>NC_054467.1:211440892-211754666 GCF_017639515.1 Carcharodon carcharias
GATCATTGTTTAAAAATTTAAGACAGATATAAGGAGAATTTTTTTCTCTCTTAGGGTCATGAGTCTTTGGAACTCTCTTCCTCCAAATGTAGTGGCAGTGAATATTTTGAATATTTTTAGCTAGATAGATTCTTACTAGCCAGAGTTGGTCCCAATGCCCCAGGAATCTAAAGCCCTCCCTCCTGCACCATCTCTCCAGCCATGCATTCATCTGCTTTACTCTCTGATTTCTATACTCATACATTGTACTGGGAATAATTCAGAGATTACTACCTTTGCTCATTTCTTTCTCAGCTTCTTAAATTCTGCCTGCAGAACCTCATCCCTCATTCTCCCATGTTGGCGGTACCAATATGAACCTTGACTGCTGACTGTTCTTCCTCAGCACACTCTGTAGCTGCTCAGTGATATCTCTGGCACCAGGGAAGCACCATATCTATGGCTGCAGTAATGCCTGTCTGCTTCCTAATTGAATCCCCTATCTTGATTGCTTTTCCAATCTTCTTCCTGCCCCAGTACAGCTGAGCCAGTAGTGTCAGTCAGCTGTGAACTAAAATCTGGCCTCACACCCCAAAGGAACCATCACTCTCACTGGTATTCAGAAAAGAATATTGGTTAAAGAGTGAGATGCACTTAAGGGCCTCCTGCCTTGTCCTTCTTGATAGGCTCACAGTCATCCATTCCCTTTCTGTCTGCATACCCAGAATGAAAAAAAAAACAGTAAAAACTGGAGAAATAAGGATACTGGTCCGAACAGGTCCCCTTAAAATGGAACACAAGTAAAAACTGGGAGATAAGAATGCTGGTCTGAATTATTTTTTTCCTATTGTGTACCCTTTAGCCTTGGGGGTGACCACATCTGTAAATGCACTATTCACAAAATCTCAGCCCTGTCGATGCACCACACTGAGATCAACTGCTGTTCAACCTACAAAACTTGGAGTTCAAACTGCTGCAGCTGATGGCATTTTATGTAAATGTGGTTTTCCAGGATGCACCATGGGGTTCTCACATGGAACAGGATGTGCACTCCATGGGCCTGAGCTGCCCTGCCAAGATGGTGATGAACCGCCTTCTTGAACTGCTGCTGTGGAGTAGAGTTCGCAGTCCTCCTGCCCTCTGATTTTGCTCCCATGCCTAAGGATGTTTTCAGTGACTTTTTTTTTTGAAACATAGTTACTGTTGTAACTTAAGAACAGTGGCTGGCAATTTCAGCTCTGTAAGCGTCCTCAAACGGCAGTGAAATTCCCTGGATGATAAATGAAATGAAAGTTAAAATAAGACAAAAAAAAAGAGGCTTAGGACAAATGAAATGCCAGCAACAAGATTCAGTTAACAACAAGAAGATTACGGGAAGTGCAGGAGAGTATTGAGAAAGTTAATATGAGAGGCAAATAAGGTTATGGGAAAAGACTATTTATCCCCAAAACATTTTTTTTAATATGGCACCAGTGGCTAGCTAAGGAAGAAGTTGGACCTGTAAGGACCTGAAGGGAATTCTTCATGCTGAAGCAAGGGATCTCTGAAGGCGGAGGGGCATATTAGTGGGGTGGTGAAAAAGGCATATGGGACACTTGCCTTTATCAATCGAGGCATAGATTACAAAAGTAGGGAGATCGTGTTGGAGTTGTATAGAACCTTGGTGAGGCCACAGCTGGAGTAGTGTGTGCAGTTCTGGTCACCACATTATAGGAAGGATGGAAGTTATGAAGAGAGGTTGGATAGACTTGGGGTTGTTTTCGATGGAGCAGAGAAGACTGAGGGGCGACCTGATCAAGGTGTACAAGATTATGAGGGGCATGGAGAGGGTGGACAGGGAGCAGCTGTTCCCCTTAGTTGAAAGGTCAGTCACGAGGGGACATAAGTTCAAGGTGAAGGGCAGGAGACTTGGGGGGGTGAGGAGAAACTTTTTTACCCAGAGGGTGATGATGGTCTGGAATGCATTGCCTGGGAGGGTGGTGGAGGCGGGTTGTCTCACATCCTTTCAAAAGTACCTGGGTGACGTCATAACATTCAAGGCAATGGGCCAAGTGCTGGTAACTGGGATTCGGTAGTAAGGTCAGGTGTTTCTCACGTGTCGGTGTAGACTCGCTGGGCCGAAGGGCCTCTTCTGCACTCTGTGATTCTGTGACATGACTAAAGTACTAAATGAATACTTTACATCTGCCTTCACAAAGTACGTGGATGATGTGAAGGTTATAATAAAAGAGGAGGGGGAGGTTACGGACAGAATACTAAAAGAGAAGATTTACTAAAATGATTACCATTATTGAAAGTTGGTAAGTCACTTGATGCCTTAATTAAGGCGTTAAAAAGGGAATTGGATTTTTCCCTGAAAAGGAAAAATGTGCAGGGTTTCAGGGAGAAGGTGAGTGAATGGCACTAGGTGCATTGCTCATTCAGAGAGGAAGTGCAGTCATGACTGGCTGAATGGCCTCCTTCTGAGTTGTAATGATTCTGTGAATGAATCTTAGGTTACTAAAAGAAGCAAAGATAGAAATATCACCACATTGCTCACAGTCCTTCAATCCACAATGGATACAGGAGTGGTGCCAAAGGACTGTGGGGGTTTCTAATGCTATACAACTATTCAAGTAAGAGAAGAGAGTTAAGCTAGGAAACTACAAGGAGAGGTGTTGGCATAGTGATATTGTAACTGGACTTGTGATCCAGAGATCCAGGGTAATGCCATGGGGAGCGGGGTTTGAATCCAGCCACGGCAGTTGGTGGAATTTGAATTCAAATCTGGATTTAAAAGTCTAATGTTGACCAAGAAACCATTGTCGATTGCTGTAAACAGGAAGGAAATCTGCTGTCCTTGCCTGGTCTGGCCTACACGTGACTCTAGTCCCACAGCATTGTAGCTGACTCTTAACTGTACTCTGAAATGGCCGAGCAAGCCACTCAATTGTAACAAACTGATACAAAGTCACAAAAAGGGAATGAAACTGGATGGACCACCTGGCATTGAAATGACAATGGCTGTTAACAACCCTGTTGACCCTACAACATCCTCCTTACTAACATATAGGGTCTAGTGCCAAAATTGGGAGAGCTGTCTCGCAGACTTGTCAAGCATCAGCCTGACATAGTCATCCTCATGGAATCATACCTTGCAGATAATGTCCCAGACACCACCATCACCATCCCTGGGTATGTCCTGTCCCATTGGAAGGACAGACCTAGCAGAGGTGGCGGCACAGTGGTATACAGCTGGGAGGGAGTTGCCCTGGGAGTCCTCAACATTGACTCTGGACCCTATGCAGTCTCGTGGCATCAGGTCAAACATGGGCAAGGAAACCTCCTGCTGACTACTACATAGCACCCTCCCTCAGCTGATGAATCACTGCTCCTCCATGTGGAACACCAGTTGGAGGAAGCACTGAGGGTGGCAAGGGCGCAGAATGGGGGACTTCAATGTCCATCACCAAGAGTGGCTTGGTAGCATCACTACTGTCTGAGCTGGCCGAGTCCTAAATGACATAGCTGCTAGACTGGGTCTGCAGCAGGTAGTGAGGGAATCAACAAGAAGGAAAAACATACTTGACCTCATCCTCACCAACCTGCCTGCCTCAGATGCATCTGTCCATGACAATATCGATAGGAGTGGCCACCGCACAGTAGTTGTGGAGACAAAGTCCTGGCTTCACATTGTGTTGTGTGGCACTACCACTGTCTAAATGGGGTAGATTTTGAACAGATCTAGCAACCACAAGGCATCCATGAGGCTCTGTGCACAATCAGCAACAGCAGAATTGTACTCAAACACAATCTGTAACCTCATGGCCCAGCATATCCCCCACTCTACCATTACCATCAGGCCAGGGGATCAACCCTGGTTCAATGAAGAGTGCAGGAGGGAATGCCAGGAGCAGCACCAGGCATACCTAAAAATGAGGTGTCAACCTGGTGAATCACAGAATCACAGAATCAGAGTGCAGAAAATGCCCTTCGGCCCACTGAGTCTGCACCGACACGTGAGAAACACCTGACCTACCTACCTAATCCTACTTATCAGCACTTGGCCTTGAATGCTATAATATGCCAAGTGCTCATCCAGGTACTTTTTAAAGGAAGTGAGACAACCCACCTCCACCACCCACCCAGGCAGTGCATTCCAGACCATCACCACCCTCTGGGTAAAAAAGTTTTTCCCTACATCCCCCCTAAACCTCCTGCCCCTCACCTTGAACTTATGTCCCCTTGTGACTGACCCTTCAACTAAGGGGAACAGCTGCTCCCTATCCATCCTGTCCATCCCCCTCATAATCTCATACACCTCAATCAGGTCGCCCCTCAGTCTTCTCTGCTCCAATGAAAACAACCCAGGTCTATCCAACCTATCTTCATAACTTAAATGTTTCATCCCAGACAATATCCTGGTGAATCTCCTCTGCACCCCCTCCAGAGCAATCACATCCTTCCTATAATGTGGCGACCGGAACTGCACACAGTACTCCAGCTGTGGCCTCACCAAGGTTCTATACAACTCCAACATGACCTCCCTACTTTTGTAATCTGTGCCTCGATTGATAAAGGCAAGTGTCCCAAATGCCTTTTTCACCACCTCACTAACACGCTCCTCTGCCTTCAGAGATCTATGCTAAGGTCCTTTGTTCTTCAGAACTTCCTAGTGCCGTGCCGTTCATTGAATACGTCCTTGTCAAATTACTCCTTCCAAAGTGTAACTCTTCACACTTTTCAGGGTTAAATTCCATCTGCCACTTATCTGCCCATTTGACCATCCCATCTATATCTTCCTGTAGCCCAAGACACTCACCCTCACTGTTAACCACCTGGCCAATCTTTGTGTCATCCACAAACTTACTAATCCTACCCCCCACATAGTTATCTATGTTGTTGATATCAATGACAAATAATAGGGGACCGAACACAGATCCCTGTGGGACGCCACTGGGCACTGGCTTCCAATCACTAAAGTCATCACCCTCTGCCTCCTACAACTAAGCCAATTTTGAATCCACCTTATCAAATTACCCTGTACCCCATGTGCCTTTGCCTTCTTTATATGTCTCTCATGTGGGACCTTGTCAAAGGCTTTGCTGAAGTCCATATAAACTACATCAACTGCACTACCCTCATCTACACACCTGGTCACCTCCTCAAAAAATTCAATCAAATTTGTTAGGCATGACCTCCCTCTGACAAAGCCATGCTGACTATCCCTGATCAAACCTTGCCTCTCCAAGTGGAGATAGATACTCTCCTTCAGAATTTTCTCCAATAGTTTCCCTACCACTGATGTGAGACTCACTGGCCTGTAGTTCCCTGGCTTATCTTTACAACCCTTCTTAAATAGCGGAACCACATTAGCTACAACACAGGATTCTTGTGTGCTAAACAGCATAAGCAGCAAGTGATAGACAGGGCTAAGTGATCCCTCAGTCAATGAATCAGATCTAAACTCTGCAGTCGTGCTACATCCAGTCGTGGATGGTGTTGGACAATTTAACAACTCACTGGAGGGGGAGGCTCCACAAATATCCCCTTCCTCAATGATGGAGGAGCCCAGCACAATGCTGAAGCATTTGCTACAACGTTCAGCCAGAAATGCCAAGTGGATGATCCATCTCAGCCTCCTCTGGAGGTCCCCAGCATCAGAGATGCCAGTCTTCAGCCAATTTGATTCACTCCACATGCTATCAAGAAACAGCTGAAGGCACTGGATACTGCAAAGGCTATGGGATCTGACAATATTCCGGCAATAGTACTGAAGACTTGTGCTGCAGAACATGTCCCTCCCCGAGCCAAGCTATTCCAGTACAGCTACAACACTGGCATCTACACGACTATGTGGAAAATTGCCTAGCTATGTCCTGTACACAAAAAGCAGGAGAAATGCCACCCAACCAATTACTGCCCCTTGATGTTCAATGGTGTTACCATCACTGAATCCCCCACTATCAACATCCTGGAGGTTACTATTGACCAGAAACTGAACTGGACCAGCCATATAAATACTGTGGCTACAAGAGCAGGCCAGAGGCTAGGAATAGTGTGATGAGTAACCCTGAGCCTGTGATCTCATTATCACATAATCTGGAAACAATCTAGGATGTGGTCGCTGCAACACATCTGTTGAAAACACTGCTACAGGCTTCTCAACTACCATTGGCATCACCCACATCTGGGACCCAGCTATATCATTACCTAGAATAAATGGAACCCCTGCACTGGCCAATTTTTCCTCTACTTCAACAATCACATCACATGTTTTCCACTTGCTCTTTAAATTTACCTTCCACAATGGAATAGGTTTAGCATCTCCACGAACCCCATTTAAAATCACCTGTTCCTGCAATACTGCCTCTGAACAAAAAATGTCACTATCCCACACCATTAAGGATTAACCAGCACCTGTGTCTCTTAATATATTAACATCTTTATCTACTCCACCCTGTATACATGGAAAGACTTTCCCTTCACATACACAATCTTTAAACATCTCTGCAACCTGCTCCTCTAAATTCTCTTGTGTAAATTGTGAACACATTCCCGCCTCTTTACCTATCACTGATTCTCGCTGTTTTACCTATGCATAAATCACTGGCCTTTCCTGTGCCAGAACCTCAGAACCCACATTACTTATACTTCCAGCACTTTTCTGCACCCCTATAATTCCAACAGATTTTCCCTCCAATTTCCATTACACAGGTTTCATATGTTCCATTTTATTACAACGAAAACACCTCAATTTCCAAATGCCACATCTACCCTCATCACCTTCCTATTTATTCTGAAAAAAACTTCCTGGGAATTTCCACCTATTCCTTCTCTTCCCTGACCACCCACCTTCCTTTCACCTTCCACCTTTCTATCCTTTTCTGATTTAAAAGTGTGACGAAAAATGTTTTAGCTCTATGAACTAACTCATAATTATCAGCTGCTTGACTTACCATTTGAACCCTCTGTTCCTCCACATGAGTTTTCATGACTGAAGGGATTGAATCTTTAAATTCTTCCAAAAGAATTGCTTCTCTAAGAGCTGCATTTGTTGTTTCTATCTTTATTGCCTGCATCCACCAGTCAAAATTACTTTGTTTCACTCTTTCAAATGCAATATAAGTTTGTCCTAGCTGTTTCTTCATATTCTTAAATTCTTGCTTGTATGCCACTAAAACCAACTCATGTGCACTCAAAATAGACTTTTTACCACATCATAGTTCACCAACGTTTCATCTGACAATGAAGCATAAACCTTATGCGCTCTTCCCACCAACCTGAATTGTAACAACAATGTCCAGTTTTCCTGTGGCCATTTCATTTGTTAAGCTATCTTCTCAAATGAAATAAAGAATGCTTCCACATCTTTTTCCTCAAACTTTGGAAGAGCGTGTACAAATTTAAACGTCTCCCCACTGGGTTTTAGGTTAAAGGTTTTTTCATCATCAGAACTTTCCACGGCACCTGATGTCCCTTTTTTTTTAAAATCCAGCTTTTTAAGCAGATACTCTCTGTCTTCATTCTCTCTTCCATTGCTAACTTTTCCCTCTGGAGATCATGTTTTCGCATTTCCATTTCTTTTTGAAATAACCCCTCTTTTTCCCCTTCTTTTTCTGCTGCCTCTGGTTTCAATGTTTTTCATTTCCAATTTTTTTCCTTTTCATTTGCCTCCAATTCAAGATTTTTCCATTCATTTGTTTGTTCAACTTCAATCATCTTAATTTCTAACTGAAGTCTCACTACCTCCAGCTGTAACTCACTACTAAATATAATGTTAAATGTAATGTTTATGAGACTATTTCATGTTATTTTCGTTACCCGCCTACAAAGATACTAAATCCAAATCTCTCTTTCCTGGACCTAAATGAACCATATTTCCTTTCCTCTAACTTATCAAATAGCACTTTTTATATCTAGTTATCACTTCCAAATTTAAATGCTGTGCTATATCTTCAATTATGTCTGCTTTCTTAGTCCCTGCAGGTAACCCCAATTGTAACGTATCCACCGATTCCGTTAACTTAACTTTACTTACCTTTTGTAAACCAGCCAAAGATAAAACTTCAACTCCCAGACAAGTCTGAGCAACTCACCACTTCAAAACACCTCACACCAGCTCCTGAATCCCAGGTGCCTCTCGCACTCATAACCTTAAGATTCACCAACTCCAACCCAATTAAGGAATTTCAAATATATCCTGCAAAGAGCTCCCAACTATATTATGGCACAGCCGATGGTAAATGCTGAGTTGTTTAAATCTCAGAGGGAAAATTGAGACAACTGCCACAACTATTTTCAATTCGTTTGTTTCGAGATGCATGCTTTGAATTCAGTAGTAACAAGACCACTGAGCCTTATAGGTTTTTACAAAACTAGATTAAATATTTATTAATAAGTGAAATGGCTTTAAGCACATACATATGTCTATGAATTACTACTAAGAACTTCTAAATCTCCTAATTAATCTGACTCCCAGTTAGACCTCTGTTAAGGCAGCACTAAGACACTAAGTGAGTTTCCTTAACTTCAGGTCTTTGTAGACAGCAGCTTGAGGCATAGATGCTGAAAGTTTTTCACACTTGTTTGATCTTAAAATGCCTACCTTTACATACAGCCTTCTCTCGTTTATAGATATTTTCTCCTTTGAATGCAAATTCTCCTTGTCTCACCATGCCTTTAGACTTTACCCCTCTGATTGTAAAAAATTATCATAGTACCAATTTTACCAGTAACCTTTGGGAAAAATAAACACACTGTTTCTTAACTTCTGCTGGTTAGGTGTAATATTTCACCCCCTCCATTGGAAATCTAGTCTGGTTTATTTAAAATTGCAAATGTTCTTTTACACCTTATATTCTAACCTCCCCCGCATATTCACCTACTTAACATTTCAAACATAGCTCATCTTCTAATGCATCAAAGCCTTCAGACCAGCTGCCTTTAATCCAATTAAGTCCCACACACACACACACACACACATAGACACATATAGACACAGACACCACTATTTTACAATAAATTCCAATAACATTATTATACCTTTCTGACAGATAGGTAGAATGTCTTTTTGGCTTGACGCAGCATTCTGCTAGTGGCGAATACCACTTGTGTTGCCACTGCATAGTGGTAGCATGAGACAGCTAGCCTCCTTTCCCATGAAGAGCTTCATATGCGCACATGTGAGCACCACTTCATCAGAGAGCAGGCGGATATACTGCTCCGAGCCACGTGCCGCTGATTAATGCCAACAGCACAAGGTTCAATCCCCATTCTGGCTCAGGGAGACTGAGGGCCTTCCTTCCTGCCCTAGTCATTGTAAAATCATGGTACTTTGCCATAGCTAGAGGAATAATCGCCAAGGACCAGCCTTCAGCAGAGAACTCAAGAAGATTGCTTTGGATACCAAGGAGAATTCCCCTGCACTTTTTTGAGTTTCAGTTTGATTTTTGCATCTGCCTTAAGAGAGCAGATGGGGATTCAGTTTAATGTAGATTGGGATCAAATGAGCATCAGTTTCAAGAAAATAATTCAGCTGTTCAAATTGAAAAATGCCAATGGATGTTCCTTATATTCATGGGAAAACTGTATTTCTGTGTTAGCTAGCATGAACCTTAAGAACCTTTTGTCCAGCATTTAAACTTTATAAGATTATTTCCAATACATATAGTCCTTTCTTTGTTGAAATCGGAATGAAACCAGATGGACCACCCGGCATCGACCTAGGGACCGGAAATGACAACGGCAAACTCAGTCCTGTCGACTCTGCAAAGTCCTCTTTACTAACATCTGGGGGCAAGTGCCAAAATTGAGAGAGCTGTCTCACAGGCTAGTCAAGCAACATCCTGACATAGTCATCCTTATGGAATCATATCTTACAGACATTACGATAATGTCCCAGACATCACCATCAACATCTCTGGGTATGTCCTGTCCTATTGGCAGGACAGACCCAGCAGAGGTGGTGTACGGTTGGGGGAGAGTTGCCCTGGGAGTCCTCAACATCGACTCTGGACCCCATGAAGTCTCATGGCATCAGATCAAACCTGGGCAAGGAAACCGCCTGCTGTTTACATGTACCACAGTCCCTCATCTGATGAATTAGTTTTTCTCCATGTTGAATGCCACCCGGAGGAAGCACTGGGGGTTGCAAGAGCGCAAAATGTACTCTGGGTGGGGGACTTCAATGTCCATCACCAAGACTGGCTCAGTAGCACCACTACTAACTGGGCAGGCTGAGCCCTAAAGGACACAGCTACTAGACTGGGTCTGCAGCAGGTGGTGAGGGAACCAATAAGAGGGAAAAGCATAATTTATCTCATCCTCACCAAGCTGCCTGCCACAGATGCATTTGTCCATGACAGTATTGGTAGGAGTGACCACCACACAGTCATTGTGGAGATGAAGACCCGCCTTTAAATTGAGGATACCTTCCATTGTGTTGTGTGACACTACCACCGTGCTAAATGGGATAGATTTTGAACAGATTTAGCGACTCAAGACTGGGCATCCATGAGTTGCTGTGAGCCACCAGCAGCAGCAGAATTGTACTCAAACACAATCTGTAACCTCATGGCCCAGCATAAACCCCACGTGAAGAGTTCAATGAAGAGTGCAAGAGGGCATGCCAGGAGCATGCCTAAAAATGAGGTGTCAATCTGGTGAAGCTATAACACAGGACTACTTGTGTACCAAACAGCATAAGCAGCAAGAGATAGACAGAGCTAAGCAACCCCACAACCAACTGATTATTTCTCAGCTCTGCAGTCCTGTCACATCCATTTGTCAATGGTGGTGGATAACTGAACAAGTCACTGGAGGAGGAGGCTCCACAAATATTCCCACCCTCAATGATGGAGGAGCCCAACATATCAGTGCAAAAGAAAAGGCTGAAGCATTTGCTACAATCTTCAGCCAGAAGTGCTGAGTGGATGATCCATCTTGGCTTCCTCCGGAGGTCCCCAGCATCATAGATGCCAGCCTTCAGCCAATTCGATTCACTCCATGTGATATCAAGAAACAGCTGAAGGCACTGGATGCTGCAAAGTCTATGGGGCCTCACAATATTCCAGCAATAGTACTGAAGACTTGTGTTCCAAAATTTGCCGCATCCGTAGCCAAGCTGTTCCAGCACAGCTACAACATTGGCATCTATCCGGCTGTGTGGAAAATTGCCCAGATATGTCCTGTACACAAAAAGCAGGACAAATCCAACCCATCTGTCTACTCTCGATCAGTGATGGTAATGCCATTGAATGTCAAGGAGTGATGGTTACATTCTTCCTTGTTGGAGATGGTCATTGCCTGGCACTTGGGTGGCATGAATATCACTTGCCACTTGTCAGCCCAAGCCTGGATATTGACCTAGTCTTGTTGCATTTGGACATGGGCTGCTTCAGTATCTGAGGAGGTGTGAATGGTTCTGAACATTGTGCTATCATCAGTGAACATCCCCACTTCTGACCTTATGATGGAAGGAAGGTCATTGATGAAGTAGCTGAAGATAGTTGGGCCGAGGGCACGGAGGAACTCCTGTAGTGATGTCCTGGAGCTGACTTCCAATAACCACAACCATCTTCCTTTGTGCTAGGTGTGACTCCAACCAGCGGAGAGTTCTCCCCCTGATTCCCATTGACTC
Source organism: Carcharodon carcharias (assembly GCF_017639515.1). Taxonomy (NCBI): domain Eukaryota; kingdom Metazoa; phylum Chordata; class Chondrichthyes; order Lamniformes; family Lamnidae; genus Carcharodon; species Carcharodon carcharias. The sequence goes on from NC_054467.1 coordinate 211,452,492, forward strand.
CGATTTTGCTAAGGCTACTTGATGCCACATTTGGTCAAATGCCGCCCTTGGTGTCACCTTATCTCGGGAGTTCAGCTCCTTTGTCCATATTTGAACCAAGGCTGTAATGAGGTCAGGAGCTAAGTGGCTCTGGATGTTAATAAGCAGGTTATTGTTAAGCAAGTGCTGCTTTATAGCGCTGTTGCTGAATCCTTCCGTTACTTTACTGATGATCGAGAGTAGACTACTGGGGCAGTAGGTTGCAGGGCTGGATTTGTCCTGCTTTTTGTGCACAGGACATACCTGGGCAATTTTCCACACAGCCGGGTAGATGCCATTGTTATAGCTATACTGTAGCTTTTCTAGGGGTGCGGCAAGTTCTGGTGCACAAGTTTTCAGTAATATTGCCGGAATATTGTCAGGGCCCATAGCCTTTGCAGTATCTAGTGCTTTCTGCCGTTTCTTGATATCACATGGAGTGATTCATTTCGGCTGAAGATGTGATGCTGGGGACCTAAGGAGGAGGCTAAGATGGACCATCCACTTGGCACTTCTGGCTGAAGATTGTAGCAAATGCTTCAGCCTTATCTTTTGCACTAATGTGCATCCATCATTGAGGATGGGGATATTTGTAGAGCCTCCTCCTCCAGTGAGTTGTTTAGTTGTCTACCATCATTCACGATTGGATGTGGCAAGACTGCAGAGCTTAGATTTGATCCATTGGTTGTGGGATTGCTTAGCTCTGTCTATCACTTGCTGCTTATGCTGTTCGGCATGCAAGTAGTCCTGTGTTGTAGCTTCACCAGGTTGACACCTCATTTTTAGGTATCCCTAGTGCTGCTCCTGGCATACCATCCTGCACTCTTCATTGATCCCCTGGCTTGATGGTAGAGTGGGGGATATGCCGGGCCATGAGACTGCAGATTGTGTTTGAGTACAATTCTCCTGCTGCTGGTGGCCCACAGTGCCTCATGGATGCCCAGTCTTGAGTTGCTAGCTCTGTTAGAAATCTATCTCAGGTAGCATGGTGGTAGTGCCACACAACACGCTTCAGGGCATCCTCAATGTGAAGGCCGGAGTTCGTCTCCACAATGACTGTGCGGCAGTCACTCCTACTGATACTGTCATGGACAGATGCATCTGCAGCATGTTGGTGAGGATGAGGATGTTTTGGGATGTTTTTCCCTCTTGTTGGTTCCTTCACCATCTGCTGCAGACCCAGTCTAGCAGCTATGTCATTTAGGATTCAGCCAGCTCGGTCAGTAGTGGTGCTACCGAACCAACCTTGGTGATGGACATTGAAGTCCCCCACCCAGAGAACATTTTGCGCTCTTGCCACCCACGGTACTTAGATGAGTCCTCAACATGGAGGAGCACTGATTCATCAGCTGAGGGAGGGTGGCACTTTGGAAACAGCAGAAAGTTTCCTTGCCCATGTTTGACCTGATGCCATGAAACTTCATGGGGTCCAGAGTCAATGTTGAAGACTCCCAGGGAAACTCCCTCCCAACAGTTTGCCACTGCGCTGCCACCTCTGCTGGTTCTGTCCTGCTGGTGGGACAGGACATACCCAGAGATGGTGATGGTGGTGTCTGGGACATTGTCTGTAAGTTATGATTCCGTTCGGTTGACTATGTCAGGTTTTTGCTTGACTAGTCTGTGAGACAGCTCTCCCTTTCCCACCGTTGGCACCCAGATGTTAGTAAGGAGGACTTTGCAGGGTCGACACTGCTGAGATTGCCATTATCGTTTCCGGTGCTTAGGTCAATGCTGGGTGGTCTGTCCAGTTTCATTCCTTTTTATTGTGACTTTGTATCAGATCGATACTGCTGAGTGGTCATTTCAGAGTCAACCACATTGCTCTGGGTCTGGAGTCCCATTTGGCTAAACCAGGTAAGGGCAGCAGATTTCCTTTCCCAAAAGGACATTTGTGAACCAGATGAGGTTTTTACAACAATTGACAGCGGTTTCATGGTTATCACTAGACTTATAATTCCAGATTTTTATTGAATTCAAGTTCCACCATCTGCCATAACAGGATTTGAACGCAGGTCCCTCAGAGCATTACCCTGGGTCTCTGGATTACTCGTCTAGTGACAATACCACTACGCCATCGCCTTCTCCATTCAAGAAAGGAGGGGGACAGAAAGCAGGAAATTGCAGGCCAGTTAGCTTAATATCTGTCATAACAAAATTGCTAGAATCTATTAATAAGGAGGTTACAGCAGCACAATGTCTTAACGCAATCAGGTAGAGCCAACATGGTTTCATGAAAGGGAAATCATGTCTGCTTGATTAATTGGAGTTCTTTGAGGAAGTAACATGCAATGTGGATGAAGGGGAATCTGTGAATGTGGTGTACATAGATTTCCAGAAGGCATTTGACAAGGTGCCACATCAAAGGTCTCTAAGCAGAATAAGAGCCCACGGGGCAGAATTTTACACCTCGTGGGCGGGTGCGCACCTGACCTAATTGGGTGTAAAATTGCACGAAATAATTCTGCACGCACACAATCTTCAGGCCAGTGGGCACCCACGGGTGTCAGAGCCGCACCTGCCATCAATTAAAAGTCCACTTAAGGCCATTAGAAACCCAATTGATCCATATTTTATGTTGCCGCGCGATTTCGCACTCGTCGCATAGGCAAAATGGGCAGATGGGCAGCCCACTTTTTGCAAAACCTCATCCAAGGGCGAGATTAAAAGGTTCAGTAGTATTGCCGTTGTGACTAGTGAGGAGTTTGGGAGATAGTTTGCTGCTGGTTGCTTATTTGAACTTGACAGCTTCGCCTCAGTTCTGAGCTTCTTGTTATCATTTCCAGGCTTTATTTCAGGGCTCATTGGTGTCTCCAAAGCCCCTGGAGGATTTTGACCGTGTGGACCCTTCCTGGTATCAGACAGTCTTCCATTATCCTGGTAATGGGGATTGTGGTCTCCACTAGGGCTCTGAGGTGGAAGACAGGGGCAGAAGGGAGAGGGGGCCTGGTGCCCCAATGCAGCTTCTAGGGGAATGACCTATGGGAGGGGAGGCAGAGGCACAAGGGGCACACGGTCAGCAGGTAGTCTGAAGCATAGGCGGCTGCAGAAGATGCCACTCTGCTGCCAAGGTTTACAGGCAGTGATGCAGCTATCTCAATATGTCTGATGTGCAGTGTCAGAGGAGGCTCCACTCCCCAGGGAGATGTTGACCTCCATTTGTCAGATGGTTGAGCCTGAGATCAGCTCCCACCATGTGGGTGGAAACCCCATGCCAGTGGCTCTGAAAGTCACACTGGCCCTCAACATATGTGCCTCCGGCTTTTTCCAGGGGTCAGTAGAGAATCTTTATGGAGTGTCCCAATCAGCTGTCCACGGTTGCGTAAAGCTGGTGATAGAAGCTTTGTTCAGGCGGGTAATGACATTTATTCATTTCTGTACAGGCAAGGCCAGCCAGGCTGAGTAAGCCAGAGGGTATTCAGTGATTGCTGTGTTTCCCCGCATCCAGGGTGCAATCGGCTGTACAGATGTGGCTATCAAGGCGCCAGCTAGTCAGCTGAGTATCTTCGTCAGCAGGAAGGGATTCCACTCAATGAACCTCCAGATAGTTTGTGACCCCAAGATGCAGATTCTGCAAGTCTGTGCAAGGCACCCAGGCAGCCCCAATGACGCTTATACCCTGAGGCACTCCTAGGTGCCGAAGCTCTTCAGTGCTCCAGCCCAACAGGATCGATGGGTGTTGGGTGACAAGGGCTCTCTGTTGAAAAGGGTGGCTTACAATGCCTCTCTGCCACCCAAGAACAAAGGCAGAGCAGCGTTGTAATAGGAACCATGCCTCCACAAGGGCGGTGGTAGAGAGGACCATTGGTCTTCTGAAGTTGTGCTCCCGAAGCCTGGACCATCCAGGGGGTACACTATAATACTCCCCAGAGCGGGTGTCACTGATAGTGGTTGCGTGCTGCGCTCTCCACAATCTGGCACTGGCAAGGGGGTACCAGCTCGAGTAAGAGGATCTTGACGCAGCTCCGTAGGCCACAGATGATGAATCCAGTAGAGAGTCAGAAGAGGAGCCGGTGAGGAGAACACTGTGGGCATAGAGACAGACCTCAGTAACCTCCAGGAGGCAGGGATGCCTTGATTCAATACTCCTTCAGCTAGGCTGCCAGGGATCAGCTTCCACTTCATGCCAGGGCTGCAGTCTCCATCCAGGATGTCTGAAATGACCCTTTCATTTGAATCCAAAGTCCACTCAATGCCTATGCAATAAAGTTTAGAGCCACTCATGTCCAGTATTACATACTGGGGTATCCTGCACCAAAAAATAAACTTGAAGCATACTCAGGCCATTATAACAAAAACAAAGTTTATGTAATTTTCACGCTCAAAACAATTTAGAATTATCATCTCAGGTGTTCATTTCCACACCAGTAAACATATAAACAAAACATTAGAGAACAGAAGATCACCCACGACCAGTCCCTCTTGTGCTCATGGTGCCTTAAACTTATGTTTAGGAGTGCTGTGCCTTGGTGCCCCCCCCATCATTGGCAACAGCATTGAAGGCAACCTGCTGACTCTGCTGTCTTATTGGCCTTGATGACTTTGGCAGCCGTCCTCTGGCCAGTGTGAAGTTCGTGGCCAGTGCCATGGCTGGCATCTCCCCTGTCATCTCAGCCTCATCAGACACCACAGTCATTAACAGAGGGGCGCTGGAGCTGCTGCTGTCATCCAGAGTGCCCCTGAGAGGAGCCCGCAGAGATGACAAGCAAGTCGTGTGCCAGCGTGAGGTCGCTCTGGACCTCCATGCTCGCCAGTGATGGACAGGCACCTAGCTGGGATACTGGGTGCCTCGTCAATCTCCCACACCGGCACTGACTGCTTGAGGTCATTGCCTGTGTGAGAGTTTGCAGGTCCAAGCGCAACCCCAGAAACCCCTGACTCTGTCCCTGGAGTTGCCTCTCCATAAGAATCGCCACCCTCTCAATGGAGGAGGCAGTGCGCTTGGCCACGAGGGTCAACGCAGTGCTAATTTCCACATGGACTCCTCCACAACAGAGACTATGGCATGTATACCCTTCATGGATCTCTACCAGATCCTCCTGCAGATCGTGCTGGAAATCCAGCATCTGCTGCCTATTGGACGACTCCTGAGGCGCATCATCTACCTTCAACTCAGCATTGTCCTGGTCTCCAGCAGTCCTCTGACTGCCTCCACCTGCACCTCAAGAGAGTGTGAAGTGCCCTCATCGCTGTGCACCAACATTCTAGCTGAAGATCTAATACCCACTGAAGTGCTGGTATCTGCGCTGGTGCCTGGTTCAGAGAACGGGTGTGACGCAGGCGCAGCTGAAGTCTGGCGGTCCTCTGGTGATGGCATTTGGGGTCCTGTGAATGAGCGCCTGCTGGCGAATCTAAGGCAGAACAAGGACATGTCATTAGTTAAAGTCATCACACTGTCACTGTGCATGCCAGGCACCCTGGTGAGACAATGGAAATCTGCACCATGCTGCCATCATCTTCCAACGATCAACAGGGTCTCCAGATTTGATGCTCCCATCAGTGAAGAGACCACACAAGAATGTTTGCACAATCTGAAACTCTCACCTCTGTGCACTGCACTCTGACCTTCGTTAGACTCCTCTGTCTTTCCACGACTGGCTGAATGAGATGCTGTCCAACTCCAAGGCGTGTTGCTCAAATCTGGTCAATGTTAGTAGATTTGGGGGGCCTCCGCCTGTCCGTCACCTCTCAATTTGGTTATGGTTCGTCTTCTGGAAGGACAGAGGAACACTGATTATTCCACTCTCTACCAGCAGCCTGGCCAACCTCAGCTGAGGAACACCTTGCAGGGCCCATCCGAGTCCTGGCCCTTGACCCACAAGACACTCAGTCCAAGCAGCCAGAGCTCACCCCCTTGGCCAGCTCCGGCATCATTGACAGTTGCCACTCAGAGTCTAACAGCCCTGAGGGGGTGGGACACAGCCAGCCCTTAACACTTGTTCACACTGATCCATGCCAACTCAGCACTCACCCTTGCCGAGCACAGCAGGTCGTTGAATCTTTTGCGGCACTGCACCCATGTGTGCCACACAACATCGTGGCCGCAGACCTTGGCTGCTACCTCCTCCCAGGCTTTTTGTTCTGGTGGGGTCGCTTCCTCCTGCCATCCTGGCTTCAAGAATGCCCCACCTGACACCGACCTCCTCTATGAGATCCGCGAGGTACTCGTCCGAGAAACAGGGGGGCTGAGTCCCCACCCGACTTGCCCTCCCGCCTGATGTTTCCTGCTGCTGGTGAGGCCATTGTTCCAGTCTCCTAACCGACTCTAAAGACTCTCCCCTGGCAGCCTTCAGGGAACTGCCTCTGCCGGTTTTAAAGCGCCCACCAGGTTGCCATTCGATCTGGCGCCCGACAGGTTTCCACCCCCGCTCGACCCTTGCCGATCATTGAGAGGATGCGTTTCACGCTGGGCAGACCTTAATTAGCCATCCGGCATGAAATCGCATTTGCAACGCCATCGCGCCCGGGAGCGGCTTCCACATCCACTGATCCATGCGAATACAGTACTCACCCTTCCTGAGCACAGCAGGTTGTTGAACCTTTGGTGACATTGCACCCATATGCACTGCACAACATCATGGCTGCTGACCTCGACTGGCACCTGCCCCCAAGGTGTTTTTTGTCTGGTGCGGTTGCCTCCTCCTTCCATTTCAGGGAACAAGATGACACACAGAGAGCGAGACAGAGTGTGGACTTTATTTAAAACAGAGAGTGGGTGAGGTGTGGACTTTATTTAAAACAGGGCGGGGAGGCTTCATTTATAAAGAGCACGGAGAGCAGATGATTGTGAGTTGGATTGGTGGGAATTTCAAGTCTTTAGATTAAAATTAAGGCCTATAGTTGGTGTTTAGATCTCTAGTCTTTATTTTCTCTTTCTTAAAAATAGCTTTGTTAAGTATAAGATCGATACTGGTGTAAATAATTAATTTCAATAAAGTGTAAAGAGCAGGGATACTACAGTAATAAATAAATAAAATAAAATAAGATAGTGACGGCAGGGTGGGTGTTGTGTTGCTGCTGCGGCACGTGGAGCTGCTGGACACCAAGGTGATCTGGAGCAAACACATCTGTAGTAAGTGCTTCCAGCTCGAGGAACTTTGGATCTGAGTTAAGGAACTGGAGTTTGAGCTGCAGACATTGTGCCACATCAGGGAGGGGGAAAGTTACCTGGATACTTTGCTCCAGGAGGTGGTCACACCCCACGGTTAGATAGTTGGAATTTGGTCTGTGATCAGGGACAGGAGGGTGTGACTGCACGTGAGGCAGATATGGAACCCAGGGGTTTCGTTTAAGGAGCCTCAGCCCCTGAAATTGTCCAAAGATTACAAGGTTCTTGCAAGCTGTGTGGATGACTACAGGGGCTGCAGGGAGGATGAACGATTTGACCACGGCACTGTGGTACAGGGAGCCATTCAAGTTGGGGGAGGAAATAGGAACATAGTAGTGGTAGAGGACAGTATAATTATGGGGATAGATACTGTTCTCTGCAGCCATGAGAGTGAGTCCTGAAGGCCGTGTTGCCTACCAGTGCCAGGGTTAAGTACATCTCCTCAGGGCTGGAGAGAAACTTGGACTGGGAGGGGAGGGATCCGGTTGTTGTCGTCTACGTTGGTACCAATGACATTGACAGGACTAGAAAGGAGGTTCTGCTGAAAGAATTTGAACAGTTAGGAGCTAAATTAGAAAGCAGAATCTCCAAGGTAATAATCTCGGGATTACTACCTGAGCCACGGGCAAACTGGTATAGGGTAAATAAAGTCAAGCAGTTAAATAAGTGGCTCAGAGATTGATGTAGGAGGAATGGGTTTCAGTTCATGGGGCACTGGCACCAGTACTGGGATAGAAGGGAGCTGTTCTGGTGGTTTGGCTTCACTTGAACCGTGCTGGGACCAGTGTCCTGGCAAATTGAATAACTAAGGCTGTAGAGAGGGCCTTAAACTAAATAGAGCGAGGAGAAAGCTCTGGAGAGAGGACAATTAGGCTGACAAAGCAAAAGTATATGGTGACATTGCAAGGCAGCTACTTAGGTAATGATACCCAGAGTGTGACATGAAGGAACAGAGTGTACAAATGTAAAAAAAAACAGAAAATAGGGTCAAAGGAGGAAAAAATGATAAAAAGGCACTATTAATGGCTCTTCACTTAACTGCACAAAATAAATGAATTAACAGCACAAATAGATGACCTTATAGCCATTACGGAGACATAGTTACAAGGAGATCAAAGCTGGGAACTAAATATTCAGGGGTATGTGACTTTTCGAAAGGACAGGCAGGAAGGAAAGGGTAGTGGATAGCTTTGTTAGTACGAGACGAACTAAGCATAATAGCAAAAATGATCTTTGATCGGAAGATGTGGAATCCGTATGGGTGGAGGTAAGAAATAACAAGGGGATGAAGACACAGGTGGGAGTGATCTATACCCCCCACTAACAGTAGCTATGCTGTCGGACAGAGAATAAATCAAGAAATAATGAGGGCATGTAAAAAAGGCAGTATATTAATCATGGGTGACTTTAATCTGCATGTAGATTGGGAAAATCAAATTGGCAGAGGTAGCCACAAGCAAGAATTCACACAGTGTATTTGGGACAATTTCCTACATGTTGTGGATCCAACCACGGATCTGGCTATTTTGGATCTGGTAATGTGTAATGAGGCAGGTTTAATAAATGATCTCAGAGTAAAAGATCCCCTAGGAAACAGTGACCATAACATGGTGGAATTTATCATTCAGCTTGAGAGAGAGAAACTTAGTTCAGAAACATCTGTGCTAAACTTAAATAAGGGTCATTACAAAGAAATGGCAGAATTGGCTGGAGTGGATTGGGAAAGGGGTTTAGCAGAAAAGACAGTTGATGAACAATGGCAAATGTTCAAGAAAATAATTAATGACTCAAAACAAAAATATACCACGGTGAGGAAGAAAGATTGTAGGAAGGGGCTAAATCAGCCATGGTTAACTGAGGAAGTTAAGGATAATATCAAATTGATAGATAAAACATTACAACGTGGCAAAGATTAGTGGTAAGACAGAGGACTGGGAAAGTTTTAAAAACCATCAGAAGATGACCAAAAAATAAATAAAGACGGAGAAAATAAACTTTGAGGGTAAGCTAGCAAGTAATATAAAATCAGACAGTAAGAACTTCTATAAATATATTAAAAGGAAGAGAGAGGCCAAATTCAATAGAGACCCCTTAGAGAATGTGGTTGGGGAAATAACAATGGCAGAGGAGTTGAATAAATACTTTGCATCAGCCTTCACGGTAAAAGATGCTAATAGCGTTCCAAAAATACTAAGTAGTCATGGGGGAAAAGGGGAGGAGGAAATAAATACAATAACTATCACCAGAGAAAAAGTACTAGGGAAACCAATGGGGCTAAAGGCCAATAAGTCACCTGGACCTAGTGGGTTGCATCCTAGGATATTAAAGGAAATAGCTGCAGAGATGCACTGGTAGTAATCTCCCAAGAGCCCTTAGATTCTGGAAAAGTCCCAGGAGATTGGAAAACTGCCAGTGTAACATCCTTTTTCAAAAAGGGAGGGAGACAAAAAACAGATAACTGTAGGCCAGTTAGCTTAACAACTGTCAATGGGAAAATGTTGGAGTCTATTATAAAGGACGTAATAGCAGAGCATTTAGAAATACATAATCAAATCAAGCAGAGTCAGCATGGCTTCATGAAGGGGAAATCATGCCTGACAAATTTATTAGAATTCTTTGAGGAGGTAACAAGCAGGATAGATAAAGGGGAACCCGTAGATGTGATATATTTGGATTTCCAAAATGAGTTTGATAAGGTACCACACATAAGGATACTTAATAAGCTAAGAACCCATGGTGATGGGGGTAGTATATTAGTCTGGATAGAGACAAGGGTAACTAATAGAAGACAGAGAGGTGGGATAAGGAGGGCATTTTCAGGATGGCAACCGGTGGAGTGCCACAGGGATAAGTGCTGAGGCCACTTATATTATTTACAATATATATTAATGATTTAGATGAGGGAAATGAATGTACAATTGCTAAGTTTGGGATGACACAAAAATAGGTGGGAAGGCAAGTGGTGAGGATGACAAAAGAGTCTACAGAGGGATATTGACAGGTTAAGTGAGTGGGCAAAAATGTGGTAGATGGATTATAATGTGGGAAAGTGTGAGGTTATGCACTTAAGCAGGAAGAATAAAGGAGCTGAATATTACTTAAATGGAGAAAGACATAAGAAAGCTGCAGCACAGAGGGATTTAGGGGTCCTTGTGCATGAATCCCAAAAAGCTAGCGTACAAGTTCAGCAGGTATAAGTAAGGCAAATGAAATGTTGGCCTTTATTTCAAAGGGAATGGAATATAAAAATAGGGATGCCTTGCCAAAACTAGACAAGACACTGGTTAGACCACACCTAGAATACTGTGAACAGTTTTGGTCCCCTTATCTAAGGAAAAATATACTGGCATTGGAGGCAGTCCAGAGAAGGTTCACTAGGTTGATCCCGTAGATGAAGGGATTTTCTTATGAGGAGGGGTTGAGTCGATTGGATCTGTACTCATTAGAGTTTAGAAGAATGAGGGGCGACCTTATTGAAACATTATAAGATTCTTAGGGGGCTTGACAGGGTAGATGCTGAGAGGTTTTTTCCCCCTTGTGGCAGAGTCTAGGACCAGAGGGCATAATCTCAGAGTAAGCGGTCGCCCATTTAAGACAGAGATGAGGAGGAATTTCTTCTCTCAGAGGGTAGTCAATCTGTGGAATTCTCTACCGCAGAGGGCTGTAGAGGCTGGATCGTAAAGTATATTCAAGGCTGAGATAGACAGATTTTTAATCAGTACGGGAATCAAGGGTTGTGAGGAAAGGCAGGAAAGTGGAGTTGAGGATTATCAGATCAGCCATGTTCTAATTGAATGGCGGAGCAGACACGATGGACTGAATGGCCTACTTCTGCTCCTGCGTCTTATGGTCTTATGGTCTCCCCTGGCAGCTACCTCCTCCAAGAGCACTTCGAGGCACTCGTCCAAAAAACAGGAGGGAGGGGGGCTGAGTGCACCCCCCCCCATCCCGACCTGCCCTCCCACCTGGTCTCCAAGCACTGTGAAGGCCATAGCTTTAGTCTCCAGAATGCAGAATATATGATTCTCCCCTGCCAGCCTTGGCGGGGCTGCCCCTGATGTTTTTAAACTGCCCATTGGTTGCCATTGGACCCGGCGTCTGACAGGCCTCTGCCCCTGCCCTGCCGCTCTCGACCATTGGGAAGATGCAGTTGGTTGTGGGCCAATTGCGGCCAGAGGCCTGTTTCCTGACTGGTCCCGAGCCCATCCATGCCCGCCAAGGGTAAAATTCAGGCCATGTTATAGGGGGTAACATATTAGCATGGATGGGGGATTGTTTAGCTAACAGGAAACAGAAGGCATAAATGGGTCATTTTTGGATTGGCAAGGTATAATGAGTGGAGTGCTACACCAGTCAGTGCTGGGGCCGCAAATATTTACAATTTATATCAGTGATTTGTGTGAAAGAACGGAATGTATGGTTGCTAAATTTGCCGATGACACAAAGATAGATAGGAAGCCAAGTTGTGAAGAGGACATAAGGTGTATACAAAGGGACATAGCTACATTAAATTGGTGGTCAAACTTTGGCAGATGGAGTATAATGTGGGAAAATGTGAAATTGTCCACTTCGGTAGGAAATTAGAAAAAGTAGCATATTTTTTAAATAGGGAGAGATTTCAGAACTCTGAGGTTCAAGGCATCTAGGTGTCCTAGTGCATGAATCACAATAAGTTAGTATGCAGGTACAGCGAGTGATTAGGAAGGCTAATGGAATGTTGTTGTTTATTGCAAGGGGAATATAAAATTAGGGAAGTTTTGCTGCAGTTGTACAGGGCATTAGTATCATGAAGAGATTAATATCTGTAATGTTATTGGAAATTATTTTTTTGAAATAGAGTTTAGTGGCATCCGTGTCTATGTATGCGCATGTGTGTGTGTCTTAATTAGATTAAAGCCAGCTGGCCTAGAGGCTTTGATGTATGGAAAGAAGTAGGTTTGAAATGGTAATTAGATAAACATGGGGACATTTAGAAACATATGGCAGAATTTTACGAGTCGGCGAGCAGGAGCGGGGCCTGCTCGCTGACGCGTAAAATGACACGCAGTGATGTCAGAGGGAACTCCCGACGTCACTTAGCTCGATTTAACTTCTCAGGAAGGCGGGAGCGCAGTGAAATCAGCTGCACGCTCACCAACCTGTCATAGGCCAGTTGAGGCTATTGACAGGGTCAATTAAGTAATTAAAGGACCTGCCTGTACAATGTTAAGGTTGGTGGGCAGGCCAGGAGCCCTGGCGCGAACTAGAAAATACATGAAACCTCATCCACGGGCGGGATGATGTTTCATGTATGCTTTAAAAAATTTTAATAAAGATTTTGTAAAAATAATGGACATGTCCCAACTCATGACATTGTCACATTGGCCTGCTTGCCAATACATAAAATAATGCGGGATGACGTCGGATGGAACCTCGGACATCACACCGCGTCATTTCCATTTTCAGGTCGAAGGGGGCTCAATCGAGTCAGCTGCGCGCCCGCCGAACTGTCAACGGTCTATTGAGGCCATTGAAAAAGTAATTAAGGTCCTTAATGGACCTGCCCATCCAGTCTTAATGTTGTCGGGCAGGCCGGGAGCCCCGGCAGGCTTCAGAAAAAGCATGAAACCTCATCCATAGGTGGGATGAGGTTTCATGAGGGTATTTAAATCTTTAAGAAAGGTTTCATTAAAACTTATGGACATGTCCCAACTCATGTAACAGTCTCACATGAGGGGACATGACTGAAAATGTTTAAACATGTTTAATGAAAGTTTTAAATCGGAGCTCATCTCCCTGAGGTAGCACTTAGCCTGAGGGAGAACTGCGTGCTCTTTCGCAACGCATGCATGAAAGAGCGCACTCCCGGCTGCGGAAGCCCCCCACCCCCCCCCCCCACCCCCCCCGCTTGCACTGGGAGCACATAGTGCTTTCTGGCAGACATCAAGCTAGGTGGGCCTTAATTGGCCCACCCACGTAAAATGGCGGTGCACCCCCAACCGGAAATCTACCCACCCGTGCCCGTTTCCTCACTTCCCCTCCAATGGGGGAAAAATGTTTCCCCCTGAGTTTTATTGTTCCCTTACCTGGGGTCTAATTGAGAGTCTGATTAATTAGGGGATTTTTGTAGTTATTATAGTCGTAATTTTGTAGACAAATGTATGTGCTTACAATTTTTCTTGTATTAATTAGTGTTTAATTTAGTTTTATAAATTGCCTCTTGAGACTCGGTAGTCTTATTACTACTGAATTCAAAGCCTGCATCTTGAAACATACAGATTGCAAAAATGAGTTAAGACAGTTGTTTCAGGTTTCTCTCTAGGATTTGAACAACTCAGCATTTATCATCGGCTGTAGTAAAGCCAATAATAATTGGTGAGACCACATCTCGAGTTCTGTGTAGTTTTGCTCTCCTCATTTAAGAAAAGATTTAAATGCATTAGAAGCAGTTCAGAGAAGATTCACTTGATTGATACCTGGGATGGGGAGGTTATCTTATGAGGGAAGGTTGAACAGGCTAGGATATATCTATTGGAGTTTAGAAGGTTGAGAGGTAATCTTATTGAAACATATAAGATCCTGAGGGGACTTGACAAAGTCAGTGCTGAAAGGATGTTTCTCTTTGTGGGAGAGGCCCGAACTAGGGGACACAACTTAAAAGTAAGGGGTCTCCCATTTAAGACAAGGATGAGAAGAAGTTTTTTTCTCTTTGTGGTTTGTGAGTCTTTGCATCTCTCTTCCCCAGAAACTGGTGGAGGCATGGTCTTTGAATATTTTTAAGGCAATGATAGATGGATCCTTGACTAACAAGGGAGCCAAAGATTATCCGATGTAGGTGGAATGTGGTGTTGAGGCAAAATCAGATCGGCCATGATGTTATTAAATGGCGGAGCAGGCTTGAGGGGCAGAATGACCTACTCCTGCTCCTAATTTGTCTGTTTGTATGTTCATAATGGCTGCTGATCTGCTTCCCAGCCTGCCACTTGGAAAGCTCCCCATGGCACAAATACATCTGGGAGTGGTTCCAGTATGGTTTGCCACTATTTTCCTGGTCCACCCACCTGCAAACCTGCCACCACACTGCCAGGAGCATTTAGCCCTATGCCTCTGTTTATAATGCTCATAATCCTGTATGCCTTATTAACTGCTTTCTCACCTTCAATGATTTGTGCACATATACCTCCAGCTTTCTCTGTTCCTGCACCTACTTTAGGAGTGTATCCTTTAATTTATATTGCCTCTCCTTCTTCCTATCAGAATGTTGTTATGATTCCAACAGAGACTGATAACTTCAAACAAGAGATTTGAATACCCAGTGACCAAATTAAAGGAATTACATATCAAAATTTCAAATTTTAAGACTTTTATTTTAACAAACAAACTAAATGCAACAGTGGCTAAATACTACTTAGCAGGCAACTGGTGCTCTGAACTACAGAAAAGATATCATCTCATTAACTTTTGAATATGACTGAAAACGCATGTCACAATTATACTTTATGTCCCGCCCTCTGCAGGATAACAGCTTTCACAGTAACCAATTGAACATCACTCCCGACTACCAGCAGGTTCACTTTTTCCCATTCCCAGAGTCGTAAAGTTGAGTGACTGTCAAATGGCGCTTCTCTCAGTTTTCTGAAAAATCGAGCCGAAAATCAGCAGGAAGGCCCATTTCCTGTTGGAAGCTGGGAGTGATGTTCAACTGGTTCTTCTCCTCTGGATTCCTTAGATTGTCATGGGATGAGTTTCTTTCACCAGAGACCCCTTTTCTCCTGCATTTCTGCTTGGTATCTCACAGAGATCTCACAGCTTTGTTCTTTCTGCTGACCACACCAGCTACTGCTTTTGTCTTTCTGTGAGACCTCTCTCCTTTTCTGTCCAAAAACTTGGAGACTGAAAGTCTGACTGCAGTCAACATGGCTGCTTTCTTTTCAGTTGTGAACGTTTTACACTTTGCCCTCAAAAAATCTCAACCTGCCACCCCCTCCGCCCCCCATCTCCATTGTAGCAAAGCCACCCAGCTTGTCATTGGGCAAAATTTGAAGCAGATCACATTCACTACATCATTTTACTAGGAATTAAAGAGTCAGTTTCAGAAGATAATCATCTTATAAAACCATGCAATCATAACAATCCACACTTCTTCACATTAAATATAATCTGCTACATGTCTGCCCATCCCACCAACTGTCCATGTTCTCTTGAAATCTATCAAAATTTACAATGCATCTAAGTTTTGTATCGTATCTGCAAGTTTTACAATTGTGCCTCCCACATTCAAGTCAAGGTCATTGATAAACTTTCCACCAGTCTGAAGAATAGCCATTTACCACTATTCTGTTTCCTGTCATTCAGCCAACCTCGTATCCATGCTGCCACTGTCTCTTTTATTCCATGGGCTTTAATTTTGCTGACAAACCTGGAATATTATCAAATACCTTTAGAATGTGCATTTACAGTACATCAAGTGCATTACCGTCATCCACCCTTTCTGTTGGTTTTTAGTTATCTTTAATTTTAGTAAGGATCAGAGCAAAGACTTCTTTAGCTATCTATACTCTAACAGCAATTAACAGCCTCAGGCTGTTACAAAGAAGGAACTCATCAGCAATTTTGAACTGACAGAACCTACTCCAAAACATTAGTTAAGTTTCAACATTTCATGTTTTACTTTGTCATATTTTAAAATTGATGCTCATTAATTGGCTCAGATAAAGCTTTTGACACATTCATGAGTGGAGCCGTACCTTTTTCGCAGCAGTGAAAGCCACTTAATTGTGACATTTGCTGCAATAAATGAGATGAATGAAAAACACACAAGGCAGGATTTTCCTTCACTAATCTATCTCAAATCCAGCAGGGAATTGGTAGAAACAATGGGAACATCAAGTGGAGATGCCTTCTGCCACCTCTCTGCCCCAATCTAGATCTGCCTCCTCCTACCCTAGGCCGTGCCTACAATTCACCACCCCTTCCCATTCTCCATTGATAACTGGCCAGACAATGTGGCCTGTCTCAATGGCCCACTTACTTTGCTGGCCTTTCTTACTGCTGCTCCCCAGGCCCACCTGGTGAAGTGTGGTGCAAGCCCTAGTAGCATATATGATTCCAAGATAGTTTTTTAAAATTCTTTCATGGGATGTGAGGGTTGCTGGCTGGGCCAGCATTTATTGCCCATCCCTAAATGCCCTTGAGAAGGTGGTGATAAGCTGCCTTCTTGAACTGCTGCAGTCCATGTGGTGTAGGCACACCCAGAGTGCTATTAGGGAGGGAGTTCCAGGATTTTGACCCAGCGACAGTGAAGGAACGGTGATATATTTCCAAGTCAGGATGGGATGTGGCTTGGAGGGGACCTTGGAAGTGGTAGTGTTCCTATGCATCTGCTGCCCTGGCCCTGCTAGATAGTAGAGGTTGCAGGTTTTGAAGGTGTTGTTGAAGGAACCTTGGCGAGTTGCTGCAGTGCATCTTATATATGGTATACACTGCTGCCACTGTGCATCGGTGTTGGAGGGAGTGAATGTTTAAGGTGGTGGATGGTGTACTGCTCCAGTGAGCTTCTTTGACCTGGAAGGGCAAATTGTGTTTAACAACTTGATTGAGATTTTTGATGAGGTAACAGAGAGGGCTGATGATGATGGCAAAGCAGGTGATGTGGTGTACCTTGACTACAAAAGGAGTTTGATAAAATGCCACCTAATAGGCTTGGTAGCAAAGTTAAAGCCCGTGAATAAAAGGGACAGTGTAGATACAGAGTTGGCCGAGTGACAGGAAACAGAGAATGGTGGTGAATGGTTGTTTTTCAGACTGGACAATACAGTCGTGTTTCCTGACGGTCAGTACAAGAACCACTGCTTCTACTGATATATATATATGTTAAGGACCTAGATGGGTGCACAGGGCACAATTTCAAAATTTGCAGATGATAGCCACAAGGTATATTGCTGATTAACAAGGGGTGAAATGTTATCGGGGGCAGTGGGGAATGTGGAGTTGAGGTTACAGTCAGATCAGCCATAATCTTATTGAATGGCGGAGCAGGCTCAAGGTCCTGAGTGGCCTACACCTGCTCCTAATTTGTATGTTTGTATAGTGATCTAATGAGAAGAAGCCAAGTAAGAGGCCACCACCGTATTTGCCATCCATTTAGGGATTTCAGATGGATTTCTGAGATTCCTGAAGCCATGAATAGCTGGCAGCCTCACCAGGAGAAGTGGGCTCTGCCGATTGCAATCGCTGGAGTCTAAGTACTAATCCATGTGGTGCCCCGGTAGTTACAATCTGTCAACCCAAAAATCACCCATTTATTCCAACTGTCTGTTTTGTCCATGAAAAATCCTCAATCTATGCTAATATATTCCCTCAATGGATGCAATGCATTCATTGGATTCGATATGGATATTAAGCAAGCATTTGACAAAGCACCAGATAAAAGGCTGCTTAACAAAACCGTGGCTCATGGATTAGGAGATTCAGTATCAACTTGGATAAAAAATTTGGCTTCAGGACAGAAAACAGCAAGTCATGGTAAATGGTTATTTTTCTGTCTGGAGGATACTAAACAGTGGAGTTTCTCAAGGTGAAGCTGTTCCCATTACAAGGACAGTGGAACACAGGTGTAAGATTTTGGGTGAGAGGTGCAGGGGGAATATGAGGAAGAAGCTTTTTGTGCAGTGAGTGGCAATGACCTGGAACTCACTGCCCACGAGGACGATGAAAGCAGAAACAATGAATGATTTCAAAAGGAAATTGATTGGGCAGTTGAAGGAAATAAACTTGCAGTGCTAGTAGGGTATGGAGCGGGGAAATGGGACTGACTGGATTGCTCCAAGGAAGAATTTCTGTTCTTACATTTCTGTATTCTTCTGTTCTGATGAAAGGTAATCTACCTGAAACATTAACTCTGCTTCTCTCCATGGATGCTGTCTGAGTACCTCCAGCATTTTTAGTTTTTAATTTGATTTCCAGCATTCACAGTATTTTGCTTTTATATTATATGAGGGAACAAAGTTAATGGGACTGCTGAAAACAGAATACTTATTGCACAGTAGCACCAGAACGTTGATTAACTGCTTCAGTTGAGTTGGTCCTGCTCCAGTCTGGATTCTCTCCCATAGTTATGTGCTGAACACACCTGAAAGAAAGCAAACATTTCATGCGAATTTTGAAATTCAGATGAGCAACTAAACAGTCATCCCTGTAACCAGTGTGTAAATCCATTCCAATACAATATGAGTAAGTTTCTAATGGCAATTGAGGACTACCTTATATATGATGATGCAGGTTTATTAGATGCTCTACCATTTTATAATTATGAAAACAAAGCTGAAAGGTAATCTTCATGCTTTACAAGGAATCCCATGTGCAGCAAAAAAAACCCCACTAATATAAGTAAGGTAACTATTACTTTGAAGTAATCAAGCTGCTGGGGCTACAGATCATAAATTTTAAAGGCTAAATAGAAAATTTAAACAGATACCACTGCCCAAAGGATGATGAATGTTTGCAATAATCTGCAGTCATGATGAGATAAATACATTAAAGTAATTTAAAATTCATTTGATGCTAGCCTACGGGATGAGTTTTGACAGGCTGCATGTCTTTTTATAATCCTTGACTGTTCTAGTATTTTTAGTACCAAATTACATGTTATTTAAACATTTTTTCCCCCTGTTCTTTACAGTCGAAAATTCAGACGCTACCTTCTTCCTGTGAGAGGAAATGAGACTCATTAGCATAATTATACAATGTTTTCAGCTTTGCTTGAAGGAAAGAATAGTCTCACAATCTAAGAATATGTAAAGTGTTGTGCACTGTGACTAGAAAAATGGATCAAGGAAATTGCATTCCTTTATATAACAGTAGGCATCCATAGACAAAAGATTCAACCTCTAGTATCTCCAGTCGGGATACGGATTCACTTATGATTCCAATATCTGCCTTCTTATTGGACTATTGAAGTGCATTATTTATAATAAAATAGAAACATCATAGCTTCCTCTGCCCTGATAGCATATGGAAGCTCAGCAGAAATTGGCCAACTTATTTAAACAAGAGCCAAGAAAATTTGACTGTGTCCATATTTTAGCCACAACACAGGCTAATCTTTCAATATGATGGAAGGGACGCGGGCACTCATTGCACACCACAAGTGCCTGTCCGGCATGTTGGTGAAGACAGTAAAAGAGCCAGTGCCTGTGCCTGAAGTGGGTGATACACCCTTCATTTATGAAATAGGAGCCTAAAGTTTGTCTGAGGGTGCCTGATGCAAAGTTGAGCTTCCCTGAACGTGGCTAACATCAGTTGTTTCTTGGGGCAAGTAATCTCCCTATTCAACTACAAGGGTTAATTCAATGTGGGATAATACCCACAGAGTGTAACCTCAAATGTGGGAGCGTTGCTTGCTGAATCATGCCATTGGCACACATGAAAGGACCCCAAAAAGGAACCTATTTAAATTGGGCTCATACCAAAATCAGCTATCATATTCACCAGTTTGTTTTTGTAACATTTTCTTGAGATATGAGCGTCACTGGCAAGGTTGACATTTATTCCACATTATCAGTTGTCCCATTGAGCAGGTTTTGTAGAACTGAGCAGTTTGCTAGGCCACTTCAGGGAGTAGTTCAAAATCAACCACATTGGTGTGGGACTGGAGCCGCATAAAGTACTGGGTTAAGGATGGCAAGTCTTTTTTCCAAAAAAAGTTAGTGAACCAGTTGGATTTTTATGACAATCTAACAGCTTCTTGGTCACTTTTACTGTGTCAGCTTTTTATTTCCATAATTTTGGTGGAGTTTGAACTCGTGTTCTTTGGATTATTAGTTAAAACCCCTGGATTACTCCTGTGCTCCTGTTAACTTTTCCAGTGCTGCTCATTCAAGAAAAACACATCGGCTTGAATTTTGTGCTCGTTGGGCACGCGCGATCAGTGGGCCCAGGGGTGGACAGGAAGCCGTCCTCTGACCGTGATCGACTCCCGACCGTGAAACGCGCCCTGAGAAAGGCTCAGCACTGCCGGTGGGGGCAGGAAGAGGGCAGGTGCCAATGTCACCGTTGGTGCTGGTGAGCACTTCCACTGAGTTCCCTGAAAGCAGACAGTTGCCTCAGGGAGTTGCAGACTTCCAAATAATAAAAGAAAGCACAAAAATGCTGCAAAAAATATCCATCCATACAATAAGCACCACGAAAAATCACTTGCAATTAGGCCACTAATGAGCTTAATTGTTGGCGGGTGATCTTCCGACTTTTGTGTGCGCCCACCATGCGAAATATCGTGCAAATGCGCGATGACGTTGGGACCCTTGCCTGACGTCACCTCATGCAATTTTACGCCCATTCGGGTCAGGAACGTGCCCACCTGCGGAACGTAAAATTCTGGCCATATTGTTGGAAGTTTCTGCTCTGGCCTTTAAGAGTTTACTTATTAAATATGAGATTGAAAGTTTAGTGGTGTATTTCAGGCCCAGTTTTTGTTGCTTTTCATATACAGTAACTCTACCTGCACTATGGTATTAGCAGCTATTTTTGCATGGTTAGAACCATTTTACCTTATCCTAGAGCCCTATGCGTGGCTTGGGTTAAACCTCCATTTTGAGCTTAACCTGGAATGCTTCTCTCTCTATACAGGGGTGATATTAACAAAAAGAAATGTGGGAGGAGGTGTGACTAAAGATAGGAGCCAGGTTCAGAGGTAGGACGGAGTGAGACTGGAGAAGGGTTTGAAGTCAAAGAAGATGAGAGTTTTTCATGCAATACATTGAGGGACAGAGAACCAACAATGATCATTGAGGGCACAAGCAGTGGGTGAACAGGACTTGGTGTGGGACCGGATATGAGTCCTGGGCAAGTTGGAGTTACGGGGAAGGTGGGAGACCAGTTTGGTATTCATTGGAGAAATCAAGTTTAGAGCTAATAAAAGTTAAAGGTCGGGATTTTCCAGCCCCGTCACGGCTGGGACCCATCGCGGGCGAGGCGGCGCCCCAGCCAGAAGTCCATTGACTTGTGGCAGGACCGGAAGACCCCGGTGGCGGGTGGGTGGGGAAAATCCCACCCAAAGCTTTTGGCAGAGGGGCTGAGAGAAGGAGAGAGAGAGGCAATGTTGCGGAGATGAAAATATGTGATGTTAGTGACAGATAGAATGTGAGATATGAAGCTTAGTTCTTGGTTAAACAGGTTTTGCACTGTTGATTCAATCTGAGCAGGTCAGAGAAGGAAATAGGGTCAGTGGCAAGGAAACAGGGGATGTGACACTAGCTGAGAATAATGGCT
The DNA here is from genome assembly GCF_017639515.1 of Carcharodon carcharias. Lineage (NCBI taxonomy): Eukaryota > Metazoa > Chordata > Chondrichthyes > Lamniformes > Lamnidae > Carcharodon > Carcharodon carcharias. The sequence continues at coordinate 211,473,862 of NC_054467.1, forward strand.
ACTGTCTTCCTGATGTGAAGATGAAGAAAATGTTGATTCATCCATCATATTGTATTAAACATATACAAATTCAAATCCTTCAAGTTATCACTAACAACATTTACTACTCCAGCCAGCCCTCAGTCTGCTGTATAACACAAGTAACAGGTTAAAAGCTTTCATCGCTTATCCCTTGGAAAGGAGGCAACAATATGAAAGAAATTATGGAATAAGTTGGACAAAATATAAAGGCGTAAACAGGACAATGGCAGATGGCATTAAAAGCCAGTAACTATGGGTGAAATTGTCACAGATTTGCACTAAGTGCGGTAGTGGGCATGGCAATACCCACAGTCCGCAATAGTGGGTTTTGTGCTGTATTGTCCCCTTCCTGGTGTGTCCTGCCTCATTATAAAGTATTCACATGAAACACTCAGGATCGCTGGCGGGCGGGCTCAGATTTGCCCTCCACACCGTGACCTCAGCACTTCCTCATGCCAGGTTCCATATTTAAAGTGCATCAGAGCACAGCCTACTTCATGTTTTCAGGCCAGGACTGCTCCAGGTGACAGATGGCCCCAAAAGCAAAGAAGACGGTAGCCCTCAAATTTAGTGATGTCTCTCTGGGGTACCTACTGGACACAGTGGAAAGCCGCCACGATGTCCACCAGCCCCAGGAGGTCCACCAGAGTCACCAATCCAGCCTCAGAGGCAGTGGTCAGCACCACTGATGCACAGAGGAGGTCAGCCATCCAGCACAGGAAGAGGATGAATGATCTCATCTGTTCGCCAGGGTAAGCCAACCACCTCATCACTCTCAACTCACACACTCACAAACGCATCACACATCCACAGTGATCTCACACCTCAACGTATAACACCACTAACTCTCACACACACCCTCACATCCCCATCAGGCTCATACCCTCTCGAGCTTGCATCCTCATCCTGTCCATGGCTCCGCTCATCACACAAACATTCCACGTAGTGCCATGCACCCGGCTCACATGCTCTCCATTTGTTTTCATGCAGGAGAATCTGGCTTACAGCAGCAGGGTGAAGTCCCAGACCAGGAGTGGCCCACATTAGGCCCCACACTGACTTTGAGGAGCATGCCATTTTGATGACTGGCAAGGATGTGGACCGTGGTGACAGTAAGGTCAGTGGTGAACACCCATGTGAGGTTCCTGCACCGCATCATCCCTCTCTAAATGCAACTGTGAGTGCTCTGTCTCCTGCTTCTGACTCTGCTGCCATGCACTAATTATCTCTACTTTGATTCACAGGGAGCTTTGCCAAGCAACTGACACCCTCAGCCAGCCAGTCCCTCAGCTCCATCCAGATCCTCAGCTCCAGCCAAGAAGACACCTCCTCCATTGAAGAGCTGGAAATAAGCAGCCTGAAAGACCTGTCAGAGTGCTGACCACACCCCGCACTAGTGCAGCGATACACACCTTGGTGGGATCTAGATCTAGAGCAGGCTCGGATTCACAATCTGATGATCACCTCAGGGACACGTGTCCACAGTAGGAGGAGGCGGGTTCAGCCGAGCTCCCTTGCACTCAGTGCTGCTGGGGAAGAGACATCAGTGAGGTCCGAGTCAGATGATGAGCCTCTGGATTCGACCTTCCAACTCACCTTGGAGAGTCAGCAGAAGACAGTAAAACATCATGCAGAGCTGTTGAAAGCCTTGAACAGAGTGGCATGTGGGAGGATTGTGTCTGCCAGCTCTCTAATGAATTGGTACTCACATTTGTGCATAGGGAGGTCTCCATGAGAAAGATGGCGGACGCCAAGGATAACCTGGTCCAGCAGAACACGGTGATGTTTGCAGACCTGCACTCCATCATGGTAGCCATGGGTGAGTTCCTGCAACGCAAGAGGGAAACGGGACACTTCGACATCCCTCCAGGTGCACCTTCCCCTCAAGGTGTCAGGCTGGAGCCCTTGGGCACCTGAAGAGAGGAGCAGTGGCAGCTGGACACCCCTGGGTCATCCACTCAGGAATCTCAGAGGCTGTCGGCTCCCTCCAACTCCATTTTGCTTGTGACCCCCTCAACCTCGTCCTTTGTCACCGCAGAGGGAGCAGCTAGTCCACAGGTGGACAGCCAAAGCAAGCTGAGGCCCTCAAGGCCCCAGCTCTCCAGAAGACACACATCAAAGTCATCAGAGACAACAGGGCCAATCGTTGCACAGGCCGTCTCCAGCCCTCCTGCAATGTCAAGGCAGCACCTAGATGTGGTAGGCCTAGAAAAATTAAGAACCTCTGATCACAAGTTGTTGCATAGGTGAACATATTTTGTCATCTTATAACCTGAAAATATATTTACTTGCACTGCATAAGGTGTAATGTTGTCTTTCAGCTTTATTGACAGGCTTTGCAAGTCCTCCCCCTGCATCCCCCTCCCCACGAGCAGTTCAGCTGCATGCACCTGGTCCACGAGTGATTCTGGAGGGAGAAGTGTGTGCGTGCCTGTGCTTTTTGGAGCCTCGTACAAGCACTTTCCCATGCACGTGGAACTTTCCTCCATCACACTCATCTCAATGTCCTGAGCATTTTCAGTGCTGCCTGCTGGGGTTCTCTTGCATTAGTCCACCTGAGCTGACTTGCAGCTCCACCTACCCACTGATCACGCTCCCAAGCAGCACCTGTGACTGTCCAACATGAGGCTCCGCTCACTTTTGATTTCGACAGCCATGGTTGTGGTCAAGTATATCGACAGCTTCCCTGTCCTTTCCCCTCCTCCAGTCACTCATGTCCTTTCCCCCATCACTGTTGACACCACTGGTATCAACGACCACCTCCCTACCATCACCTACCAACCCACACCCTTGTCGTTGAAGGATGTGCAGGTGAACGTGCACGTTCCCTACCTTCCTGAGAATGCCACCCCCATCTACATTGACCTCTACGACCTACTCAGTCCAATCCTCAGGGCTCGTGAATGCCTCTGAGTCTCCACCAAACACCCTTGCTATTACTACCACTACCATTGCACCTCACCCTCCCACCTTACCAGCTCCCTCTGCCCCCTCTCACACTCACCATTCCCTCTACCACACCCACCCTCCATTCGCTTCCCAGGAGGCAGTCATTGATTCCACAGACCCCTCCTTGCCTGTTCATCTGAACATCCCTGCCCCTTACTCTCTCCTCCACCCTTATTCCCCCTCCCCCCGGACACCTTCCCCTCTCCGAGCTCCATCCTCCACCTAGACACCTTCCTCTACCTTTAACAGCTACCTCCCCACTTGCTGGATGCTCCCCTGTTACACCTTCCTCCTCTGTTCTCCCTCCTCCCACCTTCTAGCCTCACTCGCCCAACACCTTTGTTCCCCACCCCCCCCACCCCGGCACCTTCATCTACCCCCTCCCAACCTCATCCCTCCGACACTTTTGTCTCCCGCAACACTCCAACCTCACCTCTTCCCCTCCCCACCCCAGTACACCTTCCTCTTCCAGTCACAATTGGACCTTCCTCCTCCCCGCCTGATCATCCGTAGCAGACCCAAGACATCAACGGAGATCTCTTACCTCCCTAGAGCTGCCTCACGGAAGAGTCATGTCCATGAGAATCCACCCAGCATGTGATGTACGTGTACCTCCAGGGCCTGGTAGCAGTAGAGCTCCAGCATCTTCTTCTCGAATATCCGTGAACTGTGCAAAACCCAACTTCTGCATGTCACACTTTTCCAGACGTGTCCTGGGCTAGTATGTTTTCCCATTGGTGTGACAGTAAATCAGCTGTGGGGGACGATTCCGGTCAGGCCTTACTTTGCATCCCATTAGCGGGATACAATTTGGGTTCATGCCGGTCTCCAGTGGGATTCACGACATCATCGGATGATTCTGCTCTGATTTCATGCTGGCGAGAAACCGATTTCTGCTCCTCATGCTGAATTGTTGCCCCCCCCACCGACCCGCCACCAATGGGACCGGACGATTCCCCCCTATATTGTAACTCACATGAGAAAGAAAATTGGTTGACAACAAGAGGGAATCTAATCATCGCCTCTTGACATTCTATGGCATCTCCAACCATTAACATCCTGGGGGGGTTACCATTATTGTAGTATGCGTTACAAACCACCAGGAAACCCAGGTACAGGCTCCGATCGCTTATTAATTCTTCAGGTGTATGCAGGTAGAGACAGCCTTGGGCAATCCAAGACCATACTCTACAGATTACAGCAACATCACCTTTTTTATACACAGTTAGTCATGTAAACATATTCTAATCTTGTTAACTCACAATCGCATGTTCTGGTCATTCATTTCCCATGTGTACAGTGTTTTCATCCTTGCAAGACCACCATATCTTGCTGATTGTGCATAAGTCTGCACCTCCTGACTTCAACACCCACTCCCTGGCCTTGTTCTTTGTTTTCCTCATCCTGTCTAGGTTATCTGCTACTCTCCAGTTCTGCTTTTCTGCTTATATTCCATTTCTATTGAATCACACTTTTAACAAAATCAAATTATAAAATTGTTAACCCTTTCACCATTGACCAGAAACTGACCTGGACAAGCCACATAATTACTGTGGCCATAAGAGCAGGTCAGAGGCTAGGAATCCTGCAGCTACTAACTCACCTCCTGGCTCCGCAGAGTCTGTCTGCTATCTACAAGGTAGATGTCAGGAACGTGATGAAATACTCCCCACTTGCTTGGATGAGCGCAGCTGCCACAACACTCAAGAAGCTTGACACCATCCAGGACAATGCAGCCCACTTGCTTGTTACCCCATCCACAAACATTCAGGTTCTTGATTGGTAAGGGGATCAAAGGTTACGGGGAGAAGGCGGGAGAATGGGGTTGGGAAACTTATCAGCCATGATTGAATGGTGGAGCAGACTCGATGGGCCGAATGGCCTAATTGCTGCTCCTATGTCTTATGGTCTTATGGTTTTATTCACTCCCTGCACCACTAACGCACAGTAGTAGCAGTGTGTACCATCTATAAGATGCATTGCACGAACTTGCCAAGGCTCCTAAGACAGCACCTTCCAAGTCCACCACCACTACCATCTAGAAGGACAAGGGCAGCAGATAGATGGGAATGCCACCACCTGGAAGTTCCCCTCCAAGTCACTCACCATCCTGACTTAGAAATATATCACCATTCCTTCACTGTTGCTGGGTCAAAATCCTGGATCTTCCTAACAGCACTGTGGGTGTATCTACACGACATGGACTGCAGTGATTCATCACAACCTTCTCAAGGGCAATTAGGGATGGGCAATAAACACTGGCCTCGCCAGCGATGCTCACATCCCATGAATGAAAAATAAAATGTGCTTTGTGAATGGCATTGAAGTAGTTACGGTTGAAGTTGCAACAGAGTTAGGAGTGTTTCTTAACTTGTTCATACCATTTCTTCCAAGATTTTCATGGCTCCTCTGCTAAAGTTGATAGATAAAGTTGGAGAACTCCTATAAAAATTGAACCCCATATACGTGAAATATTTTTCTGCAAAGTAGGCAATGCGTTAAAGTCCTTGCTTAAAGATGAGCCAATAATATACAGTGATGACGCACACGACACCGATGTGAATTCTAGAATGAGAGCAACCCAAATACTGGGCTAGATAAAAAAATTCTCCCAAAAGCTGGCTGCAAAGCTTCGTAAACTGAAGAAGAACCAATAATGACAAATGCAGGCTGACTTGCCAACTTCTTGTCAGCTGCCATATCCCCCCCCCCCCAACCATGTACATGGAATAACTCTTCACCTTCTCAGTATCATCAGGCAGAAGTTTTCGTCCCGCAGGCAGGTATGCGCCTGACCCAAACGGGAGTGAAACAGTGTGTGATGATGTCAGCTGAGCGTCCCGACATCATCGCGCACTGTTGTGATTTTTCGGTCAGCGGGCGCGTGCGAGAGGCGGCATCGTGCCCGCCGATAATTAAGAGGCCTATTAAGGCCCTTAAGTAATTAATTCAGCTGTATTTTTCACTGCCACTCAACCATTTGGTTGGCGGGCAGGTGAAAAGGCCAGGTGGCCTTTGCATTTTTAATGAAATCTCATCAACAAAAACAACAAAAAATTTTATTATCCTTTTTACATGCCCCTCTTCATGTGACTGTAAAAAGTTTATTTTTCATTTTAAAATCCTTCAGCTCCCTGAGGCAGCTCTCAGCCTTCGTGGACCTGTCAGTGCGTGCTCCCCCATGCATGCACACACTTCCTTGCCCGCGCTCCTCTTGCCCCCCCAACCCCGGCAGGATTGAGGCTCTTTGCACACCGTTCACGCTGGCTTGCCATTAGTTGGCCAGCCAGCGTGAAATCGCGGTCAGTCTCGCGGCCATTTACAGGCCCGCCCGACAGGGGGAGAATCCTGCCCATTGTCCCCTGAGAATGTCAATGAGGTTCCACAGGAATTGGAAAAAGAATGATGTTTCTGAGAAAGGAAAGCGCAGACCAGACTGTTCAACCCAATGAAATTACAGAGTGAGTTTTATTCTTTTGACCTGGAGATATAGCCATTCCCATTTTCCCCATTTTCCAATCCGCTGTAGCCTTTTATAAAGTGAGCTGACATAGCTTCTTCTATCTAACGAGCAGACTATAAATATAAATGTTTATTAAGTAGTCTTTCACAGGGGTAGATGGAACTTTTACCTTTTCTTTTTGTTGAGAACTGTGTGGGAAGAAAGGAAAAAAGAAAGACTTTCATTTATACAGTGCCTTGAGGAATCTCCATGTCCCAAAGTTTGTTTGATCCAATGAAGTACTTTTGAAGTGTTGTCACTGTTGCATATAATTAATACAAATGTGTCAGCAAAGCAGCGTATTGCTAATGCATGTGTTGCTTTTTTTGGTACAGATTCTGTTAATAACATCCTGCAGCAAGAGAGACAAAGAGAGAGATGGGAAGAGAGTCAGAGAAGAGGCCGCAGAATCTCCCAGCGATCAATCAGCAAAGAGCGATGGGTTGAAACTTTAGTAGTTGCTGACACCAAAATGATAGAATATCATGGCAGTGAAAATGTGCAGTCATACATCTTTACCATAATAAATATGGTAAGATTAATTGCATTTTATATTGTTTTCTGAAAAAAAAAACAAGTTTGATGACAAAGATAAAAACAAAAAACTGCAGATGCTGGAAATCCAAAACAAAATCAGAATTACCTGGAAAAACTCAGCAGGTCTGGCAGCATCGGCGGAGAAGAAAAGAGTTGACGTTTCGAGTCCTCATGACTCTTCAACAGAACTGAGTGAATATTAGGAGAGGGGGTGAAATATAAGCTGGTTTAAGGTGGGGTGGGGGAGGGTGGGGGGAGAGAAGTTGATGGGGGGGTGGTTGTAGGGACAAGTAAGCAGTGATAGGAGCAGATAATCAAAAGATGTCACAGACAAAGGAACAAAGAGGTGTTGAAGGTGATGATATTATCTAAACGAATGTGCTAATTAAGAATGGATGGTAGGGCACTCAAGGTACAGCTCTAGTGGGGGTGGGGTGGAAAGACTAGCAGGGCATAAAATATTTAAAATTAATGGAAATAGGTGGGAAACAGCTTTCTGGACTGAATATTGAATTCAACAACTTTAGATCTTGAGCTCCCTGCATCATCCCCACCCCCTTTCCGTTTCTTCCCCCTTCCTTTTGTTTTTTCCAATAAGTTATATAGATTTTTCTTTTCCCACCTCTCCTAATATTCACCCAATTCTGTTGAAAGGTCATGAGGACTCGAAACGTCAACTCTTTTCTTCTCCGCCGATGCTGCCAGACCTGCTGAGTTTTTCCAGGTAATTCTGTTTAAGTTTGATGACAAATTGATCTCAATGCTCCATCAACTTGAAAATTCTCAGATCCATTCTAATGCTCACTCTTGTACCTGACCTTGCTGCACTGTCAAATATTTGAATATTTCTGGTGGGTGCCCATATCAATAGAAGCACAACTAACTTGATGTTCATGAATTGTGGAGGAACACGATGAGCACTGGCAAGCTGTTCAAGAATGAATTGGCCAGACCTCCTCATAACCTTTGCAAAGCATTAACAGTTGGCCCACATTGTAAAAAATCCTCTTGAGAAGTCCAGAGTCCTGAAAGCTGAATAGCAGGATCTATGATAAGTTACTTTGCGAGCCCCATCTTCATCTGATGTAATAGACCCTGAGTGAGGTAAACAGCGCTTCTGCCGGGCTCATCATTCAGTGGGAAACCTCTGGCTGTTCTGGTTCAGCTTATGGATACTGATCTGCTTTCTACTTTCAGTATTTTCTGTTTGTTTAAATCATGCCACCTGAAAGTTCCCCTCCAAGTCACACAGCATCCTGACTTGGAAATGTTTCAGTGCTGGAGCTCGCCCAAAACGGCACTGTGGGTGTACCTGCACCACATGCAGCGGATACAGAAGGCAGCTCTCAGGGACAACTAGGGATGGGCAATAAATGCTGGCCCACCCAACAAAGGCCACATCCTGTGAATGAATGAATGCAAAAACAAAATTGTGATTTGGGAGGGCGGGATTGGGGTGAGGGGCAACCTAACTGCTGTGCTAAGTGACCCATGCCAACACAGTGCCCACCTTTCCCTATCGCAGGAGATTATTGAACCGCTTGTGGCACTGCATCCAGGTGCGTCTCACCACATCGTGGGAGCTGACCCTTTGTACCACCTCCTCCCAGGCACGTTTCATCATGTGGGTGGGCCTCCTCCTCCTGTCCCTTGGCACAAGGATGTCATGGTGTGCTGTCACCTCCTCGAGGAGGGTAGCAAGGCACTCAGCCAAAAATCTCGGGGCACACTGCCCCGCCAACCTGCCCTCCCTCCTAGCCCGCTCTCCGAGAGCGCTGTCAGACACCCTCCTGTGTGAAATCGGTGGCAGCCTTTGGAAGGCCGCCTGTGCCGTTCCTGAATAGGCCCCCAGGGCGCCATTGGACCCGGCAGTCATTGGGCTCCTACTGCCGCCTGGCCCTTCCCGCTGTTCTTGGGAGCCACGATTCACACAGGGCGGGCCTTAATTGACCCGCCCACGTAAAATGGCGGCCTAGAGCCGATTGTGGGCGGTAATCAGATCCATGCCCGGCCATGCCCGCTCCTGAACAGCCCGTCCACCATAAGTAAAATCCTGGCCATTAATATCTCTTCATGACAACAACCTATCCCCATTTGTTTTTTATTTGTTCATGGGACTTGGGCGTCGCTGGCTAGGCCAGCATTTATTACCCATCCCTAATTGCCCTTGTTCAGAGGGCATTTAAGAGTCAACCACGTTGCTATGGGTCTGGAGTCACATGTAGGCCAGACCAGGTAAGGACGGCAGATTTTGTTCCCTAAAGGACATTAGTGAGCCAGATGGGTTTTTACGACAATCGATAATGGTTTCATGGTCATCATCAGACTTTTAATTCCAGATTTTTTAAAATTGAATTCAGATTCCACCATCTGCCGTGATGGGTCTCGAACATTACCCTGGGTCTCTGGTTTACTAGTCCAGTGACAATGCCACTATGCCACCACCTCCCCATATCCCTTGATTCCCTTAGAGTATAAAAAATTAACGATCTCAGTCTCAAATATACTCAACAGTCCTCTGGGATTGAGACACCCAGCGATTCAGTGAAGAAATTTCTTCTTATCTCAGCCCTAAGTGACTGGCCCCCTATCCTGAGATTTGCCCCTAAGTTCTAAACTCTCCAGCCAGGGGAAACAGCCACATAGCATCTACCCTTGTCAAGCCCTCTCAGAATCTTACATGTTTCTATGAGATCAGCTCTCATTCTGCTAAACTCTAGGGAGAATAGTTCCATTCTCCTCAGTCTGTCTTCATAAGACAGTCTCTCATTCCATGAATCAGTCTAGTATCAGTGTCAAGAATGTACACAACTCATTGATGTGCATGCTTAGTTATAATGTGAAGCTGCATTTCACATTTGATTTGGAATCCTACAGGATAGCCTCTTGTGTTTTGCTTTATCATGGTATTGATTTGCATTACAGCAGTGCAAACCAAAGAAAACCTGACATAGGCCAGGATTTTGCAGTTGGCGTGCAGGGGCAGGCCTGACACGCCGGCATGTAAAATGACACACGATGATGTTGGGTGTGTATCCCGACATCATCGCACTGTCTCGTGATGTCTCGTTCGGTTGGCAGGCAGGCGAAAAGGCCAAGCAGCCTTTATGTTCTTTAGGAAACCTCATCCATGAGCGGGATGAGGTTTTCTGAAGGTTTTACAAATTAACTAAAAAGTTTTTCTGAAAAATAAAAACATGTCCCATCTCATGTGACACAGTCACATGAGGGGACAGGTTTCATTAAACTTTTATTACATTTGTTTATTTTTTCAAAACCCAACTCTCCCTCCTCCCCCCGCCCGCACAGGTAGCACTCAGTAGCTCCGTAACTACCCCCACCGAGCCCATCCGACTCAGGAAAGATTCAGGCCATATTGAAGTGCCTCCATGGGAATAGATAGTACTCAGTATTAATGAAAGTCTATAACACGAATGGTAATAAACAATTTAATATTGTGACTTGTGTTTCAATCTAATTGATATTTGTGAAATAATTTTGAAAATGTTTTGTTTTGAGTATAACTTATCTTGCCCGTAGTTATATCTCGCAAGAGTTAAGTGTTTTGTGCTGATAGCCCTCAATTATCTGAGGCTGAAATGAGACTTGTTGCCTTTTTGTTCTATTTGATCCTGAGATGGCTTTCTGACCACATAATGATGCCGTCACTGTCTATTTTACTTCTGTAACATTTCCCTGCCACAACTAATCTGTTTGCTGAAACTATCACCCATGTCTTTGTTACCTCTAGGCTTGACAATTCCAGTGCACTCCTGTCTGGTCTCCCACTTCTCTGTAAAATTGACATTATCCAAAAATCGGCTGCCCATGTCCTAATTTGCAGCTACTAATCACCATGTACTTGCTGGTCTACATTGGATCCCAGTTAAGCAAGGTCTTGATTTTAAAATGCTTCCTCAAAACTTCACTGCTTTCTGCTTCTCTTTCCTTCTTTAAGATATTTCTTAAAACCTATAAAAAAGCTTTTAATCATCGGCCTTAATATCTCCTTGTGTGGCTCAGTGGCAAAGTTTGTTTGATGATGCTCCTGTGAAGCACCTTGAGATGTTTTACTACATTAAATGTGCTTTATAAATCAAGTTGGTGTTGTTCCAGTATACTTATCTTTCATAAGATTTTACAAATCTTACAATGTATGATTTTGTATAAACCAATGCCTTTGAATGTATTGCAGCAGATACGTCAATCATTCATTCACTAGGGTTAATGTGAAGAAACAGTGATTGAATAACAATCTTCCAATGCTAAATTTGTTTCAGCCTTTGATAGAAGTTTTCTGGATTCAAGGACCAATTAATTTCTCTCTTCTGACATTGGCACAGGTTACAAGCTTGTTCCATGACCCCAGTATTGGCAATGCAATCCACATCGTATTGGTGCGGCTCATTTTACTAGAGGAAGAAGAGGTATTATTAATGTTATTTCAAATTTCTCAATTGTAATTATTTATGTGGGGGGTCATATTGTATATGGAAAGAAAGGTATGCAATTTCTCATTACAATATCGCTGCATTGCCTGTGCATTTCTTTATCAAAGTCATCAAATTTCTCTAAATATAGGCATTGGCAGGCAACTGTTAAACTCAAAAACCTGACTATGAATTACTCTTCTTTAATTTTAAGTAATCTTTGTCAAGTTATTTGATTCAAGGTTACTGATGTTTTATTGAAGGTACAATCACAACCAATAACCTGCTGTGATGCTGCTCTCAGTAATGCTGAAACATGTAATACCACGGAGCCTCTACGTAGAGAACTCCTGATCTTGATTATGAATCAGGTGAAACCTAATGCTTCTGTACAGAGGGAAAAATGGATAAATAATTCTGCTAAATAATTTAATTTTAATATGATCACTGTGCTTAACTCGTACACTTTGTCATCTAACAGTCTTCCCTTGATTACTTCTGCTGGAGCGCAAGCAAAGGAGATGAAATAGCACAGAAATCTAGCTGAGGTAACATTGCATGGCCTGGCAGGATTTGTTTTAAGCCCCAGAAGTAATATGAAATAGAAAGTCAACCAATACATGCCTAAAAAAAGGACCCTGCACTATATTACAAATGTTGTCATAGTTGGTATATATGCCCACAACTAACTGGAATACTCATCAACAACATGCAATTAACAAAAATAGGATGCAAGGATGGCAAAGTAAAGAAACTCCACAATGCCTTCCATTATTGTTACAATTAGTACATGATGAAAACAAGGATTAATTAAAACAATTATTCATGAGTTCTTTAATTTGAAATAAGTAAATCTAAGCCTCAATGCATTGGTAATCCATATTTAGCAGGTTTCTGCAATTTTTACAACAAAGGTAATGCTGCAGTCATTTTAACAACAGTTAAATTAATTCAAATTTTTAGTTCTGGTCAGCTATCTATTTTTTTATTCATTTCATGAGATATGGGCATTCCTGACAAGGCCAGCTTTTGTTTCCCATCCCTAATTGCCCTTGAACTGAATGGCTTGCTCGGACATTTCAGAGGACAATTAAGAGTAAGCCACTTTGGTGTGGATCTGGAATCACATATAGGCCAGACCAGGTAAGGACGACAGATTTCCTTTCCTAAAAACCAGATGGGTTTTTACAACAATTGATGATAGCTTCATGGTCAGTTGACTGGCTTTCAGATCCAGATTTTTTGAAAAAATAATCAATTGAATTTAAATTTCACCCGAACTGAACCCATATCTTCAGAGCATCAGCACAGGCCTCTGAACTACTAGTCCAGTAAGATTACCATTGTGCCACCATCTCCCTTTTCTGAGTTGCAGAAACACATCCACCATCTTGTAGAATCTCCAGACTAAGCTAGTATACATAAAATGTCTGAAAACATTTTGCTAGATTGACAAAGCCTGAATTAAATTAACTTGGACCATAAGTAAGCTTCCAGGTGCTTGTCCAGCTAAAATCACCCTATCTTTTAAGACATTGATATGTGATGTGATTTGAAGCAAGAAGGAAGAATCCAGCCATTGGTGGCAAAATAGGGGTTATGCTGATAAAATAGTGTCTGATTAGCTTTTTTAAAGTCTAGTTCACTGCTTACACTGATGTATTTTTTAACACATTCATATTTGCTGTGATTTTGGTTCAGTTAGCCATTGAGCACTTCCAAAGATAATTATATGCTCATATACAGTGCAAGTCTAGCTCAGAGTTATGTTAACTATTTACTGTGATTGGAGCAAGATTAATTTATTAGAGGTTACTAATTCATTAGTAAATTTTACTACTTCCAAGAATACCAAATGTATGAACCCAGTCCAAATCTGCAACTCCAAATTAGTGAACTGCCAGTGAAGCTATTATGTAACAGATATCAAGTTAGAGGCAGTTTTCTGAACTGGAAATGACTCAGGGTTAGGGCTTTTAAATATCCCAGCCTCGAAATAAATTTGTAGACTGTGGGAACCTCTGAAATCCAAGTGTGTACACATTTACTGCATTTTAAAAACACCAACCATTATCCTACACCCCTCTTGAAGATATAGTCCCAAAGCTGCAAGCAGCACTCTGATACCTCACCCAATTGTAGAAATTGCTATCAAGATAGATGATAATGAGCTGGTGGCAAAAATAACTTTGAAACAAAATTGTCTATTCAAACTGAAATAATACAGACAAATACATTGAATCTGAATAAGGAAGATAGCTTCACTTTTTGGTTAGGAGAACTTTGTCCAAACTCTGCCAGTCTTTTCGTCAAACCCAGTTCTCTCAAAAAACTTCCATCTGAATTGTTGAACAATCTTTTCTCTTTTTCAAATGTGGATGGACCTTCTGATTTTGTCTGGAATTATCTGTTATATTTCCAGATTGACAGTATTTGTAGACATTCCTTTTAACCCCTATTTAAAGGGCTAATACATCTCAATGCTTTTGCCCTTATGTATTCGTGCAGAAAAATATCTACCCTTCAGTTTCTTACAATAAAGGCTTGACCATCAGGAATCCACGACTAAGCATGAAACATTGACCCTGATTTTGTTTCTCAGCATTTATTGAGCAGAATGAACACAGTGACCTCCCAAAGTTGCCAACGGGATGACAGAGCATGTTAATTCAGTTAAATTCAGCCGGTGAGCTGCTTGAGTATTTTGAATGGCATCAAGACATTCACCATTTTAGGAATGTAGGAGCATAGGGGCATAGAACTTAGGAGCAGGAGTAAGGCATTGAGCTCTTTGAGCCTGCTCCACCATTCAATAAGATCTTGACTGATTTGATTGTGGTCTCAATTCCACTTTCCCTTCTGCCTCCCATATCCCCTGAGTCCCTTGCCTATCAAAAACCTACCCAACTAGCCTTGAATAAATTCAATGACCCTGCCTCCACTTCTCTCTGGGGAAGAGAATTCCACATACTAATGATAGAGCATGCACTTGCAGCAAAAGGTTAAAGAGGACAACTGGATGATCAAGGATTTTATATAGAGCTGGCTTGCCTGACCATTTTGCGTGGGGGTTGGGGTGGGGGGGGGGGCATGTTTCCATTTTTCCCCAGTCAAGGGGCTGATGAGCAGATTCTGGAAAGATAGGGCAGAATTTTGCCCTTGGTGAGGGTGCTCAGTGGGGGCAGGCGTGGGTGGTCGGAAAGCTAACCGCCATCTGAGATCTGCACCGCACCGCGATTTTACAATTAAGGCCCACGCAGTGTAGAATGCCAGCAGCAGCGCTCAGCACTGCCTGTGCGGGCGGGGGGAGGACGGCAAGTGGGCCTAGCGTGAACTTTGCGCATGTGCATGAAAGAGCGCTTCAAACTCCCTGAGGCACGGAGCTGCCTCAGGAAGAAGAAGCGCTGTTTAGAAAAAAACTAGTGAAGGAAATAAAAATATCATAAAACATGAGCAGGGACACGTTTTCAATTGAAGTGTAAAATTTTTATGTTATTTTTATTTGCTTTGGGAAACCTCAACCTGCCCGTGGATGAGCTTTCCTAAAAAGTGCAAAGGCCGCTTGGCATTTTTGCTTGCCCACCAACTGTAAGGTTAGACGGGCAATGTAATTTGAATTTAATTACCTTTTTAATGGCCTTAATAGGCCTTTTAATTGTCGGCGGGTGTGCTGCCGACTCCAGTGTGTGCCCACCGATTGAAATATTGCGAGATTACGCAATGACGTTGGGACGCTCACCCGACATCATCGCACGTAATTTTACGCTTGGCCAGGTCGGGCACACGCCTGCCTGTTGAGTTCAGTATTCTTCCCATAGGGTTTGGCACAACATTAAATGTCAATTTTTTAAAAATGCAGATATGAACAATAGAAACAATATACTGAGCAATGACAAAGCAATAAATTGATAATTTTAAAAAAAGTAATTAATAAAGTTGACCACTAGAGTGGGAGAAGGTGAGTGTGTGTGTTTTCGGCTTACTCCCAATCTCAGAGTGCTCACTCACTCATCCCCACCCACTGTGAGAGTATGTGTTGGTGTGTGGGAGTGAGGGTGAGTGAGAATCCTGAGATTGGGTGTGAGCCACACACATACTCTTTCTCTCACTCACAAACATGCATACACACACACACACACACACACACTCTCTCACTCACAAACATACACAAACACACACGCACACACATACACACACACTCTCTCTCACTCACAAACATACATACACACACACTCTCTCACTTACAAACATACATACATGCAGACACACTCACACTCTCACTCACATACATACATACACACACACACTCTCTCACTCACAAACATACATACACACACTCACTCAAACGTACATACATGCACACACATGCACACTCTCTCACTCACAAACATACATACATACACACACACACACTTTCTCTCACTCAAACATACACACATACACACACACACTCTCTCACTCACAAACATGCATACACACTCACAGACTCTCTCTCACTCACAAACATACATACATACACACACTCTCTCTCACTCACAAACATATATGCACACACATGCACACTCTCTCTCACTCACAAACATACATAAATACACACACTCTCACTCACAAACATACATGCACACACACGCACACTCTCTCACTCACAAACATACATACATACACACACACACTTTCTCTCACTCACAAACATACATACACACACACACTCACTCACAAACATACATACACACACACACTCTCTCACTCACAAACATACATACACACACTCTCTCACTCACAAACATACATACGCGGTACATGCACACACTCACATGCACACAATCTCTCTCCCTCATACACATGCACACACACTGGGCTGAATTTTACGCTCTAAGATCAGGAGCGTTTCCCACTTTGCGGAGCGTATTATGGAGCGTGATGGCGTCAGGCGCCATTTACAACATCATCACGCCAGTTTCCGATAATACGGCAGGCAAAAAGTCAGGAACCTGCCTGCGTTATTTAAATATCAATTTAGAAGCCAATGCAACTAATTAACCACCCAAGTCACTGCAATAATATGGTTAGAAGGCAATAATGTGCCTTCAGGGCAAGATTTAAGACAGGTGGAGAGTCTGTTTTTTTAAGAGCAAGCTTGTTTGGGCCAGTTTTAAAACTGATGCCAAGAGAAGACTCTCCATTTTGTGGTCCAGACTTGATTGGCTGCAGGGAGTGCTCATCTCAATGGGCAGAGGAATCTTTTGGATACGTTTCATGAGGAGAGCTCTCCTCTGACTCAGAGGGCTCTTTTGATGGAATATTTTCCTGTCCATTACCCAGGGGTGAGAGTTGAAAACTCTTGGAGACAGATCGGGACTGTGGTCTCAGTTGGATGCACATCCTCCAGTGAGGACTAAAGGATTAGGGGGCAGAGGAGGAGGAGAAGAAGGGTCTTACCGGTGTTTTGAACAATGGCTTGTGGACCCACGTGGAATGGCTTTGTGGGTCACAATCTGGCCCACGGGCTGTGGGTTGGACCAGCCTGTTGTAGAGCATTAATGAAGGAGCAGAAGATTCACAGAATCACAGAAACACTCAGTGCAGAAGAGGCCCTTCGGCCCATCCAGTCTGCACTGACACGTGAGAAACACCTGACCTACCTACCTAATCCCATTTACCAGCACTTGGCTCATAACCTTGAATGTTATGATGTGCCAAGTGCTCATCCAGGTACCTTTTGAAGGATGTGAGGCAACCCACCTCCAACACCTTCCCAGGCAGCGCATTCCAGACCGTCACCACCCTCTGGGTAAAAAGGTTTTTCCCCGCATCCCCCCTAAACCTCCTGCCCCTCACCTTGAACTTATGTCTCCTTGTGATTGACCCTTCAATGAAGGGGAACAGCTGCTCCCTATCCACCCTGTCCATGCCCCTCATAATCTTTTACACCTTGATCAGGTCGCCCCTCAGTTTTCTCTGCTCCAAAGAAAACAACCCAAGTCTATCCAACCTCTCTTCATAACTTAAATGTTTCATCCCAGGCAACATCCTGGTGAATCTCCTCTGCACCCCCTCCAGTGCAATCACATCCTTCCTATAATGTGGCGACCAGAACTGCACACAGTACTCCAACTGTGGCCTCACCAAGGTTCTATACAACTCCAACATGACCTCCCTACTTTTGAAATCTGTGCCTTGATTGATAAAGACAAATGTCCCATATGCCTTTTTCACCACCCCACTAACATGCCCCTCTGCCTTCAGAGATCTATGGACCCACACGCCAAGGTCCTTTTGTTCCTCAGAACTTCCTAGTGCCATGCCGTTCGTTGAATACTTCCTTGTCAAATTACTCCTTCCAAAGTGTATCACCTCACACTTTTCAGGGTTAAATTCCATCTGCCATTTATCTGCCCATTTCACCATCCCGTCTATATCTTCCTGTAGCCCAAGACACCCACCCTCACTGTTAACCACCCAGCCAATCTTTGTGTCATTCGTCAATTTACTAATCCTACCCCCCACATAGTCATCTACGTCGTTTATATAAATGACAAATAATAGGAGACTGAGCACAGATCCTGTGGTAAGCCACTGGACACTGGCTTCCAGTCACTAAAGCATCCTTCTGTCATCACCCTCTGCCTCCTACAACTAAACCAATTTTGAATCCACCTTATCAAATTACTCTGTATCCCATGTGCCTTTGCCTTCTTTATAAGACTCCCATAGGGACCTCGTCAAAGGCTTTCCTGAAATCCATATAAACTAAATCAACTGCACTACCCTCATCTACACACCTGGTCACCTCCTCAAAAAATTCAATCAAATTTGTTAGGCATGACCTCCCTCTGACAAAGCCATGCAGACTACACTGGCGTGTAAAATTAAAGCACATGGGATTGGGGGTTGTGTATTGAGCTGGATAGAAAACTGGTTGACAGACAGGAAACAAAGAATAGGAATAAACGGGCCTTTTTCCAAATGGCAGGCAGTGACTAGTGGGGTACCGCAGCAATTGGCGCTGGGACCCTAGTTATTCACAATATATATTAATGATTTAGTTGAGGGAATTAAATGTAATATCTCCAAATTTGCAGATGACACAAAGCTGGGTGGGAGGGTGAGCTGTGAGGAGGATGCAGAGATGCTTCAGTGTGATTTGGATAAGCTGAGTGAGTGGGCAAATGCATGGCAGATGCAGTATAATGTGGATAAATGTGAGGTTATCCATTTTGGTAGCAAAAACAAGAAGGCAGATTATTATCTGAATGGCTATAAATTGAGAGAGGGGAATGTGCAACAAGACCTGGGTGTCTTTGTGCACCAGTTGCTGAAGGTAAGCATGCAGGTGCAGCAGGTGGTAAAGAAGGAAAATGGTATGTTGGCCTTCATATCCAGAGGATTCGAGTACAGGAACAGGGATGTCTTGCTGCAGTTACACAGGGCCTTGGTGAGACTGTACCTGGAATATTGTGTGCAGTTTTGGTCTCCTTATCTGAGGAAGGATGTACTTGCTATAGAGGGAGTGCAGCGAAGGTTTACCCGACTGATTCCTGGGATGGTGGGACTGACATATGAGGAGAGATTGAGTCGATTAGGATTATATTCACTGGAGTTCAGAAGAATGAAGGGTGATCTCACAGAAACCTATAAAATTCTAACAGGACTAGACAGGGTAGATGCAGGAAGGATGTTCCTGATGGTGGGAGAGTCCAGAACCAGGGGTCACAGTCTGAGGATATGGGGTAGACCATTTAGGACTGAAATGAGGAGAAATTTCTTCACCCAGAGAGTGGTGAGCCTGTGGAATTCATCACCATAGAAAGCTGTTGAGACCAAAACATTGTATGTTTTCAAGAAGGACTTAGATATAGCTCTTGGGGCGAAAGGGATCACAAAGGGTATGGGGAGAAAGAGGGAGCAGGCTTTTGCGTTGGATGATCAGCCATGATGATAATGAATGGTGGAGCAGGCTCGAAGGGCCGAATGGCCTACTCCTGCTCCTAGTTTCTATGTTTCTATGTCTATCCCTGATCAAACCTTAGCTCTCCAATTGGAGATAGATTCTCTCCTTCAGAATTTTCTCCAATAGTTTCCCTACCACTTACGTGAGACTCACTGGCCTGTAGTTCCCTGGCTTATCTCTACAACCCTTCTTAAATAGCGGATTATCAACTTTGAGCAGAGAAAGCAACGGAGGTCACCCTAAAGCTGCCGAGTAAATTACATTTTGTTCCTGGCAGACCTGCTTCCAGTGATCCCATGATGTGACGCTGGTTCTGCTTTTTCCAGTTTTACGTAGCGGATTTATTACGTGCTAAAGGCTACTGAGGGTACTGGAGATACAAACTATGTCATAGCACCCTGATTGACAGAGCTTAGTGAGACACCTGCCTGTTTCCCATGGGGGCACTTGTCACCTAAATGGAGGTCAACTCAACAATTGAAGTGGGCAGAAGCTGACAGGAAGCTGCTTTTTTCAATTGTAGTGTTACTGTTGCTCCATTCACATTCAGGCAGTATAATCACCAAAATCAAGGTGATGAGGTTTTGGTGCCCAGACTTGGATATCATACAAGGCGACAGCCCCAATTGGCAGAAAAGATGTTGTATATTTTTTGATATTTATACATATAAAACAAGTTTTTATTCTCCCCTTTCGACTTTGCCAGTAAATTTTTGGAGGAGTACAGCAAGTTATGGGCATGGTCCATCCTGCAGTGTTCATTTAAGCACATTTTAATGTGCAGCTAATCAATGCTGCTTCTAACAGTTTGTTTTTGCCTGAACAACCCTGTTCCAACTCTTTACAGAAAGAACTAAAAATCGTCCATCATGCTGACCATACCCTTTCCAGTTTCTGCAAGTGGCAAAAGAATGTGAATCCTAAAAGCGACTCCACCCCAAATCATCATGATGTAGCCGTATTGTTGACTAGGTAAGTTTTCTATAGAACTGAGAACTATAAGAATTAAATTCATGACTGGAAAATACTGGGAGGACAGTAGGCTGATTTTTCAGGGAGAAATTACTTTTTTTGATGGCATCATAACTGGCAATGATCTACCAAGTGGCATGCATGTTGCCTTAGTAGATGCAAGGCCTTGGAAATTGATTCCATTATCTTAGCTATCTTCAGACTGAGATAGTTAATGGTCCTAAGACCAGGCTCTTGGCATAACAGTGGGAATTCTGCCTGTTCAGTTCCCTCCCTCATTGATAATAGCAGAGTTGCAGGGTCAGTGGGAGGGTGCGTAAATAGCACGGAAGCCTGGAAACTCCAGCATCTGGCTGCTATTGAGTGGATGGATGCTGATGGTGCACCCCATCCCTGCCGCTGCCTAAAACCCACCCAAGTCCCTGTGGCCCTCTCAGTCCATTCTTTTGGGTTCAAAGCACTATCCTGGCCTGAACTCCTCTGGTGTGGCCCACTTTCAAAAGACTCATGCATCTCCTCTCCCTGGGTATCGTGCCCTCCCAGCACTATGCCAAGTACTGAATGAACTTGTGTTGGACGTTCCCACTTCAGGCGCTGCTCCCCTCTCTGTGCCACATTTGCCCTCTCCAGTGTAAGGCATGGGCAGAGTTTTGGTCCCTTACAAATAAGGCTGCAAGATCTGTTGCTTTCTGGTAAGTTTAACCATTCTCCAGAGCCAAGGCAGAGGCCTAGCGGAATCACCAACGAAATTCAGATCCTGTATGTTTAATATTCTACAAATAGATTTTTAAAAGCTGCAGAGATGTACAAAATAGCGCATGGTGCACAAAGGTCATTTGTCAGGATGTGAACATCATTTAGATCGTTATTAATATTTATAAATAATAAAAGAAAAAGAATGTGGAAGGAAAATCCAACAAAGAAAATCAGGAAGAGCAAAGCCTGATGTTAAAGCCAGTGCTTATACCAGAGAGATCACGGATTTCTGTTGTTATTTGATGTGCGCTTGACAGTACACATAAATACGTGAAGAGCTGTAAGTTTTACTTTTGTCAATTATATATTTCACTCCCAGTGGCATTTTAACATGTGGGGTTTAAATCCGCAAATCTTGGAAGCTGGCTCCAAACTGTCCAGATCTGCATTTTATTCAGATGGGACAAGGGGTGGGCAGCCAACATGAAGTGGGTTGGCATTTTAGATCAGTTAATAAAGCTGGAAGTTTTGCAGGCTTAGCTCTACCTGGCCAGGATTTCTAGGCTGCAGGAAAGCTGGCAGCTGCAAAGAGGTGAGGGCAGCCTTGGGAGGAGATAAGTACCATCACTGCACTCTTTGTGGGCCAGGAAGAGCAGAAGTCCTTCCTCCTGAGTTACCACCCTCCATCCACCCCCCATCGATCCCGCCCAACGAGGGCTAAATTCTGCCCCATATTCCTTCTTTAAATCCCTCTATTCCTCTATGACAATGACCCACCGCAAACGGACCTGCCATCAAACCAATCCCCGCACACCCCCCCCCCCCCCGCCACTCCTCCCCACAACCTCCCCCCCCCCCTGCCCCCCAGTACACAGTACAAATCCCCACTCTCTGTGATGCCCTATTCTTCCCGCCTTGGGACTGGACCACCTCCTAGCTCAGGGATCAGACTCAATTTGACCTGCTGCTTGCCCGACTGGAAACCAAGCGTTTTCAAGCAGGCTCCCTTCTGGACAAGGAAGCCGCTAAAAATGAAAGTAGTGGAGTTAAAATTCCGCAGCCTGCAGGGAACTGCAGACTCCTGTGTTTCTTGCATCCTAGCAGGCCCCCCAGTTCCCAGCATGTCTGAATGTTAACACAGCTCCGCAGCCCCCACTCCATATGTCCCCATATTTTACTTAAATGTGAGTCACTCTTTTGGAAAGAAATGTATGAAATTGAGGTGCAGCAGGAACCCAATGTCAACCCTTATATAGTTTTACCGTATTTTTTTTTGGCATGTATGTTTTTCTTCACTGAGACCTGCATTATATTTGGTATATCTTTGAATGCTTTTTAGAGCACCTGAAGGTTTTACATTAAGATTGAAATGCTTTTGTGATTTTATTGATTATGCTGTGCCTAAATAATAGCTTGAAGGCTTTAAGCTTTAATTTTCATTGTCATAGAGGGATTTAAAGAAGGAATATGGGGCAGAATTTAGCCCTCGTCTTGATGGGGGTGGGTGGGGGTGTTCGGGAAGCCGACTGCCGCCCGCGTTCGGGGCCGGACCGCGATTTCACACTGGCCGGCCGATTAATGCTCAGTGCTCCCTGTGCGGGTGGGGGGAGGAGGGTGAACTTCAGGCTTGCTCATGACCGCACGGTTCATAATCTCACTTCGGCCCATCGGCCCTTCGACCTAGGGAGATGAAAATTTTTCAAAAAAGGTAATAAAGAAATGAATAATGTAATAAAACATGTCCCGTCATGTGATTCTGTCACATGAGCAGGGACATGTTATTAATTAAACCTCAAATTTTTAATTTTATTTTTATTTGCTTTAGGAAACCTCATCCCGCAAGTGGGTGAGGTTTCCTAAAATGTGCAAAGGTCGTTTGGCCTTTTCGCCTGCACGCCACTTGTTAACGGCCTTAACAGGCCTTTTAGTTGTCGGCAGGCACGCTGCTGAGTCCAGCGCGCGCCCACAGACCGAAATATCATGCGACTGCGTGTTGACATCGGGGTGCTTGCCCGAAATCAACACATGTCATTTTACACTCGAGGGGGTCAGGCCAACCACGCCCATGGCATACGTTCTACACATTCCTTCGGCCTCTTTTGTTTAAGGTGATTTCTGCTAGTTTATACTTTTTAAAAATGTTTTTGCTAATTGGTATGAAATCTTTATGTATAATTGGGGTAGAAAGCAGCATGAATAATGGCAAACTCTGAGCCTTATATATCGTAATTTTTAAATGAGTTAAATGGCTTTTATTTTCAGAATGGATCTCTGTGCTGGAATGAATCGCCCCTGTGAGACATTAGGTCTGTCTCATGTCTCAGGAATGTGTCAACCACTTCGAAGTTGCAACGTTAATGAGGATTCTGGCTTGCCAGTAGCATTTACCATCGCACATGAGATTGGTCACAGGTATCTCACCCTGTATAAGCAGAGAGAGTAGTTCATTTCAAACACACAGATCAGGTTCCACAGATTAGGAAAACCGTGTCCCGGAAATGGCCGAAATTTTTAAGTGCCGTCCCTGAACCCAGCCTTTTCCATCTTCGTGGAGCGGGACTGGAGTTGGGTCGAGGTTCGTGCATACACAGTTTGTGGAGGCAGCTGACCATTTCAATCACCAGCTGCCTCCACTCAAGTGGGATTTTGGAAGGCCAGCAGTGTGGAATCCAGTGAGTGCAGATCAGACCAGATGAAAGCAGGTCTGAACTTGGTGGATTTGTTTGGCTAACCAGGATACTGCTTTGGAGAGGTAAGGTGCCCCTCCTCTTTGGATAGGGACTCCTATTGCTTCTTTTTGGGATTATAAAAGTAAATATGATTCATGCACCCTTTTGGGATTTTTAAAAGTGAATATGATTATGCACATATTGTGCACAAACACACTGGAACTGTCCAGCTGTCAAAGAACTGTTAATGAACTGTCCAGCTGTCAAAGCTGACAGGGAAGTGTCCAAAGATACTAGGTGAGTTGGCATGGTGGTGGTAAGGCCAAAAGATGAGCATGGTGGTGAGCATGGGTTGTGATGATTTCGCACTAATTTGGCATAGGGTGTATGAGGGGCCATGGAGATGGGCATGAGGGGCATGGATTGGCATGGGGGCATGAGGGGCCATGGGGGTGGGTGGTTAACATCAATAAATCATTGGTGTTAACTTCACATGTTTTTCTGTGTGAAGATTACGTTGTATGAACCTTTCAGCAGTTAATAGGGTGGGATTTTCTGGCCCCGCCCACTGCCCGAACTGTCTGGTCCTGCTGAAAGCCAATGGACTTTTGGCTGGGCCGCTGTATTCCTGTGGCGGGTCCTGCCACAAAGGGGCTGGGAAATCTCAGCCATAGCTTTGAAATAATTGTTGAGTACTCACAGTCCATTACAATGTCAGATGCTGTTATCTTGGCCAGTTCTGCCATCTGCTTGCTTCTCCAGGGAAAAAAAAAACAATGCTGTTTGGAAGGATTTATTTCTTCTCTTTCCACATTTTCTAGTTCTTTCTTAGGTCCTTACACCCGTTCTTGTGATGGGTGGGCAAGCGACTTGTTCTCAAGGCCGGGATTTTTTGGCCCTGCTGTGAGACCAGAAATCCCTGCCCGCAGTCAATGGACCTTCAGCTAGCCCGTCAGATTTTCCATCTGGACTGCAACAATAACCGGCATGGGCAGGTCTGTGAACTCCTGGCCCTAGGTCTCCCCCTGTCCCTCTCTTAATCTGAAATAATATAGGCAAAAGAATTCACCACTGAACAATGGAATCATAAATCCATTCTTTAGACACGTAGGACATCATCCCCAATAGCATTTTAATTGGGATTTCCTAACTGTGAAATTTTGCCTTCGGTCTGGCGATCAGAGCTTTGCTAATACTGCAGTCAGTGAATATATCCTCTGAAATACCCGCAGGAATTTAAATTTGTAGTATTTGTTCTAAAAATGATGGATAAATTTTAAAATATTGCAAGAAGGACGGCGATATGGCTGATGAAATACCATTATTATTATTATTATTATTATTATTACAGCTTTGGCATCCAGCATGATGGACAAGGTAATGACTGCGAACCCATGGAGAAGCATCGCTTCATCATGTCTCGCCAGTTGCAGTACGATCAGTCTCCTCTCATATGGTCCCACTGCAGCAAAGATTATATCACACGTTTTCTGGAGTGAGTAATTTATTCAACATACGCCATTTAATAATTTGAACAGAATAATTTTCATTTTCAGTGCTGTTTGCAAATCGCTCATTTTTCATGAAGAAAATTGTTCTGTTGTGATGTGACATTAGAAGATTAAATGGAGCAAAAGTGAGAGAAAGAAATAATCGCTGATGAAACATTGCAAAGTTGCAGTGTTTCTTAGAAGTGTATGGATAAATAAGAATAGAATTTTCAGTTCTGGTTTTAAAATGGTAGGACCAGAGCATGGAGTAGTTAATGATTTTTGACTTCCCCTCAGGATGGTGCCAGTCAGGCCGATTGAATAGTTCATGGTGAACACTGTTCCAAGTAGATTATAGCTCTGGAATGTCATCAAAGGGAATACTGGGAATAGTATATGTTTATGGGTTTTAAATTTTAAGGCCAGAATCTTCTGGTTGGCGTGCAGGGGCAGGCCCCACATGCTGACGCATAAAGTGATTGCACGGTGATGTCGGGCGTGTGTCCCGACGTCACCGCACGTCATTCCGATCTTCAATTCGGTGGGCGCGCACTGGAGTCGACTGTGTGCCCGCCACCAAACTGTCAAAGGCCTATTAAGGCCATTAAGTATTTAATTAAACTGATTGTCTGGGCTGCCTGTCCAACTTTAAGGTTGGCAGGCAGGTGAAGACCCCAGGTGGCCTTCGCATTTTTCATGGATCCTCATCCATGGGCGGGATGAGGTTTCATGAAGGATTTATAACTTTAATAAAAATTTTAAATAAAATTCATAGACACGTCCCAGCTCATGTGACACTGTCACATGAGGGGACATGTCCAAATAATTTTTTAAAATCTTGTTTTCACTTTTTCACAGTTAAATTAAACTCCCTGAGGCAGTTCCTTGGTGAGCTGTTACAGTGCATCATGCAGATGGTCATTCTGCTGCCACTGTGCATCGATGTTGGAGGGAGTGAATGCTTGTGGAAAGGGTGCCAATCAAGCAGGCTGCTTTATGCTGGATGATGTTGAGCTTCTTGAGTGTTGTTGGAGCTGCACTCATCCAGGCAAGTGGAGAGTATTCCATCACACTCCTGACTTGTGCCTTATAGATGTTGGACAGGGTTTGGGGAGTCAGGAGGTGAGTTACTCCCTGCCGAATTCCCAGCCTCTGACCTGCTCTTGTAGTCCAGTGGAGTTTTCTGGTCAATGGTAACCCCAGGATTTGATTGCGGGGGATTCAGCCACGGCAATGCTATTAATCCGTTGTTTTGTGGGATTGTTTAGCTCTGTCTATCACTTGCTGTTTATTTTTAGGTATGTCTAGTGCTGGTCCTGGCATGCCCACCTGCACTCTTCATTGAACCGGGGTTGATCCCCTGGCTATATGGTATTGACAGAATGGAGGATATATCGTGCCATTAGGTTACATTGTAGCTGTATACATTTCTGCTATTACTGATGGCCCCAGTGCCTCATGGATGCCCAGTTTTGAGTCGCAAAATCTGTTCAAAATCTATTCCATTTAGCACGGTGGAGGGTATCCCTAATGTGAAGATGGGACTTCATCTCCACAACAACTGTGCGGTTATCACTACTACCAATACTATCATGGACAGATGCATCTGCAACAGGTAAATTGACAAGGACAAGGTTCCCCCACTCAGAGTACATTCTGTGCCCTTTCCAACTTTTGTGCTTTGTCCAGTCATGGAGAAGTACTGCTTCATCAGCTGAGGGGGGAGCAGTACATGGTAACCAGCAAGAGGTTTCCTTGCCCATGTCTGACTGATGCCATGAGACTTCATGGGGTCCAGAGTTGATGTTGAGGACTCCCAAGGCAATTCCTTCCTTCCTGCCATGTCTGGTGATTCTGTCCTGCCAGTGGGACAGGACATACCAGGGATGGTGATGGTGGTGCCAGGGACATTGTCTGTAAGGTATGATTTTGTGAGCATGACTATGTTTGACTAAGGCTGTTGCTTGACTCATCTATGAGACAGCTCTCCCAATTTTGGCACTAGCCCCCAGATGTTAGTAAGGAGGACTTTGCAGGGCTGAGATTGCCGTTGTTGTTTCCGATTTCTAGGTTGATGCCTGGTAGTTCTGTCCAGTTTCATGCCTTTTAGACTTTGTAGCAATTTTATGCAACTGAGTGGCTTGCTTGGCCATTTCAGAGGGCATTTAAGAGTCAATCACATTGCAGGAAAGCAGATTTCCTTCCCTAAAAGACATAGTGAATCAGATTTTTACGACAATCAACAATCGTTGCATAGTCACTGTTAGACTAGTTTTTAATTAAAGATTAATAATTGAGTTTAAATTCCACCAGCTTCCTTGATGGCATTTGAACCCATGTCTCCAGAGCATTAGCCTGGGTCCCAGGATTATTAATCCAGTGACATTATCAATAGCCCACCACCTCCCTTTACCATTTGGGCTTCCCCCCTGTGCCTGACCTCACTGGCCTCAAAATTGGCCTCACCCCACCATGTCACAATGTAATTCAGTTCGGAATTGGGCGATAGGTGGCAGGAAGGCCGCTCAGGCAGTTTTATGGGCCACCCTGCTTGCAAACCTGCTCATGGAAACGTGTAATATTCTGCCTGTCGTTTTTCAGCATAGATAGAAACTCTAGCCAAGTTAACCAATGCCTAAGCAAACTGTTTGATGCATATTGGGGCTGCACATCAGCGGATACCACAAACGATTCATATGTTACTAGCTCCCCATCTGATTGAAAGCCAAGCTCTCAAACAAACTGGTCCTCTGGGGGAGGAATCAGTAATTGAAATAAAAATCCTAAATGGTAGCTTACCCATGAATTCCTCCCCTTCCTCCCCGCCACCCGCCCCCCCCAACTCCCTAAACGTCCAACGGTGGCTTTCTGACTGACGGCTTCCTTCAGATCCGCTCAGTTCTGGTGTGTTATGAATGTTTTCGGGTAAGTTAGCAGTGGGTCAGCTGCTTTGAGCATACAGAGACTGGTTTTCCTTCTGGCATTGAGAAACAGACCTTGGGACTAGTTTTGGGACCCATCCCTACTTGGGGGGGGATAACAGTCATGGGTCCCAATATTTCACAGAGGTGGCCTGTTAAGTGGCTGGTTGGGTGGCCAGTTAGTGACTTTGGGGATGGGAATAGAGCCAGGATTGAACGAATGTGGGCCCTGTTTTAACAGATCAACTTCAAGGATACAAGTACCAGAGATTGCAGAAGACTGGCAGAGGGCTGGGATCTGGGGTGGGGTTGTCCTTTGCTTCTCTGAGTTGGAAGCAGTGAGGGAGAGGACAGAGGTCCTCTTTCCGTAGGGTGGCAGGAGAAGGCCGTCCCAAAACAAAAAGGCTTGCAAAGAGGTGGCTGAGATGTTGGACAGGCTTTGGGGAGTCTGGAGGTGAGTTATTGCCACAAGGTTCCTGGCCTCTGACCTGCTGTTGTAGCCACAGTATTTACAAATCTAGTCCAGTTCAGTTTCTGGTCAGTGGTAACCCCCAAGACATTCAGCGATGGTAATGCCATTGAATGTCAAGGGGCGATGGTTAGATATTCTCTTGATAGAGATGGTCATTGCCTGGCACTTGTGTGGCGTGAATCTTACTTGCCACTTGTCAGCCCAAGCCTGAATATTGTCCAGGTCTTTCTGCATTTGAACCTGGACTGCTTCCGTATCTGAGGAGTCGCAAATGGTGTTGAACATTGTGCAAACATCAACAAACTTCCCTACTCCTGACCTTATGATGGAGAAAGAGCATTGATGAAGCAGCTGAAGATGGTTGGGCTGATGACACTACCGTGAGGAACTCCTGTAGTGATGTCCTGGAGCTGAGATGATTGACCTTTAACAACACAACCACCTTCCTTTGTGCTAGGTATGACTCCAACCAGTGGAGAGTTATTCCCCCGATTCCCTTTGACTCCAGTTTTGCTCGGGCTCCTTGATGCCACACTCAGTCAAATGCTGCCTTGATGTCTAGCAAGATGAGTTCAATGCCAAGCCCTTGTGACAAGCCTCTGAGCGTTTAACCTCCTACAGATAATGTAGCTGAGGAGCCTGAACATGGGAGGAATGTGTGCCCAGGGCTTTTTCTCAGCAATGCTCAGAGCCCTAAAGTGCTGCTGAGCAGCTGCCAGCATCGATACATTCAGCTTCTTATGAAAAATGAGCCACTGGCATTGGCCAGAGAGGTCAGCAGTGCCTTGCCTCATTTTGCAGGAGCAAAGGGCACATAATGCCCATGAAAGGGCACAGAATGAAGCAGGAGTTCCGAACCTACACACTATCATCCCTGTGGGGGAAGGAGCAATGAAAATTGCCAGGGTGGCTGACCTTGAGCAAGTCAGGGAAGGCATCTCTAATAGAGAGATGCATGTGGATGAAGGGGATGCAGTGCAATCCACCCCATCTGACAGGTTCCTGAAGACCGAGCTGCATTGGGAAGCCCCAGCACTGCAGAGGCTTCCACTCTGCAAGGCTAGTTCTCGTGATCTCTTCTTGTGCCTCTCAGTTTCAGATGTCAAGGGGGAAGGACAGATTCCTGTACCTGCAGAGACATCAGAGCATCTTACAAGTGCCCCTCTAGCAGCTCAGATCCAATCGCCTCAGTAGGTCTTTGAAAGTGTTTAAATAGGTTGACAGGAGTGCAAGAGCATGTCAACTATGAGCAAGTGGAGGTAAGAGAGGCAGAGGCAGCCGTGAACAGTCTCCCTCAGAGGATAGAGGACAGATCTTGCTCAGCTAGACACAGATGCATTTATGTATATTGGAGCCAAGGGAGGAGTCCATTCAGTTCATGTGACCACCATGGCCTAGGGCTTTGAACTCATGAGTTTGTCTATTGAGAGAGTGGTCAACCTCATGGAGATAACTATCCAGCAGAACTCCAGAGTGGATGCAGGAACTGCGCACTGACATGCACAGAATATATGCAACACTATAGCGTGAGCTGGTCAGTGGTGCTGGTGGTGCAGAGATATTTGGAGTGGATGCCAACTGGGCCCCAGCTGGTGGTCCTCTTCAGCCATCCAGAGTGCCAACCATGGGCTGGGAGAGTCACTGAGGAGGATGAAGGTGCCACCTCTCATGAGGATGCCATCATCATCAGTGACCTCCATGGCCCTCTAACTGAGGGAACACCTGTACAGCAGGACCCTGTGATGGAGGCTACCCTTGAATTGAAGCCGGTGCACCATAGTGGAGGTTCACCCATGGCCACCTCCATGATGAGGATGACCATGTGAATCTCAGCTACAGGCAGAGACAAGTGAGCAACCTGCCTCTGCCTCAACTGAGGCCAAAAGGGGAGCTATGTGTAGAAGAGGCCGTGAGCATTGGGCACAGCATTGAGTGGGTCACTGGTATTTGACCTATAAATGGGCACTTTTTTCCTTTTATTTTTTATTGGGATGTGGGCAAGGCCAACATTTATTGTCCACCCCTAATTTTGCTTGAACTGAGTGGCTTGCGAGGCCATTTCACAGGCAGTTAAGAAACACTGCTGTGGGTCTTGAGTCACATGTCGGCCAGACTGCATAAGGACAGCAGATTTCCTCCCCTAAAGGACATAAATGAACAAGATGGCTGCTATATAGCTATTCTTGCCTCATCTGTACATTTCTTTTGCTTTGTTACTAAAGGAAGAATCGCCCCAGAATTGCACTAAGTGCAGTAGTGGGCATGAAAAAATATGTTTTAACTGCCGGCTGCAATGGCGATTTTTCACGCTGTATCGGCTGCTTCCCGCTTCATTAATTATGCAGCCATAGGAAACACACCGTCTGCCTGGTGGGCAGCCTCTAAACTGCCTGCCATGCCATTATGACCATGAAAGCCAAGAGGAGTTCAGTGAACCAGTGAACCATTGGAATGCCTTTTGGAGGCCTGTCATGATGTCCTCTACCCCCACTCTGGCCGCAGGAAGTCCGGCAATCCCACCACTCTGTCTTGGGAGGTGGTGGCAGTGGTGATCAGTGCCAACGCAGGCCATCCAGTGCAGAAATAGGATGAATGATCTCATTTGTGCCGCCAGGGAAAGACAACCACCTAATCACTCTAAACTCACACACACACAAGGCCATCACACATTCACTGGCATCTCGCTCACTGCCAGCTCAAGGGACATCACCACTCATTCTCTCACACACACACCCTCACATCTCCATCTGGCCTCATTTGCTCTGGAGACGGCCTCCTCAGCCCTCAGCATCTTGAGGCCACTTGCACAGATCAACATGTATCTCCACACACACCCTGGGATACCCCCCTTCCCCGGTACAGCCCTTCCCTGCAGCATCTTCCCTTGCCTGAGGTCACTTCTCCCACTTCCCCAACCAGCCCTCTCCCTGCAGTCATTGAAAAGCCACCCCCGACTCAAGGTTGGTCTGATAGGTTCAGACCTACCTGTGAGCCCAACTAAAAGTGATGTGGTACTGCCTGTGAAGCCTGGCGCTGATGACCGCGAGTGCTGCCTGAACCAAGGGAGGCAAACAAACTTCGAAGTCCTGAGTGAAGTGCAGCTCGCCAGGTGCATGTCGCTTATGTACAGTTAGAACCATAGGACACTACAGCACAGAAAACAGGCCATTCGGCTCTTCTAGTCTATGCCGAAATATTATTCCGCTAATTGTGAAACATGTAGGTGTGATTGTGCCTAGACGATCCAGCGTGGGGGGGAAGATATCTGACGAGCAGGGCTTATAATGAGATGCTAAAGTTTTGAAATTAGTCTCCCGATGTGCAGCGGTGGAAAAGGCAGTCATCTGTTGACGGGTGGAGCGGACGATAGCAAACTGGTTTCAAGACAACGTAAAACCGATTTTTGGCCTTCTCGCCATATTGCCCACTCATGCCCGCCATGACAACCAACGCTAACAGGAGCGGAAAAATCCGGCCTAAGATTCTAAAACACCACTGAAAAGTTTGCAGTGTTAATGTTCTGTTTATTTGATTTCATACTAAATAAACAAGTTAAGCAGCGCACCTTGTTAATTATCCCTTGTTTTAATATATTTTCCTTTACTTCCATACCAATGGTAACTTTCTAAAATATATATAGGTTTTTATTTCTACTGGTGGGGCAGATCTGCACCTCACCTTGATATTGGTGCATATAACAAAATTCATTGTGCGCACGGATGAAATAAAATAGAGGGAACGTTGGTCATCACCATCTTTCCGAAAAATGAACCCTTGACCACTCCATCCCTGATTTCCTCTCCAAATTCCTCGACTATGCTACAAAAGCAAAACACTGCAGATGCTGGAAATCTGAAATGAAAACAGAAAATGCTGGAAAAACTCAGCAAGTCTGGCAGCATCTGTGGAGAGAGAAACAGAGTTAATGCTTACGATTGATGACCTTTTGTCAAACGGGAAAAGTGAGCAATTTAATAAGTTTTAAGCAGGCAAAAGGAGCAGGGCTGGTGCAACCATTAGGCATAGGTGGCTGCCCATGGTGACAAAATTTGGGGTGGTTGGCAAAAAACTAAACTGAAACTATATAGAGCTTTAAAATGACATGAGCAACTTTCCTCAAGTGCCCAAAGTTTCCACAGATGAATCTGAAACTCTGCAAGATTCTGAAGCAGCTCTTTCCTCTTTCTGCCCACCTCCCATGCTAATTAAATCTCCAATGACAGCCTCTCCTTCCCCTCTGTGCTCACTAATCCACCAATCACACCCTCCCCTCCTCTCTGCTCGCTGATCTGTCAATGACAGCTTTCCCTTTTACCCAACCCAGGTGCTTGCAGATCCTCTGATCACAGCCTCGCATTTCCCACCACGAGCTCACTGACCATTTAATCATAGCTTCCTTTCCTTGCCCCCTCCCGCTTGTGTTCACTGATCCTCACTTTCCCGGTCTCTGCCGCTGCTTGTGCCAGCTACCTAAGAGTTCCGTGTTTTCAATCAATCAGAAGGCTCCTGGGTGATTTTGTGGTGATGCGGGTACTGACACCTCACGAGAGGTGTGGGAGTGTGCGAATCTAGTGAGCAGCACTGAGGAAACAGGTTCTGCAGAACAGTGGGAAGCTGAGACCAGAGCAACATTAGACCACGGATAACAACTACCCTTGAGTTTGACCATTTTTGGTGGTTGTGTGAGAGTGGACCTGACAGGGAACAAGTGTTAGCACCATTCAACTGTACCCGTTTTCAAAAGTGAATTGTTGGGATGGGGTGGGGAAGCACGAGGCTAACGGTTTGATTAGGGCACCTAATACTCTGACATTGTCCTTGGAGAGGAGGGACGATTGGAAAAAGAACAATAGGGAAGGCTTATGGTAGGTTGGGGGACAGGAGAGGTTAAATGGCAAAAAGGGTTTGTGGTGCAAGGCCAAATGGAGTGGTAACGGGACAAATAAAGAAACAAAAGATGTGTCAACACTATGAGTGAACAGGAAAAGGATGAACAGCTGCTGTTTGAAAGCAAAAGGAGAGAAAAACAAGGCGTTAAAACCAAAACCTGCAAAGAGAAAGAAAACAAACTGGAAGCAGAGGTTACTGTCTGAAAATGTCAACCTCGGTGTTGAATCTGGAAGGCTGTTTAGTGCCCAGCTGAAAGCTGAGATGCTGTTACTTGAGCTTGCATTGAGTTTCATTGGAACACTGCAGCAGGCTAAGGATAGAAAGGCCAGCATGAGAGCAAGGTGGAAAATTAAAGTAACAGGCGACTGGAAGCTCGGGGTCATGCATGCAGAATGAATGCAACGTAAAGCAATAACCCAATCTGCAATTGGTCTCTACAATTTAGAGCCGACCTCATTACGTCAACCGAAAAGAGTATGCTAAATTGAAAGAAGTACATGTCAATCACTGATTCACCTGAAAAAACTATTTGGGGTCTTGGATGGTGAGGAGGTTGGAGGTGAAAGGGTTTGACCTGATTAGCACAGTCTTTAACAACTGGTAAATCTCCCTTATATTTTAGTATTCATTACAGCTTAAACAAGGTTTTTTTTCATTCATCCTTATTTCCGATTTCATATTTTCTTAAGTCAGCCTTCAAGAAATGTGATTCCATAGAGGACAGCAGCTGCCCAGTCTCAAGCCCATATAGTCATTCCTGGGGTATGACATTAAATAGTGTATTTTATTGAGGGCATTGCACTTGATGTCCACATATGCATTTTCCAGCAGGACCTATCCCCAGCTGGGTCTCCTCCTCCCTTAGGCAGAGATATTGAGGAAACGTCACTCCAAAGAGGGGTGTCACTAATAGTTCAGTGGTAGCACTCTCAACTCTGAATCAGATGTCCCATCTTTGGCACTTGGACACAATCCAGGTTGACACGCCATTTCAGCATTGAGGGCAGTCTGCATGGTTGGAGATGCAATCTTTCATTTGAGACTTTAAACAGAGGCCTGATCTGCCCTCTCAGGAGATTGCAGAACATCACATGCTATTATTTCAAAGAAAAACAGGAGAAGTCTCCTCCCTAAAACAGGTTATGCAGTTATTATCACATTGCTGTTTGCAGCTTGTTGCGTGCAAATTGGCTGTTCCATTTCCTACATTGCAACAATAACTATAATACTTCAAATCTAGTTCACAGGCTGTAAGTAAAGTGCTTTGATACACCCTCAGGTTGTAAAACATAAAGAAATTTACAAATGGATATGGACATGTTAGGTGAATGGGCCAAAATTTGGCAGATGGAGTTTAACGTGGATAAATGTACGGTTATCCATTTTGGATGGAAGAATAAAAAGGTGACTTATTATTTAAATGGAGAGAAACTTCAGAATGCTTCAGTGCAGAGGGATCTGGGTGAGCTTGTGCATGAATCGTTGAAAGCTAGTGTCAGCAGGTAATAAGGAAGGCAAAAGGAATTTTGGCATTTATTGCTAAAGAAATAGAGTATAAAAATAGGCAAGTGGTGTTGCAACTGTACAAGGCATTGGTGAGACTGCACCTGGAGCACTGTGCACAATTTTAGTCCCCTTACTTGAGGAAGGATGTAGTTGCACTGGAGGCGGTTCAGAGGAGGCTCACTAGATTGATTCCAGAGACGTGGGGCTTGTATTATGAGGAGAGATTGAGCAGTTTAGGCCTATACTCGCTAGAGTTTAGAAGGATGAGAGGAGATCTAATTCAGGTATATAAGATGCTAAAGGGGAGAGACAAAGTAGACGTCGATCAGATGTTTCCCCTTGTGGGGCATTCTAGAATGAGAGGCCATAGTTTTAGGCTAAGGGGTGGTAGATTTAAATCAGAGATGAGGAGGAATTACTTTTCTCAAGTAGTCGTGGATCTGTGGAATTCATTACCTCAGAGGGCAGTGGATGCCAGGATGCTGAATAAATTTATGGAGGAGATAGACAGATTTTTAATTATTAACAGGTTGAAAGGTTATGGGGAGAGGGTGGGAAATTGGAGTTGAGGCCGAAGTTAGATCAGCCATGACCGTAATGAATGGCAGGGCAGACTCGAGGAGCTGAATTGCCTACTCCTGCTTCTAGTTCTTATGTTTATAAATGTTAAAATTAAAGAAATATGATATGATAGTGTACTAGTTATGTTACTGGATTAGAAATCCAGATGCCTAGCCTAATAATCCTAATAATTGTTAGTAAAGTCCCACCATGGCAGTTGGAGAATCTAAATTCAATTAATTAAACAAATCTGAAATCAAAAGCTATTATTAGTAATGGTGACCTTGAAACTACTGGATTCTCTTAATAACCCAGCTAGTTCATTAATCCCCATTGGGGAAGAAACCTGCTGTTCTTACCCAGTCTGGTCTACATGTGGCTCCAAGCCCACATCAATGTGCTTGATTCTTAACTGCCATCTGAAATAGCCTAGCAAACTGCTCAGTTGCAACAAAAAAAATTGTGTTGAAAACTTTAATCCACACAGTCTGCGGTGGCTCAAGAAGGCAACCATCACCCTCTCAAGGGTAATTAGGGATCGACAATAAATGTTCATTTAGCCACAAATACTCACATCCCATGACCAAATTTTAAAAAAAATTTTTGAAAGCCTATTGAACACCATGGTCCTCATTCCACTAAGTTTAAGCTTCTTTAAACCCACTCATGTGTGCAATGAAAATCTCAAATTGCAGTGAAAATGTTGAAATAAACTCAGATGACCCTATATTTTTATAAGATTGTAGACAAGATTGTGCTGAACAGAATCTTATACTGTTGGATTAAAAACAGCAAAGCCCAAGATCTACTAAAAATATATCAGCTGTGAATTGGCAGTGAGAAATATTTGATAGCCTCAAGGGAGATTAACTTTTTAGGAAGCAGATAGTGTTAAAGATTGGCTTAAGCTTTGATGGATAATTGATACAAACATCATGATAAATTGAGAAATCAGGAAATGAGAGATATGGCAAATTACGTTTTTGCACCAGTCTTTATGTGTGAAGATTGCACAAATTGTCAAACTTGTTTGGTAATCCACAGTGCATGTACAGGATTAGTACACATGCTACTAGAAATTCAAGATATTAAATTATCTTCAGAAACTATGATTATATGGTTTACACTGCTGAATCCTTACAAAAGTAAATGAAAAAATAGGCGAAACTTTTAAAGGGATCAATGAATGCATTGATAACATATACAAACCTTAAGACTGGAGTCAGGAAATGATAGGTCAGTTGGTTTAACCTTGATTTATTCATTCTTTTGAAAATCATAGGCACCATAAGGTGAAGTGAGGAAATAGTTCAAGTGTCACATTTCTGAATTCTTTGAAGTGGTAACTAAAATAGTGGATGAGTGATATATTCTCAATGGGTTTTGAGAAGGCATTTGACTGAATCCCACATCTAAAGGTTTTAAAAAAGCATAAAAGTGTACAGACTGAATAGTAACTTAGCTGGCTTGAAAATTGCATGAACATAAAAGGCAAAGGATGTAGAACCCAATATTGCAGTGGATTAGACACAAATCATCCCCTGATAAACACTGCTAAATTCAGCAATAATTTGGCAACCTCACTCAGTGATGCTGTTGGACCGTTGCTGTGCAATATAGAAGCAGTGTCACATTAGGCAAACTGACGGGTTCTCTGAGGTTTCTGCTAAGGCACGTTGTTAAGACGGAGTAAAGAAGGTCACTTTTCATCGCTGTGTGGATTACCATATGGCCAAGGTTCAAAGTACAAGACATCAGCAAAATTACAAAGTGTAGGAGAAAAGGTGTGGTTAGCAGATGGCAGGTTGGATTTTTAAGTCTTGTGGTTTGCAGCAGATAGGGAAAACTGAGACAAGTAATGGGGCTAATTTTGACTTTAGTATAAAATAGGTGGACAGAGAATCATCTGCCCGTTTACATCTTCCCTGATTTTTATTTCCATTGATGCTAATAGAGAAAAAATATTAGGACTTCACCCATCACCCATTTTACACTACCACAAAAGGTCATAATTTCCACCAAGGACGTTTAAAAGATTTTTGATGTCCTTAGAAACATGCAATGTGAATAAAAAATGGTGTTTAGTCAAAAACTACTAAAATAAACAAGGTTTAATAAAACAATCTGTCATGGTTTCCTGAAGAAATGTCAACAAAATGATTTGAGAGAAGAGAGATGATAATCTGTTACAGCATTCAGTAAAGCCATCTGACAAAGTAGCAGCTTGGGATAAACAATCAACACTATTCATCTAACTGGGATGTATAGGTGTCTGTCGATCACTCAGTTCCTTTTCTAATCATCTTTTAAACTTGTTATATGGCCTGGGAAGAATAATGGTGCTATCTATTAGATTCACTAGGAATGAATTGTGATCAACTACTGGAGTATAAAATGGATGTGAGACAGTAAGAGTTGACAGTGGTAAATGTTATAGGGAGAATTCTATTAATCTGTACCCTCGGCTAAGAGCTATTCCTGCTGGGAGTACATATTGGGAATTCAATTATGTGTCAACATGATTTTCTATCTATTAAGATTACCCCTGGTATATTATACTCCTGTGGGAGAACCTAGAACTATGGGCCACTATTTAAAAATAAGAGGTCGCCCGTTTAAGACAGAGATGAGGAGAGGTTTTTTCTCTCAGAGGGTCGTGAGTCTTTGAAACTATCTTTTTCAAAGGGCAGTGGAAGCAGAGTCTTTGAATATTTTTAAGACAGGGGTAGATAGATTCTTGGTAAACAAGGGGGTGAGAGGTCATCGGGGTAGACGGGAATGTGGAATTGAGGTTACAATCAGATCAGCACTGATCTTATTTAATGGCAGAGCCATGCTTGAGGACCAAGTAGCTACTCCTGTTCCAAATTTATATGTTCGTATGTATAAGCCTCTTTTTGTTTTGCTACCTACAGTCGAGGCTGGGGTTTCTGTCTCAATGATCCACCAACTAAACAGGAACTAGAGGTTCCCACCATCGCTCCAGGTGTACTGTATGACGTCCATCATCAATGTCAGCTCCAGTATGGACCCAACTCAACCTTCTGTGAGGAAATGGATGTAAGTTACTATCTAGTTTATTTGTAAATAAAATGAGAGTAGGACATTTTAAGTGGACATTTTTGTGGCAACATACCGAAACCCATCATCAATGTGCAACTGCTGAATCCAGTCACTAAGATAATTGATGTTTCATGACAGTTACTCAAAATTGTGCATTTTACAGAAATAGGAGTCATGTCCCCTCCTGTCATGAGCTGAGATAAATAGTTAATAACATCTTCGAGAAGTCTCACACCACAACACCTTCACATACATTGATATTTAGAAATTTCAATTGCCCTTGTTGCTTTGAGGGAAACCAAAACCAATTGGCATGAAGGTGCACTGCAGGAATTCACCATGGCTCCTTCGACAGCACCTTCCAAATCCACGACCACTACCACCTAGAAGGACAAGGGAAGCAGATAGATGGGAGCACCACCACCTGGAAGTTCCCCTCCAAGTCACTCACCATCCTGACTTGGAAATATATTGCCGTTCCTTCACTGTTGTTGGGTCAAAATCCTGGAACTCCCTCCCTAAAAGCACTGTGGATGTACCTACACCACAGGGATTGCAGCGGTTCAAGAAGGCAGCTCACCACCACCTTCTGAAGGGCAACTAGGGATGGGCAATAAATGCGGGCCCGGCCAGCAAAGTACACATCCTGTGAATGAATAAAAAAAAAGCAAAATACTGCGGATGCTGGGAATCTGAAATAAAAACAGACAATGCTGGAAAAACTCAGCAGGTCTGACAGCATCTGTGGGGAGAGAAACAGAGTTAATGTTTTGCGGCTGTATGACCCTTCTTTGGAGCTGACATGAAGGTGGTGCTCATTTTATTAACCAGGAAACAATCTACAATTGTAAACTATAAGCAGCCACTGTAGCATTTTTCTGGAGCCAGGTAGCTCCAGATAAGTTTGCAGTCATCTCCAAATCTCTGTGATCTAAATTTCTCTACAAATATCTACAAGCTGGTTCTGGGATAAGGGAGACCCAAAAAAAACAAGTGCCAAGCCAAGTATTTGATATAAATTTCAATAACATACAAAGCAGGAAGGCAGGAAAAGACCAATTGGTCCATCAAGACAGTCCTGTGAGGCAACCCAAGCAATGCCATGCCACATCTAGAGTAACACGATCTCTAGTAATAAATACACTTATCATTACATATTTCCGTATGGAAAAGGGGCAGCAGTTTGAATATGAGTATGTTAACAGAATCAACATTAAAAGATCAATTTTAACCATTCTTCATTTTTTCCTTTTCATCTTTTCCCGTTTGAAGCCTCACTTTGTCAAGATTCTGTGTCAGATTTAAAAAAAAGATAGTATTGTATCCCAGTACATAGGATAGCAAGTACGGGTGGCCATTGCTCTCTTCCTTTGGCAGTTTCTTAAAATGTCAAATTTGAGATCAGGAATTAATTGTGTAACATATCACAAGTGTAGCCTATCTTTCTGTTTTGCAATAATTAGAGCTTTAATGTGCTGCACCATTGATTTCAGAGGGACTAATGATTTTGCTTGAATGTGATTTATTTACATCAGTCTCATACTGAAGATCTGTTCATTTTCACAAGGGATGAAGCACTGTGTTTCCAGGATGGTCTTTTGGTGGGAAAGCAGGAAAGGATGAAGTTTAAAAATGTTTGTATTCTGTAATAGTTTATGTAGTGTCTTTGCTTATATTTTTGGTTTTGGATTTTGACTAAATTTGAGTGTCATTAAACTGAGGCTCAAAGAAGGGAAAGGGCAAAGAATACTAACTGTAATGGGTAAAAGTAACCATGAAGCATTTGGATTGTTGCAAAGACCCAAAAGGGGTTCGGTTCACTCAGTTGGCTAGATGGCTAGAGTGTGATGCGAATGATGCCAGCAACTTGGGTTCAATCCGCTTACTGACTGTGGTAGCTCATGGAGGCCTGGCTCCTCACCTTGCTACACTTGCAGAGTGGTTCCTCTCAAGTTATATATAAAACCTATTTCCTCTCTGTAATGGAGAGAGATGCAAATAGTCCTTTGTGGACTATGGCCAATTACCTTACAACCCAAATGTTTCGCTAATGCCTTTTAGAGAAGAAAATCTGTTGTTCTGTCCCAGTCTGGCCTATAGATGGAATTCTAAAAACATAATCCCTGCAGAAACAGCTGAATCTGTGGCAGGTCAGGAATCTGTTGAACTCTTCAATGGCTGTTCCTTAACTGAACCATGGCATTAGTGTCCCACTTCCTGGTTTCCTGACCAATCTGGGAGGGTAACGTGCCAAATCTGTCAGAAGAAGACTAGGGCAGCGGTCAACTGGACATGGCTTTTTGAGCTGCAGCAACCACGGGACTGGAGAGGAGACCTAGGAAGGCTGCTCCCTGGGTGTCTCGCTCTTACCTGGAGCCCCTGCTGTGTCATTTGAGGAACTGCAGGACATAATCTTTCCCAAGGATGGGAGGAAAAAGACAACCTCTCCAACTCCCTTACCAACATAGATGGAAGTGACCGAGGTAATCAAAAATAAAAGTGTGGTCCCTCCAACATGGAGTCAGTACACCTAGAGGATCCAGAAAGGCAGGGAAGGTGAGTGACATAACACTTTCAGGAGCCAGGCCTCATGCTCTTCCTTTCCCAGCATTTTTCTGCCTAACATTCCTCAGATCAACACACCTTGCAGCTCTACTCATTCCTGTCTCTTCAGGCACTGTTATGATCTCCGGAGATACTGATAAATTTTAAAAATATATTTGAATTTCCATTGAAGAGCTGAAACAATGACATGATAAGATTTCACGCTTTAAGGCTTTTACTGTAACAAACAAACTAAAAGCAACATTGACTAATACAAAAATAAGAACAAAAAATGCAGGGAAAACTCAATAGGTCAGGCAGCATCATTCGGGAGAAGCAGAGTTAACATATTTCTCTGTTTCTCTCCACAGATGCTGCCTGACATGTTAAATGTTTACAGCACTTTTTGATTTTTATTTCAGATTTCTAGCATCTATAATATTTCGCTTTTGACTAAACACTATTTCAGTAGGCAACTTATACTTTAACCCTCAGGCAGAACTTTCCCATTTTAACATTTAAAATTACTAAAAATCTCCCACTGCATGGTTTAACTTTATACTGTTCCTTAACTTCCTCAATTCTCCTGGAACCAGTCCAAAGTGATTCTTAGACACCAACGGTTTACTTCCATTCTTTTCCTTCCTCAGCCTGGTAACTTATAACCCCAGAACTGCACATTTTCCTTGAGATTCTCCTTCTACATCAAGCTTGGCAAATCTTCCAGCCTTGTTTTAAATCCTCACAAATTTGGTCTTTTGAATCCAAGCATGAGCTCCCACTCACATTACTCTCTGGTAAGCCATAGAGACATACAGCCTTTAGCTGCTCCCTTTCTGTCACATCTTGGCAGACTGACCTGTCTGTGAAATTTAGGGATATCTTTTCGGAGAGCCTTGTAATCTGATCCTATTGTAGCTTCCTATGTACCCTTTACCTCTCAAAGCCTATCTCCATGGCAATGTGAATCACAATGGGTCTTTTATCTAGGTAAAAATGTTAATTAGCTACACTTTATACCCCAACTTTATTTACCTTTTACAAAACCTGACATTCTTAACACCTTCCTGCGACTTTGGAGACTAACTGTCCAT
Source organism: Carcharodon carcharias (assembly GCF_017639515.1). NCBI lineage: Eukaryota > Metazoa > Chordata > Chondrichthyes > Lamniformes > Lamnidae > Carcharodon > Carcharodon carcharias. The sequence continues at coordinate 211,516,130 of NC_054467.1, forward strand.
CTACTATCAGCATAGATGCTTCTGCCATTGTCTACAAGTATGTACACCTTGAACATTCTTCCCAGTTAAACAACCTGCCTCCTTCAACTTGCACCCTGCCCCCCCCAACTCTTTAATGTTTAACAACCAAGCCATCCAGGATCTAGAACAGGCCACATGACCCCCCTTCAATCCTTCATTTTAGCCTAAATTAAAGACAGAACAAAACGTGATAATCTTATAAAACCTCACATTTGTGATAGCACCTCAGATCGCCACCTGAATAGCCAACGCCACACTAACCTTCTCCCATTGCCCTCTCACACCCATGCCTCACAGTCACCCTCCACAATGTTGTCCTTCCCTCCTCTCCACACAAGCCATTACGAATGCTTATAGTTCTCTGCTCCCTCTCCTTGCAGGAGAACGGTACACAACTCCAGAGAAAGGCAGAAACCTAGAATGGGTGAATGAGGTGGTTGCCCTCCATCATCTGTCTCTGCTGCAATTTTCTCAGCATCAGTTGGACTTGCCGACATGCAGCCTGCAGAACTAGTTTAACTGTGGATGGAATCATCCCAGATTTGCACAATGTGCGGTAGTGGACGGGAAAAAGAATGTTTTATCCACCCGCCGTGATGGTTGGTTTTCACACCGTCTTGTCCCATTGCCCCCTCATTGATTATGCATTCCCGGGAAACCCGTCAGGTCACTGGCAGGGCGTCCTCTGATTCACCTGTCCTGCTGTCACCCCGGGCCTTCAGTAAACTGGGTGCTATATTTAAAGGCCACCCCTGCACAGAGCTGACTCTCTTCAAGGGATAGGAGGTTGTTAGGAACTGATAGCTGCCAAAGAGAGGAAGCATACTACCCCCAGATTTAGCGACACCTCCCCGAAGCGCCTACTGGATGCAGTGGAGGCCCACCGCGATGTCCTCTACCCCTGCTCTGGGCGAAGGCCACAAGCAAGGTCAGCAATCCGGCATGGGAGGCAGTGGCAGCGATGGTCAGTGCCAACACTCTGCAAAAGAGGACAGCCATCCAGTGCAGGAAGAGGATGAATGCTCTCATCCATTCCACCAAGCTAGGTTAATCTTCTCATCACCCTCAACTCTCACACTCACAAACCTATCACACATCCAGAGGGATCTCACACCTCAAGGGACAATACTGCCAGCTTTCACACTCACCCTCACCTCTCCATCAGGCTCATATCCTCTCGATCGCACGTCCTCATCCCGTCCATGACTCCGCTCACCAGATAATCATTCAACGCAGTGCCAGGCATCCTGCTCACACACTCTCCATCTGTTTCCATGCAGGATGAGCCTGTTCATATCAGTAGCGAGAGGCCCTGGACTGGGGGGGGGTGAAGTGACCCACATTAGGCCCTTCACTTATTTTGTGCCATCATGTTGACTGGTGAGGATGTGACAAAGGTGAGGTCAGTGGTGAACACCCATGTGAGGACCCTGCACCACATCTTTTGTCTCTCAATGCAACAGTGAGTGCTCTCTCTCCTGATTTTGACTCTGCTGCTGTGCGCTAATTATTTCAACTTTGGTTCACAGGGAGCTCTGCCAAGTGACCGAAACCCTCAGCCAGTCAGGCTCTCAGCTCCAGCGAAGAGAACACCTCCTCCATTGAAGAGCTGGTAATAAGCAGCCTGGAAGACCCATCACAGCGCTTACCCACAACCTCCACCAGTGCAGAGGCACACATCTCGGTGGGACCTAGATCTAGAGCAGGCTGGTGGTCACCGCATGGACGCGTGCCTACAACAGGCAGGTTCAGCTGAGCTTCCCGGCATTCGGAGGACTGCTGAGGAAGAGGCATCTGGCAGGTCTGAGTCAGATGACGAGCCTCTGGATTTGGCCTTCCAACTCATCCTGCAGAGTCAGCAGAAGGCGGGAGAACATCACATAGAGCTGTTGGTAGCCCTCAACAGAGTGGCACGTGAGTTTATAACCTGAAAAGATATTCATTTTCACTGAAAAATGTGTAATGGTGTTTTTCAGTTTCATTCACCAGCTCTCCTTGCACGCTCCCTCCTTCAAACACCCCTCCCACCACCCCCCCATGACCCCAGTACCCCAGTAGCAGTTCAGCTGCGCGTAGCTGGCCCACGAGTAATGCTAGATGGAGAAGTGTCTGTGTGGCAGGGCCTTTCGGAGCCTTGTGCAAGCACACTCTCATACACACAGAGCATTTTCAATGCTGCCTGCTGGGGTTATTCTTTCAGTTGTCCCTCTGAGTTGTATCTCCACTGATCACACTCCCATGCAGCACCTGATCCCACCCAACAAGACGCTCCTCTCAATTTTGATTTTAAAAGCGTGGTATTGGTAAAGTTTGTCTTCAGCTTCCCCTGTCCTTTTCCCTCCCCCAGTCACCCATGTCCTTTCACCCATCACTGTCGACCCCCCTGTCATCACCTTCCACCTCCCCACTGTCACCCACCAACCAGACCCTTTTCTTTCTGGGATGCCCAGGTGAACATGCACATCCCCTATCTTCCCAAGAATCCCACCCCCATTCACATTGACCTCCCTGACCACCTCTATTCCACCCCCAGTATCTGTGTCTGCCTCCGAGTCCTCGGTCATTCTCACCATTCCCTCCTACCATACCCACTCTCATTTGGCTAGCCGGAGGCAGTCAACAACTCCACAGACCCCTCCCTTGCACATTCACCTAGACATCCCCCAAGCCCCTGCTTCTTCCTCCGCCCTTTCTCTTTTCTCCACCCTTTCTCCTTCTTACCCCTGGACTCTTTCCCCCACTCTGAACTCCTTCCCCCCTCTGAACTCCTACCATTACACCTTCGACCCCCTTATATCTACCTCCTAAGTTGCTGAATTTTCCCTATTACACTCTTTTCTTCCCATACTCCCTCCAGCCTCCCAACCTCACCACCCCCCATCCCCCCACCACCACCACCCCCACCACCCCCCACCCCATACCATCGTTCCCACCCCCTCCCAACCTCACACCTCCCAGTACACCTTCCTTCCAGTCAAATCTAGACCTTCCTCTCCCAACGACCCCGGTAAATCTTCCTCTCCTGCTCACAGCTGGTCCTTCCTCTCCACCCCCTTGACGACCATCTGTAGCAGCCCATGGCCAAGACCCTGATGTCCTGAAGCAGACCCCAGACATCAACAGAGACCTCCCTCCTTCCCTGAGCTGCTTCGTGGTAGAGCCATGTCCACATAAATCCACTCAGTATATGATGCACCTGTTCCTCCAGCCCCACATGTCCAGACCATCCTCAGTCAGCTTCCCCGTCTTGTCGAAGCAGACAAGTAGCTGTAGGGCTCCAGCATCACCTGCTCCTCCGATGCCCGGAATATGAGCAAAGCCCTAATGGTAAGCCCCGACTTCTGCACGTCACACTTGTCAAGACGTGTTCTGGGCCGACCTGTTTTCCCGCCGATGTGGGTGGTAAATTTGACGTGGGGGGATGATTCCGGCAAGTTGGACATATGCTTAGATGCAGATGTACGGGAAAGGCAGCCCGTCATTGATGGGTGAAGCGGATGATCGCAAACTGGTTTCATGACAGTGTGAAACCGGTTTTTGGGCTTGGTGCCATATTGTCCGGTGCACTCGCCATGATACCTCACGCCAACGGGGGTGGAAAAGTCCAGCCATGTGAGCTGCATGCCAGCTGTGGTGGGGGGGCGAAGGGGGTTCCTTGGTCTACTCTAATCTGTGTATGATCAAGGCCATGACATGGCACAGTGTTTGGCTACTGACAGCCACCCTCCTGCCCTTGCTTCTTACATCCCTTCCCCCCTCTCCCCGTGACCTCCACCTGAGGGCCTTCCCGCCTCCCCACAATATTTATCTTTCTCCTGAGTCCTGGGACTCCGGGGGGAGATGCTGTTCTGATAGCAGCACCCACAGCCTCCTTCACGGTGCTGTCAATCGCAGGAGCTACTGGCCTCTGATTGGTCAGCAGCTCTTGGTGAGCAGGACCTCCGCCTCCAGGGACTTGCTTGTTGAAGAAGGCCTGCTGGTTTCCCTGGATCAGCCTGATTTGCCTAAGATTTGGCAGGCCTTCCAGAGAAGAGGCAGCACATTTCTCTCGCTGGCTCTCTAGCCGGCAGGTGAGACTCTCGCCATCAACGGAAGATCCCGTTTAATGTTTCAGATTGATGACCACCTTTTACCGCTGACCAGGATAGCTTTGAGATAGAGTCAGTCAGTGCTGCTGAAGAAAGAAATCAAGGGTGGAATTTTCACTTCCGGAGACTAATTGTGTTAGTGAGAGGGTTTCGCGGTGCATTTCCCACTAGGCGGTTTGATGGGAAATGGCACCTGATTTCACACTCAGAAGCTCACTAATTATGCATCAGTGAGTAGCTCTCTGAATTACATGATGGAGTGGGCACTGATTCATTTGCCCCTCCGTCACCTAATGGGGTCAATGGTCAAGTTGCCATATTTAAATGCCAGCCTGGAAGCGGTCATCTCTAATATGCTGGAGATGCATCGACAGGCGGTGGAAAATCATGTAGTGTTGTGAGTGGCAGCCAACAGACTAGAGCGAAGGATCGAGGAGCCTGTCCGTGTTCTGTCTGATGTTGTAGTTCTGACATGTGAACATCTTGAAAGGGTGGATGGAAAGGGTGATGACCGCCTTGGACCACCTTGGTCCAGGAGATACTGCCAGATATGCGCTCGGACACTATAGGGGTTGATGGAATCCATCAATGGCTAGGTGAGAGAGGGACAGGGCACCTTGACCTCATCTGGGAGCACCTTATCCTCAGGGAGTCAGGCAGGAGCACATGGGCACGCATAGGTAGGAGGACAGGAGCAGCTGGAGACCCTGGGGCCATACATTCCAGTAGCTGCAAGAGTGTCCAGTTGATCCCAATCCCCTCTGCCTGTGACCCCATCACCCCCAGCTGTACAGGCCGAGGAGGGTGCACCTGTCCCACGGCAGGAGACCCAAAGTAGGTCGGGAACGTCCACGTCTCAGCTCTCTAAGGGATACCTGTCAAAGTCATCAAGACAACAGGGCACAGGGCGTGACAGTCAGCAGGCTGCCTCCACCTCTGCTGAGGGTATCGGGGATGCACGGTAGGGTTAGAAAAATTAAGGAGCTTTGACATAACTTCTGGGTCATGGTCGTTCAATCACTGTGTATATCATACACCTCTGTAAGTATATTTGCTGTTCATGAGAATGATTTTGTCATTTGAAAACGTTGTGCATACGCATCTATATTCCGTCAGCCTCACATTCATGTGATGTGTAGCTGAGCCATGGGGCAGAATTTTACGCCTCATGGGCGGGCATGTGCCCGGTCCGAACGAATGTGAAATAACGTGAGATGACGTTGGGTGAGTGTCCCGACATCATTCCACATGCGAGCAATCTTCAGGTTGGCGGGCGTTTGCGGGTGTCGGAGCTGCATCCGTCAACAATTGGAAGGCCACTTAAGGCCGTTGAAAAGGCAGTTGTTCGCAATTTTACTTTTCCCGTGTGATTTTGCGCTTGTCACATGGGCAAAACGGGCAGGCGGGCAGCTCACTTCATTCAAGGGCGGGATAAAAAGGGTCAGCAGCGTTACCATTGTGAGTGGTGAGGAGTTTAGGAGATAGTTTGCAGCTGGTTGCTTATTTGAGCTTGACAGCTTCATCTCTGTTCTGAGCTTCTGTCTTAGCATTTCCAGGCTTTGTTTCAGGACTTATTGGTGTCTCCAAGGCCCTCAGAGAATTTTCACCGTGTGGACCCTTCCAGGTATTAGACAGCCTTCTGTTACCCTGGTAATGGGGATTGTGGTCTCCGCTGGTGGCACCTCCTCTGAGAAGGAAGAGAGGGGCAGAAGGGAGAGGAGGCAAGGTGTCCCTTTGTACCTTCCGGGGAGTGAACTGTAGGAGGAGAGGTGCAGGTACAAGGGGCACATGGCCAGTAGGTAGTCCAAGGCGTAAGGGGCCACAGAAGATGCCACTATCCTGCTGCCAGGGTTTACAGGCAGCGATGCATGTCTGAGGTGCAATGCTGAAGGAGGCTCCACCTCTCCAGAGAGACTATGACCTCCATTTGTCAGATGATTGGGCCTGAGATCACCTCCAACTGTGCGGGTGGAAACTCCATGCTAGTGGTTCTGAATGTCACAGTGGCCCTCAACTTCTATGCCTCCGACTCTTTCTGGGGGTCAGTGGGGGATCTTTGTGGAGTGTCCCAATTAGCTGTCCACAGTTCCGCCAAGCTGGTGACAGAAGCTCTGTTCAGGTGAGTAATGACATTTATTCATCACCATACAGATGAGGCCAGCCAGGCTGAGCGAGCCAGAGGGTTTGCAGTGATTGCTGTGTTCCCCCGCATCTAGGGTGCAATCGACTGCACACATGTGGCCATCAAGGCGCCAGCGGGTCTGCTGGGTGCTTTTGACAACATGAAGGGCTTCCACTTTATGAACGTCTAGATAGTTTGTGATCACAAGACTCTGATTCTGCAAGTCTGTCCAAGGTAGCCAGGCAGCTCCCACGATGCTTACATCCTGAGACACTCACAGGTGCCGAGGCTCTTCAGTGTTCCGGCTTGACTAGATGGATGGCTGCTGGGTGACAAGGGCTATCCATTGAAAATGTATTTTATGATGCCCCTCTCTCTGCCACCCAAGAACAGAAGCAGTGTAGCATTATAATAGGAGCCATGCCTTGCCTCCATAAGGGCAATGATAGAGAGGACCATATGTCTTCTGAAGATACACTTCTAATGCCTGGACCGTTCAGAGGGAGCACCACAATAGTTCCCAGAGCATGTGTCACTATTAGTGGTTGCATGCTGCACTCTCTACAGTCTGGCTTTGGCAAGGGGGGGACCAACTAGAGGAAGAGGACCTTGAGCCAGCTCCACAGGCCACAGAGGGTGAATCCAGTAGTGAGTCAGAAAAGGAGCACGGTGAGGAGAATGGTGAGGACATGGAGGCAGACCTGTGGATGCTTCAGGGAGGCAGGGGCACCAGGGACGCCTTGATCCAACGCTTCTCCAGCTAGGCTGCCAAAGATCTTCTTTTACCTCATGCCAGGGGTGCTGCCTCCATCCTGGATGTCTGACATGACCCTTTCATTTGAGCCCAAAGTCCACTCAGTGCCTGTGCAATGAAGATTAGAGCCACTCACGTCCAGCATGAGATACAGGCGTGCCCTGCATCTTTAAAACAAGTGAAGCATACTCAGGCCATTAAGACAAAAGCAAAATTTATATCGTTTTGGCACTCACATCAAATGAAAGCTACTATATCTGGTGTTAATGGCCATACCAGTAAGCATATTAACAAAACATGGCAGAACAGAAGTCTGCCTGTGAATAGTCCCTCATGGCGCCTTAAACTTACGTTTGTGAGCGCTGTACCTTGTTGCCCCCACCACCATCCTCCCCCACTACCCCACCTTGCAGGCAGCGGCATTGAAGACAGCCTGGTGACTGTGTTGTCATATTGGCCATGATGACCTTGGTGGTCATTCTTTGGCCAGTGGAGCCTGTGCTGACCCCAACTAGGAGGGAAAGGCCAGTGCCATGGCTGGAATCTCCCTAGTCGCCACAGTCTCATCAGATGCCACGGCCACTGGTAAGGGGCAGAGGAGCTGCTGCCATCATCCAGAGCGCCCTGAGAGGAGCTAGCAGAGACAACAAGCAGCATGTGTACCAATGTGAGGTCGCTCTGAACCTCCCTGCTTATCATTGATGGACAGGCACCTAGCTGGGATATTGGGTGCCTCATCCATCTCCCGCACTGGCACTGACTTCCTGAGGCCATTGCAGGTCTGAACGCAACCCCAGGAACCCTTCATTATGTCCCTGGAGTTGCCTCTCCATGGAGGAGGCAGTGTGCTCGGCGATGAGGGTCAACGCAGTGCTCATGATCTGCATGGATTCCTCCACAATAGAGACCATGGCACACATACCCTCATGGATCTCTACAAGGACCATGAGGCACTCATCCAAGAAAAGGGAGGCCGAGTCCCCATTCGACTTGCCCTCCGACCTTACATTTCCTGCTGCTGGTGGGACCATTGTTCCAGTCTCCAGACCGACACTGAAAATTCTCCCCTGGCAGCCTTCAGGGAGATGCCTCTGTCAGTTTTAAAGCGCATGCTGGGTCGCCATTGGATGCGGCTCCCAACAGCCCCCCCGCACTCAACACTTCCCGACCATTCAGAAGATGTGTTTCACACTGGGCGGGCCTTAGTTGTCTATCCAGCATGAAGTCGTGTATGCAACATGACCGTGGCTGGGAGCGGATTCCACATATGCTTCCAGTCCTGCTGACTTGGTGTACACGCCAAGTGTGAAATTTAGGCCATAGTAGTTACTTGACCCTTGTGTTATGTCAGGAAGATGTGTCAAACTCTTTACAGGAAGTGCTTGCAAAATGCATTAGCAACCTCTACTCCTTACACGATAACGTGGAGTTAGGTGTGCTCAATAGCCTTGAAGGGGTAGCTGTATTTGTATCTCAAAATGAGATGCATGGCTTCATTGGTAGTGGCAAAGTGCAAGACTTACAGTTATGATGGTTTCTTCAACCATGTGTGCATCTCAGTGTCCGCTAAAAGTTTCTCTTTAAGGTGGAACCAACTGCTTCAGGTCCTTTGGCACAGTGTTTGTGATGTTGTGCAGATTTTCACTTCACAGAACACACGGATACAGGGTTCGCTGCTAACCTTTCCAAAGATTAGGACCTGGTGAATCATGAAGGTTGAATGTGCAAGTCCGAATGCTGAATGTGCTCTTGATGTCACTGGTTGTAAAGGCCTTTCAGTGCACTGGCTTGGCATTAAGGGACAAAAGGAATGTGGCCGTGTCCCATTGCCTGCCCTCCAGTGCTTCTGGAATCTTTTGGCTATCAATGTGGCAGGGGCACGTCTTCTACATTGTGCTTCTTCGATGGCATCCTTGCCTGGAAGCTGACCCTCATCTCCCACTCCAGGTTCCTGCTCTTCCTGATCTTCATCGTCCAAGAAGCTTTCAGCCTCCTCCATGTCTCCCTCTGGCAAGGGATCCCCCCTTTGAAGTGTCAGGTTCTGAATTGTGTAACAGACGACTATTATGCGAGACACCCTCTGTGGAGAGTACTGCAGTGCGCAACCTGAGCAGTCCAAACATCAGAAGTGTGTCTTCAGGTTGTCAATGGTCTGCTTAATGATGAATCACGTCGAATTATGTGCCGTGTTTTATCTCTCCTCTGAGGCACTCTGAGGATGATGCATGTGCGTCATGAGCCATCATTTGAGCAAGTACCCCTTATCCCCAAACAGCCAGCCCTGTAATCACTCAGCCCTGTAATGAATATGTGAGGCACTGGGAGTGGCTCAGGATGTATGAGTCATGGGAACTCCCAGGGTACCTTGGCACAAATGTGCATGATGTGCTTCTGATGTTACGCACCAGTTGAACATTCAGGGAGTGGAACCGTTTCCTGTTAATGAACATTAGAATTCTCAAAGTAACATGTGTGCAATTGATTGCACCCTGAACTCTAGGGAAGCCTGAGATAGCTGCAAACCCCAGGAATCTAGCAGCTTGGCTAGCTTCATCCAGAGTGATCTTCACATAATGATGAGCTTCACTGTAGAGGGCATCTGTCACCTCCTTGATACATTTATGTACTGAGGGCTGAGAGACCTATGGACTCCTGGATTGATCTGCAAGCAAAAAATTGAGTGCAGCGGTGACCTTCAGGGCACTGGCAGGGGATGTCCTCTCAGTCCTTGGGTCCCCAGATCCTCCCACAGAATATGATCCTCCTGCAGATATGATCCACTGCATAGCTTGACTAGTGCAGATGTGCACGGCATTGTCTTTTGCTCATCTCTAAATAGAAAGCCTTCTTCTGTAGACGCTTGATCGTGCGAGTTGCCTCCAGTGGATGGGTCTAATCTCCTCATCCTCTGTGTTTTGCTCAGGCTCCCCTGGACCATGGACCTCAGGCCGGGCCTCCTCTTGAAGCTGTATTAGGTAACGCTGGGCCCTTCTCCTCCTCAATCAGATCACTGCCATCAGGAAAGCAGCACTGAGCGCAGGCTCCATTATTCACTCCTCCTCTGTGTGGACTGATAGATGCAACTGATTAATGAACACTGGGCAGTTATCGTAGAACTCATACTTGCAAACAGAAAGCCACTGTCGTGCCCTAGAGCTGTGTCTGTGCTACTAGCTGTTCACTGACACAGCTGTGCAGCTGAGGTGCAAACTCTCAGATCTAAGTGACCAAGATGCCAACCCTGAGCCTTGACATCTCAGTCCCACAGAGGTTAGAAGAGGGTTGGATGCATTCATGAAATGTGCCACCTTAGCAATGGCACTCCTACAAACTCTGATCTGATATACTGATTAAGCTCAAATCACACTTCAGCAATGACTGGTTGCCCTTTGGTTCATTATCCATGCCATTTGGAGAAAGCACATTAGAGATTTTCATTGATGATCTGGCAGACATGCAGCATCTGTATTTCCTTAACAGTTGCCTATTTTCCATTCCTACATACCTCTCAGTTAATGCTGAAATGCAGCAATTGTATTGTGAAGCCAATGACTTCTGTAGGCTCTCATTAACGTGCAGCAAAAGGCATGAGTTCCAATTTCACCTTCTCAGCAAAGTCTTCCTCTTTTCTCTCAGCTCTGATTCTATTTCAATATTTTGACTCTAACAATTTGAGGGTGCCCCCTGAAAGGGCCCCTTAGTCCAGCCATAAGGGCTCCTCCCACACTACCTCAGAGCACTCCCATGCAGATCATTTTCCAGTTTTGATTTTGATGTACGACAACTTGGAAGTTTCAAGATGGTGGTGCTGCATTTGTACTTCGAGACCAGCTTCGACCCTCCCCGGGTCAGTGTGCTGGAGCCTTAATCTTCTTAGAACCTCGTGATGTGCAGGTAGAAAACCCTCCAGTGATTCTCCAGCCTCCCCCAGTAACCCTGGATCTCATTGTTGTTTTGGTGGACATTGCACCCCTCCCCCCGAACCCATCACTGTTGGAGGTGGTCCTCCTATGGGAGGAGGTTGTAGCTGAGGTACACAGTGAACCACCCGCCCCCCCCCCCCCCCGCCCCCCCCCCCCCCCAACAAGGAGAGCTTCAAGCACCCCCTCCTTTATTACAATTTCCCCATTTACAGTTGCAGATGCCTCCCCAAACCATGACCATCCCATCTGCAGCCAATACCGAGCCAGACAACTCCATCGCCACCGACTGTAAGACAATGACCACACTCTGCACTCCAAGCGGTGCCATATCCCAATTGAGCATTCAGGCCTCGCCCCTCCCTGGAGCGTGACTACAACATGCATGCCATGCATTGCCATGTAGTATGGTTCGCAAATCCCCAGGCCTGCCTTTAATCTCTTGCCCTGACTATGGGTTCCACAAGGCCCCTGGGCTGCCTTTAATCGTTCACCCTGACCTCTATGCCCCAGACCAGGGACAATGACTGTCTTTAAATGAGCTCTCCTATTCCTTCATGACTGCTCACAGCACAGTTTGCCTTCCACCCCCCGCCCCCAACCCTCTCAATGAGTCTCTGAACAATGTGTCCCTCATGTGCAAGCCTTTCCCTTCTTCCCACCTCCATGAGTTTCCATGCAACTCATCCCTCCTGTGCCACACCAACAAAACCTCCCCATGCCCCTCATATTCCGGAGTCTGCATTCGTACCACTTCTGCATTTATCCATGTATCTGCATTCCAGTCTTCCATGTCGGGCTCCAGCTTCCTCAGCCTCGGTGCCCCCTCTGCTTGCCGTCGCCCCACACCCCCCACTTCCAACCCCACCATACCCTATTATCCTCATGTGTCTTATCCTTCTCACCACTCCAACCCTACCATACCCCATTGTCCCTGATATCTCTGTCATCCTTACACCACTGCACCACCCGCCCCCCCTCCCCCCAATCACAACGCTGGTCTCTGTTTCAGAGTGCAGCATTGCCTGAGGCCTGCAGCACAAACTGAGTGCTGACCTCCCAGAGTACGAAGGCACCCACTGTGAGGAGAGCAACCCTGCAGCTGAGGCAGCTGCCTTGAATGTTGCACTCACCTCAAAGTCACGAGGGCAGGCAGCTACACGCTAATTATTTCCGATCGTGATTTAGACCAATCTAAATTCCTGCTGGCATGGCACATAATTGGGAGGGGAGTGGGGAGCGCATGATTTCGGCGAGTAGCATTTTGAATGAGTATTGATGACACGCTGATGCATGCAAATGGTGTTCCTGACTTGGATCAGCAGGAAACCCGACCCACCACTGGACTCTCCATGAAAGTGGTGAGGGGAAAATTCCAATTTGATATGCCGCCTGTGGGATTCCGATTTTTGGCCTCCAGAAGCTGCAGTATTTTGCTTTTCTCCCCTTAAAACATGCAATTTAGCTTTAGCCAGCATTAGACACTTGTTCATGCATCCAAGCAGTCACCAGCACAGTTAACACTGACTGGAAACTAAAATCAATTAAAATAGCTAGCAGAACATAATTGGCCTGTTACCTGTCTTGCAATCAACGGACATTGACTTATTCGGGCATTGCAATCCCCTTATCTATTTCTGGGGTCTATTGAATTTAACCCACCTGGAATGAGAGAAATGTCTAAGCATTGGAGAGGGGGGCGGGGGTAGCTGGAACTCGAAATGTCTCTCAAAGAGCAATCTCATTCACAGTGAACATCTTGGAATTTTCAGTGTTGATGATTAAATGAAAAGCAGTTTTTATCTGTGCTTAAATTGAGATGTGGTTAAGTAGAAATGAGGTAAATTTATTCTTCAGAGCAAATCACCATTAACTTGCTCAATTGTTATTCAATACTGCAGCCACAGTGGATTGGAAAGCCGGAGAGAGGCTGGTTGATGGAAGAGATCAATCTAACATCATTAAATAAATTGCGATCTTTAATTTTTGCATACAGTCAGAGTACTTTGCAGGGAAATGGCTGTGTAATAGGTTTACTGTATCAGGTGATCTTCATTGTCCAGTCTTGGGAGATAGGTATAATAAAGCCCCAAGAACAACATATTGTAGTCAGCATCAAACCAAGGGAACAGCACAGGCCAGTCAAGCATTTAACCCGGGGAATGGCACATTGGAATCAGAGCATAATCAAAAGAATTGTACAGGACACTCACAGCACTATTTTGTACTACTGCTTAAAACCAATGTCACCCCCATAATTCATTAACTGAATGCCAATGATGGGCCTGATGCCAATTCATTTTCACGATGAATCTGTAGATGTGCACGTCTTAGGACTGAATCACAACTGCGCTGCACATATGGAAATTTTACCCTATTACATGTATTTGCATGTCAGTTTATATAAGAATCAGAAACTCCATTATTCAAGAGAAATGATTGAATGCTGTCAAACGCCCTTTCCCCACCAAGTGTGAGGAACAGCACAGTACAATCTGAGCACCACATATGCTCGTGTGTAGGAACGTTGGTTCTCATTGCCCATGCATCTCATTGTTTATGGATCAGCGCATGATTAATTAAAACAATGTTCAGTCCTGTTGAACAAGGATGCTTTGTGCAGTGGGCCTGTTTGATGGAAGATCATCTATGTCTTAAGGGGCTGGGACATGTTGGCTTGGTCACTGTTTATAGTAATAAAGTCACTGAAGAGCTTAAGTGGACCATACAACCTTGTCATTGAGGAGATTGAGAACCTAAGTGTATCTCCTTGCCTTCATAGACATCTATCGTTTGCAAAGTGTGACTTTTGATGTATTGTGGCTTTGTGTTATTATGCATGGAATGTGGAAATCAAGCTGTAGAATTGGTATAAGCCTTTTGAGAAAAACTACTGTTTGCTGTAGTCATGCTAGAAATGTGAAGCATGGTACCTGAGTTCTTATCGTAAATTGTGAACTCAGTAATAAAAAACAATCATGCTGGAATGAAATGGTATGATTTGCCTGAGTATTCATGTTGGATTATGTAATATGAACTTGTTAAATATTAGGAGCTGATTCTGTGGTTGTTATAATGTATGTCTGTGTTTAAAATAATGAAACATAATAGAACAGGAAAGCAGTTGTCAACATCATGCTGGTCAAGTCAAGAGAGCGTGAGATCAAATCTCACCATCACAGTTTGAATATATCCAGTCATGCATGGTTACTGCACAGAAGGAGGCCGTTTGGCCATTGAGACGGTGCCAGCTCTCTGGAAGAGCAACTCAGCTAGTCCCACGCCCATGCCTTTTCCTTGGAGCCCAGCATTTTTTTTTTCTCTTCAGGTGTTGATTCAATTCGCTATTGAATGCCATGATTGAATTTGCCTCCAACACGCTGGCAGGCAGGGCATTTCAGATCTTAGCCACTCACTGTGTGAAAACATTCTCCCTCATGTAGCTATTGGGTTTTTTGTCAAGCACGTTAACATTTTGTTATTGAAATTAACCTGACAATTCACTCCCCTAGCTAAGAATGGCCATGCACCACCACCCAAAGAATCGAGAAACAGCTATCAATCTGTCAATCCTTATCTAGCACAAAGGAAGATGGTTGTGAATGTTGAAAGGTCCAGGTCATCATTGCAGGAGTTCCTCAGGGTAGTGTCCTCAGTACAACCATCTTCAGCTGCTTCATTAATGACCTTCCTTCCATCATAAAGTCAGAATTGGGGATGTTCACTGATAATTGCACAATGTTCAGCACCATTCACAACTCCTCAGATACTGAAGCAGTCCATGTTACAACGCAGCAGGATCTGGACAATATCCAGGCTTGGGCTGACAAGTGGCAAGTAATATTCATGCCACACAAGTGCCAGGCAATGACCATCTCCAACAAGAGAGAATCCAACCATCACCCCTTGTTGTTCAATGGCATTACCATCACTGAATCCCCCACTATCAACTTTCTGGGGGTTAGCATTGACCAGAAACTGAACTGGAGTAGCCATATAAATACTGTGGCTACAAGAGCAGGTCAGAGGCTAGGAATCCTGCGATGAATAACTCACCTCCTGACTCCCCAAAGTATGCCCACCAGCTACAAGGCACAGGTTAGGAGTGTGATGGAACACTTCACTTGCCAGGATGAATGCAGCTCCAAAAACACTGAAGAAGCTTGACACCGTCCAGTAAGACCATAAGACATAGGAGCAGAAGGAATATAATGTGGGAAAATGTGAGCTTATGCACTTTGGCAGGAAGAATAAAGGAGCTGAATATTATTTAAATGGAGAAAGACTGCACAAAGCTGCTACACAGAGGGATTTGGGGGTCCTCATGCAAGGATCACAAAAAGCTAGCATACAAGTTCAGCAGGTATAGGTAAAGCAAATGGAATGCTGCCCATCGAACCTACTCCACCATTCAATGAGATCATGGCTGATCTAGTAATCCTCAACTCCACTTACCTGCCTTTTCCCCATAACCCTTGATTCTCTTACTGATTAAGAACCTGTCTATCTCAGCCTTGATTATACTTAATGACCCAGCCTCTACAGCCCTCTGTGGTAAATAATTCCACAGATTGACTACCGTCTGAGAGAAGAAATTCCTCCTAATCTCTGTTTTAAATGGGTGATCCCTTACTCTGAGATTATGCCCTCTTGTCCTAGTCTCTCCCACAAGGGGAAACAACCTCTCAGCATCTACTCAGTCAAGCCCCCTAAGAATTTTATATGTTTCAATAAGGTTGCCTCTAATTTTTCTAAACTCCAAGCGTATACGCCCAACCTACTCAATCTTTCCTCATAAGAAAATCCCCCATACCCGGGATCAACCTAATGAACCTTCTCGAGACTGCCTCCAATGCCAGTATATCTTTCCTTAGATACTGTTCACAGTATTCTAGGCATGGTCTAACTAGTGTACAGTCTTAACAAGACTTCCCTATTTTTTTATTCCATTTCCTTTGAAATAAAGGCCAGCATTCCATTTGCTTTACCTATACCTGCTGAACTTGTATGCTAGCTTTTTGTGATCCATGCATGAGGACCCCCAAATCCCTCTGTGCAGCAGCTTTCTGCAGTCTTTCTCCATTTAAATAATATTCAGCTCCTCTATTCTTCCTGCCAAAGTGCATAACCTCACATTTTCCCACATTATATTCCATCTGCCAAGTTTTTTGCCCACTCACTTAACTTGTCTATATCTCTCTGTAGACTCTTTGTGTCATCCTCACTGCTTGCCTTCCCAACTATTTTTGTGTCTTCTGCAAACTTGGCGATAGTACATTCATCCCCCTCATCCAAGTCATTAACATATATTGTAAATAATTGTGGATCCAGCACTGATCCCTGTGGAACTCCACTAGTTACAGGTTGCCATCCTGAAAATGCCACCTTTATCCCACCTTTCTGTCTTCTATTAGTTAGCCAATCCTGTATCCATGCTAATGTGCTGTCTCCAACACCAAGGACTTTTATCTTATTAAGTAGCCTTAAGTGTGGCACCTTATGAAATACATTTTGGAAATCCCAATATATAACATCTACTGGTTCCCCTTTATTTATCCTGCTTGTTACCTCCTCAAAGAATTCTAATAAATTTGTCAGGCATGATTTCCTCTCCATGAAGCTATGCTGACTTTGCTTAATTATATTATCCATTTCTAAATGGTCTGCTATTACATCTTTTATAATAGATTCTAACATTTTCCAATGACAGATGGCTAACTGGCCTATAGTTACTTGTTTTTTGCCTCCCTCCCTTTTTAAATAAGGGAATTACATTGGCAGTTTTCCAATCCTCTGGGACTTTTCCAAAATCTAAGGATTCTTGGAAGATTACTACCTATGCATCCACTCTCTCTGCAGCTATTTTCTTTAAAATCCTAGGATGCAACCCACCAGGTCCAGGGGACTTATCGGCCTTTAGCCCCAATAGTTTCCCTTGTCTTTTTCTCTAATGATAGTTAGTGTATTTATTTCCTCCCCCACCTTTTGCCCCTAGATTATTTAGGATTTTTGGAATGCTCTTCAGGTCTTCTACCTCGAAGACTGATGCAAGTATTTATTCAACTCCTCTGCCATTTCTTGGTTTCCCATTGTTATTTCCCAAGCCTCATTCTCTATGCGGCCTATGTTCACTTTGGCCTTTGTCTCTCACTTTTTATATATTTAAAGAAATCTTACTATCCGTTTTTGATATTTTTTGCTAATTTACTCTCAAAATTTATTTTCTCCCTCATTATTTTTTGGTCGTCTTTTGGTTTTTAAAACTTTCCCAATCATCTGGCTTACCATTAATCTTTGCCACATTGTATATTTTTTCTTCCAATTTGATACCGGCCTTAACGTCCTTGGTTACCCATGGTTGATTTATCCCCCTCCTTGAATCTTTGTTTTGAGTCATGAACTATTTTCTTAAATGTCTGCCATTGTTCATCAACCATCTTTTCTGCTAAGCTCAGCCCTCTACAGCCAATTCTGCCCTCATTCCTTTATAATTCCCCTTATTTAAGTTTAGCACAGTTGTTTCTGACCCAAGTTCCTCTCTCTCAAGCTGAATGATAATTTCTACCATGTTATGGTTACTGTTTCCTAGGGGATCTTTTACACTGAGATCATTTATTAAACCTGCCTCGTTACTCATTACCAGATCCAAAATAGCCTGATCCCTGGTTGGATCCATAGCAAATTGTTCTAGGAAACTGTCCTGAATACACTCTATGAATTATTTCTCTGCCAATTTGATTTTCCCAATCTACATGAAGATTAAAGTCACCCATGATTAATGTGCTGCCTTTTTTAACATGCCCTCATTATGCTCTGTTGTATTTATTCCCTGTCCAGCAGTATAGCCACTGTTAGCGGACCTATAGACTACTCCCACCAGTATCTTCTTCCCCTTGTTATTTCTTACCTCCACCTATATGGATTCTACATCTTCTGATCCAAGATCATTTCTTGCTATCGCACTTACTCATCTAACAAAGCTACCCTGCTATCCTTTCCTTCCTTTCAGTCACAAACCCCTGAATATTTAGTTCCCTCCTAGCTTTGATCTCTTTGCAGCCATGTCTCCGTGGTGGCTATAAGATTGAACCCATTAACTTCTATTTGTGCCATTAATCTATTTGTTCCGGATATTACCTGCATTTAAGTAAAGAGCCATTAATTTTGCCTTTTTACCATTTATTCCCCCTTTGACACTATTTGTTGCTGGTTTTTTAAATGTTTGTATACTCTGTCCCTTCCTGTCACACTCTAGGTATTATTACCTAGGTAGCTGCCCTGCAATGCTGCCATATCCTTTTGCTTTGTAAGCCTTCATATCCCCTCCCCAGAACCCTCTGCCCCTCTTATTCAGTTTAAAGCCCTCCCTACAGCCCTAGTTATTTGATTCGCCAGGACACTAGTCCGAGCATGGTTCAAGTAAAGCCCGTCCCGCTGGAGCAGCTCCCTTCTACCCCAGTATTGATGCCAGTGCCCCATGAACTGAAACCCATGCCTCCCACACCAATCTTTGAGCCACGTCTTTAACTCCTTGACTCATTATCCTGTGCCAGTTTTCTTGTGGCTCAGGTAGTAATCCCGAGATTATTACCTTGGAGGTTTTGCTTTTTAATTTAGCTCCTAACCATCCAAATTATTTCAGTAGAACCTCCTTTCTAATCCTATCAATCTCGTTGGCACCAGCATGGTCAACGACATCTGGATCCCTCCCCTCCCACTCCAAGTTCCTCTCCAGCCCTGAGGAGATGTACTTAACCCCGGCACCAGGCAGTCAACACAGTGTTCGGAACTCACCCCATGGCTGCAGAGAGCAATATCTATCCCCCTAATAAGTACAAAACAGCCCACGTGATTGGCACCCCTTCCACAAATGTTCATTCCTTCCACCACCATTGCACAGTAGCAGCTGTGTCTACCATCTACAAGATGCACTGCAGGAACTCACCAAGCCTCCTTAGACAACACCTTCCAAACCCAAGATGACTACCATCTTGAAGGACAAAGGTAGCAGATACATGGGAATACCACCACCTGGAAGTTTCCCTCCAAACAGCTCACTATCCTGACTTGGAAATATATCGCCGTTCCTTCACTGTCACTGGGTCAAAATCCAAGAACTCCCTCCCTAACAGCACTGTAGATGTATCTACACCACAGGGACTGCAGCAGTTCAGGAAGGCAGCTCACCACCACTTTCTCAAGGGCAATTAGGCATGGAAAATAAATGCCAGAGATGCCAACATCCCATGAGCGAATAAAAAAAAGCAATGTTCCTCATCCCTGGAATCATTCTTGTATATAATTTTTGCACTCTCTCTCTAAAGCCTTCACATCATTTCTAAAATATGGTGTCCAGAATTGGGCAAAATGCTCCGGTTGAAGCTGACAGTTTAATCATAACTTGTTTGATTTTGTACTATATGTCTCTATTGAAAAGCCCAGGATCCTGTTTGCTTTTTTAACCACTCTCTCAATGTGCCCTGCCACCTTCAATAATTTGTGCACATATACATACCACCAGGTCTCTCTGTTCCTCCACCTACTTTAGAATTGAACCCCTTATTATATATTGTCGCTTCTCATTCTTCCTACCAAAATTTATCACTTAACACTTTTCTGCATTAAACTCCATTTGCCACTAGACCACCCATTCTACCGGCCTGTCTATGTTCTCTTGAAATCTATCACTATCCTCCTCATAGTTCACAATGCTTCCATGTTTTATGTTGTGAAACTGTGCCCTATACACCCTAGGTCATTAATATATATTTCAAGTAAATCAGTGGTTCTAGTAGAGACCCTTAGGGAGCCCCACAGTAAAGCTTCATCCAGTCCTGTAAAACAACTGTTCTCCACTATTCTCTGTTTCCCATCACTCAGCCAACGTGGTATCCATTTGCCTTTGTGGACTTCAACTTAGCTGGCAAGCCTATTGTGTGACATTTTATGAAACACGTTTTAGAAGTACCATATGCAGCACATCAAGCACATTAACATCGTCAGCCCTTTCTGTTACCTCATCAAAATAATCAAGTCAGTTAAGCATGCTTTGCATATAGAAAACATTCTGGCTTTCCATAATTAATGTACACTTTTCTAAGTTTTGTCTTTATTGTCATTTTGTCCTAAAATATTGTTTCTAAAAGCTTTCCCATCACAGATTAAACTGACTGACCTATAATTGCTGTGTTTATCCTTATATCCTTTTACTAGTCAAGGGTATAATATTTGCATTTCACCAACCCTCTACCACCTCCCTGTATCTAAGGAGGATCAGAAAATTATTGACAGTACCTCCACAATTTCCACGCTTATTCCCTGCAGCATCATCGAGTACAATTCCATCTTGCCCTTATAACTTATCAACTTTAAGAGCAGCCAGCCTTTGCAATACCTCCTGTTTGTCAATTTTTAGCCTTCCAGCATCTCACCTACTTCCTCTTTCACTATGATTTTGGCCACATCTTCTTCCTTAATAAAGAAAGATGCAAAGTACTATATTTGATATATCAATCATGCATTCTGCCTCCATATGTAAATCTCCTTTTCAGCCTAATCTGTCTCAACCCTCCTTTTACTCCAGTTTTACCATTTATATGGCTATAGAAGATCTTTGGTTTCCCTTTTATGTTAGCTGCCATTCTCTTCTTCTATTGTCTCTTTGCCTCTCTCTTAGTAACTTTTTTGCTTCCCCTCTGAACATTTTATGTTCACTGGTTCTCACTTGTATTCTCAATCTGAAATCTGTCATATGCACCCTTTTTTCTGCTTCATCTCACTTTTTCTCTTTTGTCATTCAGGATCTCGAGCCTTGATTTCCCTACCTTTCCTCCACATGGGATTGTACCTGATCTGTACCTGAACCATCTCCTCTTTAAAGGCAGGCCATTGCCTCTTAACAGTTTTGCCTGCTAATCATTGGTTGTGATTTACCTGGGACAGACAAACCTGTACAGTTTTGGTCTCCTTACTTAAGAAATAATTTAATTGCATTATAAGCAGTTCAGAGAATGTTCACTTGATTGATTCCTGGAATAATGTAGTTATGAAGAAACGTTGGACATGTTCGGCCTGTGTCCATTAGAGTTTAGAAGAATGAGAGGCGATCTTATTGCAACATATAAGATCCTGAGGGGAATTGACAGGGTGGATGCCAAGATGATGCTTCCCTTATGAGGGAGAACAGAACCAGGGGGGCACAGTTTAAAAATAAGGGATCTCCCATTTAAGACAGAGACAAGGAGATTTTTTTTTTCTCTCAGAGGGTCGTTAGTCCATGGAACTTTCTTTCCCAGAGTGTGGTGGAGGCAGGGTCAATGAATATTTTCAAGACTGGGTGAGATAGATTCTTGACTGACAAGGGAGTCAAAGGTTATAGGAGGGAGACAGAAAAGTGGAGTTGAGGTCGCCATCAGATCAGTCAAGATCTTATCAAATGGCAGAGCAGACTTGAGGGACTGAATGGCTCCTAATTTAATTTAACTTAATTTAATGGCTCCTAAATCCTGCTCCTAATTTGTATATTCATACATATGTATGTATGGGACAGACCTGTTCTCAATCCACTGAAATTGCCCCTCCTCTAATTAAGTATTTTCACTTTAGATTGCTTCTTGTCCTTTTCCATAGCTAATCTGAACCTTATGATACTGTAGATACTGTTCCGTAAATGTTGCGCAACTGACAGTTGATCCACTTGACCCATCTTGTCCAGAACCAGATCCAGATCCAGCAATTCGTCCTTCCTCACTGCGCTGGAAACATTCCGGTCACAAGACAATATACTTTTTTATGTTGAATTGTTCTGTTCATTTAAACCTGTTTGTTTCAGCTACAACCTCCTGTCATTGGGCAAGAACCTTTAGAAGTTTCAAACAATAGGACCAAAATTCCTTTCTCACGTGACTGATTTTAATTCAGTCCTATGTAGCATGTAAGTACATTAGGTATTGACCCTTCCCAAGTACATTGCACTGCATTTAAATAAATCAAAGAAAATCAGTCGGATTTTGGTCCATTACCCCCAGCACAAGTAGATCCACTTGTAGAAGTTCCTTTTTCTGTGCTATCCTGACACTCACATTAATTTTGGTGGCATCTGCAAACTTGCAGACCGATTCCTCAATGCCTACATCTAGGTCATTTATAAGATTACTAAAATGTAACAGTCCTAAGACCTTGTGGGGTATTAACCACCCTCCAAGCAGACCCATACTCAACAACCACAAATTGCTGCCTAAAATACATCTGTCAGGTGACTGACACACTTTGCAGGAGAGCTGGGAATGAATTGCCTTTGTGATCACAGCAAGGCAGAAGCAGGATAGAAAGTAGCATTTTTATGGGGTTGTGGATGTGAGGGATCACATTTGAACTATACTTGTTGAGTGTTTGAAAAATCCCACCGACCAAGACAGCAGAACTCCAATAATTTTATCATGTCATAAAAATTGAAGGTGATAGGTTAATGCTGTAGAGGTGTTTTTTTTTAGCACTATACTAATCTCTATTTTACAGTTTATGTTTATGTTGTCCTCAATTTTCTCTTCAGAGAATGCTGGCTTGCTAGGGCACATTTTTGTAGGCCTCTCTTATCTCTTCTGATCAAACTTTTAATTTGCTTCTGCACAATCCTATATTCGTCTTGGTGAGCACCTTCTCTTCAATCCCTGCAGGATCTCCATAGGTCTTTTTTTTTTCTCTTTCTTTCTCTTTTAATTTCTTTATTAACCCATTTAGAGCCACATTTGAACTTGCTGACCTTAGGTATGCAGTTACCCTTCATATTCTTTTAAAGGTGTTCCATTTGTCATTTTGTGAAACATTGCCAATAAGTTATAAACCTGTCTCCGAGTTTTTGGCAATAATTGAATTTTATTCCATGTTAAATTTGTTTACTCTGTGGTCGCTGTCCTCCAGGCACACTGTTGCTTTCCAGACAGCTGCAGCTTTGAATAGCACATCAAGATGAGCACTGCCCCTTGTCCCGTATCCTGTGAGTCATGAACCAGTCATGCATTACAGTTACCAATTCTAATGAAACCACTGGTGTTTTCTGGATAATTACTGAGTTGATTAAAATCTCCCATTAAAATAAGTTTCCTGTTCTCAGATAATAGCAAGCTGCTCTCCAATTGTACTGACCTGATGGACTGTGGCAAACCCCAAGGTGGGAAATTCTTTGGAGCTGCTTTGCTCCTCTGCCAGAAGTGCCATGAAAAGAATTTTTATGCGTGTAAATAGAGTTTCCGCCCCAATTCTCGCAAAGTTTCAGCAACGAAGCAGGAGTAGTAAGTAACATTTGTGCCGGACTGTTGCCAGACAATGATTATCTCCAACAAGAGAGAATCTAACTATCTCCCCTTGAAGTTCAACGGCATTACCATCACTGGATCTCCCATCATGAACATCATGGAGGGTTACCATTGACCTGAAACTTAATTCGACTAGCCATATTAAAACATTGGCTGCAAAAGAAGATCAAAGACTGAGAATTCTACAGACTGAACTTACCTCCCGACTTCCATCTAGTATGTACAAGTTAGGAATGTGATGGAATACTCCCTACTTGATTGGATAAATGCTGCTTTAATAATGCTCAAGGAGCTTGACACAGTCTTAAGACGAAACAGCCCGCTTGATTGGCATCACATCCACCTCCTCAAATGATCACTACCTCCACCACCAGTGTACAATGGCAGAGTGTGTACCATTGAGGAAATGCACTGCAGTAACTTGGCTTGGCTTCTTCAACAACACCTTCCAAACTCTTGACCACTACCAATTAGAAGTGTCACATGGGAACACCATTATCCGCAAGTTTCCCTCCAAGTCTTACACCGTCTCACATGGAAATATATCTCCATTGCTTCATTGTGACTGGGTCCAAAACCTGGAATTCCCTTCCTAACAGTACTTGGGTGTGTCTACACCACAATGTTCAAGAAGGAAGCTCACCTCCACCTTCTCAATACTTCAAAAAGCATGTTAAACCCCTGCCTGAGTTGTTGAAAGGGCAAATTGTATATGTATAGGATCCAATCATGGAAACCAGGAACCCAGCAAAAGTTATTGATGAGGCTACACTCATGGAATAAAAGGAACAGTAGCAACGTGGAGGCAAAATTGGCTGAGTAATAGCAAACAGCGAGTAATGGTTAATGGATAATTTTCAGGCTGGAGGAAGGTTTGAGGTGAAGTTCCCCAGGGATTGGTAATGGGACCTTTGCTTTTCCTGATATATATTAGTGATCATGATCTTGGTGTGAAGGGGACAATTTCAAAATTTGCAGATGATAAAAAACTTGGAAGCAGTGTAAACTGTGAGGAGGACAGTGTAAAACTTCAAAAGGACATAGCCAAGTGGGTAGATAAGTGGCAAGCGAAGTTCAATGCAGAGAAGTGTGAAGTGATTCATTTTGGTAGGAAGCACATGGAGAGACAATATAAAATAAGGATTACAACTCTAAAGGGTGTGTAGGCGCAGAGAGACCTGGGTGTATATGTGCTTAAATCATTAAAGAAGGCAGGTCAGGTGGAGAGAGGAGCTGATAAAGCATGTAGTATCCTGGGCTTTATTAATAGGGGCATACAGTACAAGAGCAGGGAGGTTATGCTGAACTTGTTTAGGACATTAGCTGGACCTCAGCTGGAGTATTGTGTTCAGTTCTGGGCACCACACTTTAAGAAGGATGTGAATGCATTGGAGAGAGTGCAGCAGAGATTTATAAAAATGGTTCCAGGGATGTGAACCTTCAGCTTTGAAGATAGATTGGAGAAGTTGGGACTGTTCTCCTTGGAGAGGAGAAGGCGAAAAGGAGGTTTGATAAAGGTGTTCAAAATCATGAGGGGCTGGACAAAGAAGATAGCGAGAAACTGTTCCTGCTTGTAAAAGCACTGAGAACAAGGAGACACAGATCTAAAGTGGATGCAAAAATAGCTAATGCGATGTGAGAAAAAAATTTTCACACAGCAAGTGGTTGTCATCTGGAATGCACTGCCTGGAAGTGTGGTGGAGGTAGATTGAATTGAGGCATTCAGGAGGAACATTAGATGATTAATTGAATAGAAACAATGTGCATGGTTACGGGATAAAGGCAGGAGAATGGCACTGAGTCATAATGCTTATTCGGAGAGCCAGTGCAGACACAATGGGCCGAATTGCCTCCTTCTGCATTGTAACAATTTTGCAATTCTGTGATTCCAAGGTCATACATCTTTGAGACAACAGCAGCAACATTATTAAGCAGCGAGACAAAATCAACAGCATCACCAACAAATGGTGAACCATTAACAATGTCACCAGCAAGTGACACAACATTAGTAACATCGAGCACAACTCCTACAATGCCAGGAGTAAAACGTACAACTTTGTCCAAGCAGCGTGCCAACTCACCACTGAGAGCGGCCAATGTTAAATCTATAAGATAGAGGCACAATACCCTCCCACCTAAGTTATACCGTGAATAATATTTTGCGAGAAGAAAACAAGCTAGAGCAGAGTTTTTAAGCATTCAGTTTAATTATAAAAGTTGATTGTTAATCTTCTTTAGTTAGATATAATATAGAAAGGTTAATTATTGGAACAGTTAGATTGACGTAGGGGCATTTTTTAAAGAAAAAAGTAGGTAATATTGTTATTATTCGTAAAGAGCTGGGAATTAATTGTTATACATACACACATCTGAGGTGCCACATTTACAGTTGCACTGCAGTCAGGTGCCCAGCAACATGCAGAGCTGTAAGAAATACAGTCAATGAAGCTCCAGCGTTTTGAGACTAAAAGTGTGATTATTTCGAACTTTGTGAAACAGAAGACGTAACACTCACTAACCCTATTTAGACAGGTTACTTCCAGTTGCATCATGCTATTTCAGCGGGTGCCCTTGCTATGTTTTACAAAAGCCATCATTCTTTTGGTAATAGAAACCTATTTCCCAGTCTGAGAGAGCGTGCTAATTATTGTGCCTGTGCATTTGATTTAATGTAGAATCATGACATTTTCATTCGTGACCTGAGTTAGGCTGGAATGTGCAGCATAAAGTTCCATGGCCTTCATTCTCAATTGGATATACCTTTTATGGCCTCATTTAAGATCTGGCTGGTTTACTCATATATAACTGACTCCTCGTTGCAAATCTTTCTCTTTTTATAAAGTGAAATGTATTTAAATTGCTTTTAGCTTGATATTTATATGTTGTTTCCTGAAAACATAGGCCAGAATTTTCTGGCCCAGTTGGTGTGGGGTGTCATGGTGGAGTGGGGGACACACAATGCGACGAGAAGGCCAGAAACGGTTTTATGCCGTTGTGAAGCCAGTTTGCAACCACCCGCTCCGTCCGTCAATAGCAGGCTGTGTCTCCTGCCGCTGCACATTGGGAATGTCATTTTAATACATTTGCATCTCATTGTAAGCCTGCTCGCTGGAATCTCATCCCCTGATCACAGAGCGCAAGCGAGCTGTCCTCAGCCAGACAGGCGTCAGACATTCACAGAGGCTATGTGAAGATCTATGGTGTGTCCTCACTGCATGTTCTCATCATCTTCCTGGAATCCAGCGACTATTTGGGCCTCCGCAATGTCACCATGACATATGCCTGAGCACTGAGGGTATGTGTGCAGCCATCAGCCACACTGGAGTCAAATATTCACAGATGCAAGGTGACGATGCCAGGACTCCCCTCACTGCATCTCAAAATCGTCCTTCACGAATCTTGTGGCTATGAGGGCTTCCCGAGCGCGCCTGCCTCATCTGGCTGGTGCGATGACCTCATCTCCAGCATCCTTGCTTTCAAGGATCTCATCATTGCCTTTCCCTTCGACGTTAGAGAATACGTATAGCTCCTCTATCCCCTCTTCAGCCAGATCCTACCTCTGTTGCAGTGCCAATTTGTGTGGCACACAGCAAGCTACGATGATGTGCGACACCCTCTGGGGTCTGTATTTCAGTGCTTCACCAGACCAGTCGAGGCAGCAGAACCTCATTTTCAAGATGTCTATTTCAAGGTGCCCACCAAAGTCTGGGTCGTGACATAAGCCTCTTACAAATTTGCTCTCCTACAGCCTGTAACGCTCCCAGGGAATCATGTGCAGACCTGTAGGATGTGCTTGTGGTGGTCTCACGCCAGCTGAATATTCAGTGAGTGGAAGCCCTTGCAACTGACGTAGTTGACTGATTGTTGCCATGGAGATCTAAGCACCATTTGAGTGCAGCCGATGGCACCCTGCACCTGTGGAAAACCTGAGATCTGCGCAAATCCCAGCGCTCTTGTTTCCTATCCTGGGCGAAATGCACAAATTTCTGTGCCTTTGCGAAGATGGCATCAATGACCTCTGGATACACTTGTGCGTGGGAGCTTGCTAGATCCCACACTGGTCACCCGTAGTGCTCTGAAGGGAGCCACTGGTGTAAAGACTCAGCACTATGGTCACTTTCACGGCCACTGGAAGTGGATGCCCTCCATATCCCTGTGACGCCAAATTCTGCAGGCAGTGGCATATGTAACTGACCAGTTCCCTAGACATACACGTCTTCAGTGACAATAGTCCCCGGCCATCTACAGGAATGACTGGCGTCGCCTTAGGCCCTGGGTCGAGTGAGATACCTACAAGTGATGGCTCGCTGTGAACCTTCAGCTACATGCGCAGCAGGCCCTGCCACCCCTTCATTTTGAGGATGCTGCTCCTCCCTTTGCTGAGCCAGATGCCTCTGCTGCTCTTTTCTCCTTTTCCTTCTCTGCTCTCTATAAGCCATGAGGCAAGTCGCTAAATCGCCAGACTTTATCATCGTGATGTTCTTCACCTGCGTGTGGGTTATTTTATTCCTGCAGTGCATCTTGTAGATGGTACACACTGCTGCTACTGTGTATTGGTGATGGAGGGAGTGAATGTTTGTGGATGGGGTGTCAATCAAGGCGGCTGCTTTGTCCTAGATGGCATCAAGCTTCTTGAGCGTTGTGGGAGCTGCACTCATCCAGGCAAGTGGGGAGTATTCCATCACACTCCTGACTTGTGCCTTGTAGATGATGGACAGGCTTTGGGGAGTCAGGAGGTGAGTTACTTGTCGCACTGTTCCTAGCCTCTGACCTGCTCTTGTAGCCACAGTATTTATTTGGCTAGTCCAGTTCAGTTTCTGGTCAATGGTAACCCCCAGGATGTTGATAGTGGGGGATTCTGCGATGGTAATGCCATTGAATGTCAAAGGACGATGGTTAGATTCAATCTTGTTGGAGATGATCATTGTCTGGCACTTGTGTAGTGCAAATGTTACTTGCCCGTTGCTAGCCCAAGCCTGGATATTGTCCAGGTTTTGCTGCATTTGGACATGGACTGCTTCAGTTCTGAGCACATTCTATGCGAGTTTCTTCACTAATTTCTCTGGTTGACATGGGCATGTCATTTGTGTATGTAAAGTAATTCACAATTAACTCAGTGGCTAGAAATGAATCAGTGTTCACGGGAAATCTCAACACAACTTCCCATTTGCATGATCTGTTGATTTTTAATGTTTAATATTGCTCTGACTTGCCATCAAAATCAAAACCCATCTCTGCAACAGCGTTGCCGCAAGAGATGGTACTCCCTTATTTGAACCAGTTAAGCACTTGGTGGTCAGTTAACTATTTGTGGAACTTCTCTCTCTCTTAAGGTACCATACCCTGAGAGGGCTCTGGTGACCTTAGACCACCATGTTAATCTTGCTGTAGAGGCATGTTGATGGTACATTCATCTAGTTTGTGAGGTTCTTTAAAAAGCTCATTATTTGTCCACCTTGATTTCTTTTGCCATCGATCTTTCCCATCAGCATTGACTTTCTAAATCATGATTTCTTATTGTGCGCCCAAGAAATTCCAACTGTCTTTTCCTGATCTCGGTCAGCAGGATTTTTCGGCCTCAGGTTTTACTAGTACCTCTAAATTGGTGGTGTGTTCGAATTATCTTCATTATTCATCTCAAACACCACAACTCTGCAGGCTCAATTCTTCTCTGCATTGCTTCACTGGTGAGCCCACACTCACTTAAGTATGTCAAAATTGATGTGATATAGCATTTCAGGATTTTCCGCTTTGTTTTCATGGCTAATTTTGAGTTGATCATAACCTTTTGTAATTTTTTCAAATGTCCCTTTGGCCATTCCAATTCTTCGTCTTTGCTGATGCCTCTTTTTCAACTTGTGAGTAATTTTGCTTTGACTTCTTTAAAATACAGAAAACATATGCTATAGGTTTGCCTGCATCATCCTCCATTATATGGGATAAGACCACACCTAAGCCATGTTCCTTGGAATAATAGTGGGTCAAAACAGCATTCTAGTCAGTGCTTTCACCACTGCTTCAAATGCTTTCTGACACTCCACAGCCCATTCCTAATTTATTCCATCTTTGAGCGGTTGATACACCTCGTAGCTAAGTCGTGGTAACTTAGAATAATACACAACAATCCTTGCAGGCTACAATTATTCACACCTCCCCAAGAGAGGGCAGCAGAGAGGGCAGCATAGCAAAATGCCCAGATCTTGCAAAAATACTGTGATGCTGGAAATCTGAAATAAAGACAGAAAACGCTGGAAATACGCAACAGACCTGCTGCATCTATGGAATGAAAAACAGAGTTAGCGTATCAGGCCACTGACCTTTCACCAGGCCGAGGAAAAGTTAGAAACATGATAGATTTTAAAGCGGGTGAAATGGGCGTGAAAAGAGCAAAAGGGAAGGTCTGCAACAGGAGAGACCAAACGGCAAAAGAGTTAGTCATGCAGGGCCAAAGAGGCAAGGCAAGAAATAAAGGGCGGGATTTTCTGATCCCTCCTGCCATTGGAACCGTCATGGGCGGGACAGAAAATTTGACGGGCCAGCAAAAGATCCGTTGATTTTGGGTGGGCGGGACCGGAAAATCCCACCCAAGGAAACAAGGGCTGTGCCCAGAGCAGGTGTGAATGGCAGAATGATGAACAAGTGCTACCTGAAAGCACAAGCAAGAGAAAAACAAAAGTAATGCTGAAACCTTCAAAGTACCGGAAACAAAATGGGGGCAGAGGTTCTGTCCGAAATCGTTAAATTCAGTGTTGAGTCTGGAAACCTCCTTTGCCGCAATGAATATTATACGGGCATCAAGAATTTAAGGAAGGAGGAACATTCAAGAATGTTTGGCTTATTTTTGGAAAAATATAGAATTTGAAATAATCTCATTGAAGTGTTCAAGATTCTGGAAGTATTTGATAAAATTGCTGGAAGCAAATTGCTTCCCAGGTTGAAGGTTCAAATGCCAAGGGATGTTAAAGTTAAAATGATCAAGTTGGGAATCTGAAAATCAGTCATGTAGAATCTTTTCATGCATGCATAATGTAGAGTTGTGGCATAAGTGACTGGGGAAGTCCACTGAAGCAAACGGTATGAATGGTTTGAGGAAGTAATTATTTTTGCTTCTGGAAAGCAAGAGGAAATTGAGGGTTGTGGTGAGAAAGCAAATCAACCCAAGGAATAACTTTTAAATATTGACTTTTTGATGTCCATATTAACGACCTGAAATATTTTAAACAACCTGATACACTGTTACAATTTTCCTGGCCCTCAAAATTTTTGGGGTGATCAGAGTTGTCCAGGATCCAGGGCTCAGTGCCCGAACTTCCTTTTTAAACCTAATTAAAATGGAGAAGATAGGGCATACTGGCATGCACATGATGCTTGCGGGCATACTGTTGACAGCAGCCATGAAGAGAGGGTGACATTTGGGTATATGCTGAGGCCTGGGTATTAAAGATATATTTTTGCCTTTAAAGGGCCCCACATGGTGGAAGCCCCATAAAACAAAGAGCAATTTGTCTGCATCTCCTGAAGAAAAGAACATCAAATATTTACAGTGGCAGAAGTATTAGTGATTGTCAAATTACAGCCATTAAAAATTGTGAATTTCATTGCTGTGGTCTTCTTTAGTGAAATCAGATAATCTCTGTCTATATCTTCATGTTGCTATCCCATGACCGGAATGACGTCAGCAACACAAGCAGCAACTTGGGTGCGCCTGCTGTCTGCCCTGAAGGGAACTGGTAATAAGGTGGCAGTGTGGTGCCAAGGATTAAGCAGGGGAAGGGACAAAACAAGCATGGATCTGAAAAATGATGTTACTGGTTTTCTTGTGGGCTTTACTTTCTATTGCAGGTGGCTTTGAGCAACACTGGAAGATGTTGTTGAAACGAGGCATGGTAGTGTGGGTTGGTGGTTGGGGGGAAGGCGATGGGATGGTGAGACAAATTTCTGCTTCATGGTCAAGAAGCCATTGCTAGTTGCTCAGGAGCAGGCCAGGTGAAGGCTTTCAACATCTGGTAGAGGAGCCTTTGATTGGTTTTGCCTTGTCTGCCTTGCCGCAATTTTACCCATGGCAGGGGGAGACCCACACCGGGTAGGTGGCCTGGCAGCTTTCATTGCACAAACTGGTGTCGGAAAAGAGGAGTGGGGAGACTGCCATTGGAGCTTTCCTGTGCCCATCAGAGGCACCCCCTTCCCCCCAGGTCATTCCCCCCCGACTCTTTAACTTTCCACCATGGTCTCTCAAGCATGGCCCTCCTCACCCCACCCCTCCCCCGGCTCCAAACTGGGGTCTGGCAGCCAGGCCCGCTGATCACCTGAAATTACCTTGGAGTCCGGCTTCATAACATCATCTTGTTCAGGGACTTCTAGTCCCAGCAGTCGCCACCACTCAAACCTGGCGATGCTAGGATTAGAAGTGCCTGCCACCCTTAGGCAATTAATGCTGCTTCCAGCATAAAAGGGCTGTGGGGCAGCTGGCTTTTTGGTGCGTGTTCCCCCCACTGACCTTTTAGTTGGGGAGAGGGATGGGGAATACAGGGGCCTGTAAAATCTAGCTCCATATCACAAAGAGATGGGGTGGGGGATGCTGTGGCTGGGAGGGGGCAGTGACCCAGTACCGAACATGGCCTCCAACACTAAGGGTAAAAGACTGACAGAAACAAGTTGTGAAACAGCAAATCCACTTTATATTCAAAAAGACAAAAAAAACCCATCTTGATAATACCTGCCTGTCATTTAAGAGGGATGGTACCTGAACTGCAGCTCAGAATTCAACAGTACGAGTTTTTTGTGGGGACAATGTGCTCCAAACTATTAGGGGAAACCTGTGTACAAAGGCCTGTGACGGTCCTTTGCACGGAATTGTATTTCTGCGCCCTCTTCAGGCGCAATCAATTGCAGCTAACGGACAAGCCAGATCACAAGTTCAGGTGCAGTGGTGTTCAAGGGCAGACTGGGTGAAAGGATTGGATATTCTGTGTGTTGCACCTGCTTTTGCGAACAGGCTAAGGAAACTTGATCCCTCTTATATTCTATTAATGGCTTTAAAATGAACATTTTCTGGAAGCATAAAGTGAAATCATCTGATCTTCACAAAGGACTCCTGCCCAACTATTTTAGTATAAAATTGCAATAATGATGATGAAAATCATGTTGAAATGTCATCAGCATCTCAATTTTGCATATCATAATTTTGATGACAGTAACTCATTAATCTTCCTGCACATGTATAATGTTAATTAGCTTGGCTGCTTGGTGCCTTGCTGCTTTCTGACTACAGAACTGTTGCACTGATGGCTTTGGTGGATCTGTTTGCAAACAACTCTTAGCTGATCTTTAAATGCAGACAAAAGCATGGCTACCTCATCATGTGACTTTCCACAAGCTCAAGTCCTTTTCCAAATAAGGAATGGCGTTTATGTTGATTCCACAGCCTGTGTGGTAAATTAACACTTCTAAGGGTTTGAGACAGTCAGTGCCTTTGTTCTTGAATGTCCCATTCAATCTGATAAGACTCTTTTTGATTGGTTTCAGTGGAGGCCATTGAATTACATCAGCCTGGGCTGTCTTTTGTGTTGGCCCAACTTTAAACAAAAGGATGTGTGGATTTCCCGAATGGCTGTGAATGTTATTAGGCATTCACTTGAGAAGTGATACTGTCTGTAGCTCAAAGGCCAAAGGTCACATAATTTGTAGCAGCCATTTAATAACCTGTTTGTGTCCAGTTTATATTGGCTGAGCATTCATAGTATACTGGGGTATGACATGATAAACAACTCACTTTCAGGTATATAGTATCATAGAATGGTATAGAACAGAAGGAAGCCATTTGTCCCATTGCATCTGTGTCAGCTCCTTGAAAGAGCTGTCCAACTAATTCTATGCCGTGGCTCTGTCCCCATAGCCTTGTAATTTTTGCCTTTCAAATTCCCAATTCCTAATTCAAATTCCCAATTCCCCTTTGAAGTTTACTCTTAAATCTGCTTCAATGTCTATCTGGGAAGTGCATTCCAGATCACAAACAACTCGCTGTGTTAAAAAAATTCTGCGTTGCCTTTAGTTTTTTTTTGCCTCTCACCTTACACCTGTATTCTTTGAGAATGGACCCTTCTGTCACTGGAATCAATTTCTCCTTATTTACTTTATCAAAATCATTCATAATTTTCAACATTTCTGTCAAATCTTCTAACTTTCTCTGCTGTAAAGAAACAATTGCAGCTTTTCCAGTCTCTCCATACAACTGAAGCCTCTTATCCTTGGTACCATTCTAACAAATCTCTTCTGCACCTCTCTGAGGTCTTAACATCCTTCCTAAAGTGTGGTGCTCAGAACTGGGCACCATGCTTGAGCTGAGGCTGAACCAGTGTTTTATAAATGATTAGCCTAATATCCTTCATTTTACACTCTACATGGTCAGTATAAGGTGTAATATTTGCGAAATGCAATGATTGATTCCTTTGTCCATTTGTTATTGACAGAATGTTTGCCAGACTCTCTGGTGCTCAGTGCATGGCTCTTGTCGCTCTAAGCTGGACGCTGCAGCAGATGGGACTAAATGCGGAGAAAAGAAGGTGCGTAAAGAGCCTTAATTCCAACCGGCGATAGAGATGAACCCCGGTGTTGTTGTGTTCACCATAACAGATTCAGCATAAGATTGAAACATTTTTTCAGCCAAGAGATGACTTTTTACAACTTTCAACCAATCTTCAATACTTGAAATGTATTTTTTTCAGTTTTCCTCCTCCCTCTCATCTGAAGGCACTAGCTTGGACTGGTTTTGAGTTCCAAGGGTCCCTCATCCAAATGGCTGCTTGCCATTTTCCTTGACAAAGGTTATTAGTAGGTTTTCACCTTGAGAGAGTGATATACCTGTGACTGATGACCACAAGGACACTTTATGGCATGAATCATTGGTCAGCAAACAGACATACAAGCTTTTGAATTAGGACCAAGAGTAGGCCAGACACAATAACCCAGGTGAGAACAGTAAATTCGCAGACCTGGTTTGGCGATGGAGCCATGGGCAAACATCAGAGGGCAATGTTAGTTTTGGATGATAGCCCAGTGGCAGCTTGTTACCCATTGCAGCACGAAAATCTTTTCCAAGCGTTGTCAATGTGCGAGGGTGGAGGGCAGGAGCGATTCAATGACAACAGGTTTGCTGAGAAAGGAGACATTTTCTGGTCGAAGCTTTTTGACTTGGACACATCAGGACAATTCGCAAGAAAATACCGATGACAGGGAAACAACATATTTGTACTGTATGAGAAGAGAGTGCTAATTGACAAAGGCTTCATGGCACAAAAGCCAAAGTGGGTGTTAATGGGTAAAGTAAATAAACAAGATATGTGTCCAGATGAGTTGTGAATGGCTGGATAGCAGCTGTTCGAATACAAATTAAGGAATAAAGAAAAGAAGTAAACAAGCTAGTAAAACAAAATAAAATGGAGGCAGAGGTTATGACCTAATTTTTCAAGTCAATGTTGAGTCCAGAAGGTTGTAGAGTGCCGAGTTGAACAATCTCCCCTTTTGTTCTTCCTCCCCCCTCCCCCTTTCACTTGCTCAAAATCTGATGAAGGGTCATCGACTATTAACTCTATTTCTCTGCTGAGTACTTCTGACACTTTCTGTTTTTATTTCAGATTTCTAGCATCTTCAGTATTTTGCTTTTGTATGAGTGTTTATTTTCTTTGTCATTATGCACGCTCGAGTACAATTTTACAAATGTGGTCCATTTAATGCGTGGAATAATTGTAATGGGAGACCCAGACCATCTTCGAATCGGGACACCAGACTATGACCAGAGCTAGAGCGTCCTAGGAAACCCTGCTGTCTCCAGCTTCAGCACAATATCAGACAGTCTTGCTAGAATCCAAGCTAAAGAAAGGGTCTGGGAGAGTGGTGAAAGGAGCTGGAATGGCAGCAGCGCCAGCTGGATTTATTCCTCCCAGCTCCATTTAAAAAGAAAAGGTAACTTACCTTTGAAATTATATTTGGTTGAGCTGACAGCCGATACGGCTAGAGTAGGCATATTGCACTGCCCAGTTCAGTCCCTAAATAGAAATCAGGGTCATAGGATGCCTGGTGTTAGGCCATGGTGCACAGTGCTGCAACCACAGTAACACCGGAAATGGACCAAAGGGCCATTGCCTACCATTTGCTGGGTGCTAACAGCCAGGGCTGCATTTTACGTGCCCCACCTGGGCATGTTTATGGCGGAGGAGCATGTAAAATAGGGCGGGTGCCCACCCCACCACCTTCCTGCCCAACCCCACCACCTTCCTGCCCACCCCTGAGCTCACCCCCATTATACAGGTGGTGGGAAGGCACCAAAATCAGCAGCCCGTTCACTATATTTAAATAGATAAACAAGGCCAATTAGGTTTGTTACCCAGCAACTGACGCCAATAATCCGCTGACCATGCCATAAAATAGTTGGCTTGGGCAGTTGGGCAAGAATGGGCAGCCGGACTTTTAAAAAAAAATTCTTCAAAGAGTGGGAAGTTAGTTGAGTTACTGTCCAAGGGGGCTGCCCATTGCGGAACGAGGGGACCGCTCCCCTAAGATAAACCCTCCCTTTGTTCCTACCCGCCTGCTGCCTTGAATCCAACACCCCCACCCCCCTGCATCCCTCCCTAACCTGCCCAAACCCTCCCTGGCAAAGAACCCAGACTTACTGTTGTATCTGGGGATCTATAGGGCCTTCTTCTGCTTCCCTGTTGCAGTCCCAGCAGAACCCATTAATGCGCTCTTACCACTGCCAGGATTGAAGAATTGGCCGGCAACTCTCAATGGTGGCACTTCCTCCTCAG
Source organism: Carcharodon carcharias (assembly GCF_017639515.1). Lineage (NCBI taxonomy): Eukaryota > Metazoa > Chordata > Chondrichthyes > Lamniformes > Lamnidae > Carcharodon > Carcharodon carcharias. The sequence goes on from NC_054467.1 coordinate 211,552,152, forward strand.
TGAAGGCAGCAGTCCCACACTATCATTGTTTAGCCCGCCCACAGCGCTTTGTCTTAATAACTTAAATGAGGGGAGTGAAGACATGGTAGTTAAATTTTCAGATGACACAAAAGTAGGTGGGAAAGTATGTTGTGAAGAGGACATGAGGAGGTTGCAGATAGATATAAATAGGTTGAGTGAGTGGGCAAAGATCTGGCAAATGGTGTTTAATGTGGGAAAATGTGAAGTTGTTCACTTTGGTAGGAAGAACAAAAGAAACAAAATGCTACTTAGATGGAGAGCGGCTGCATAATTCTGAGGCGTAAAGGGATCTAGCTGTTCTAGTTCATGGATAGAATTTTCTCCCCGTCGGGGGGGCTGGGTGGGAGCTGGCACGGGCAAGCGAATAGCCAATCACCACCGTCGGCTGTGCCAATTAAGGCCTGCCCAGCGTGATGTGCACCCAGAAGTGCTGAGCACTCCCTGTGCAGGCGAGGGCAGTTGCCTAAGCCAGGGCCTGCACTCTCACGCACATGCATGCAAAAGAGCGCAGAAATCCCCTGAGGCATAGAGCTGCCTCAGGGACATTAGTTTGATTTTTAAAAATTTTAATAAAGAAAAAAATGAATTTTTAAGACATGTCCCCTCATGTGACTGTGTCACATGAGCTGGGACATGTCAATGAATTTTATTAAAAATTTTTATTAAACTTTAAAAACCTTCATGAAACCCCATCCTGCCCATGGATGAGGTTTCATGATAAATGCGAAGGCCGCCTGGGGTCTTCGCCTGCCCGCCAGCCTTAAGGTTAGTCATAGAGTCATAGGGTCATAGAGGTCTACAGCACAGGAAAAGGCCCTTTGGCCCATTGAGTCTGTGTTGGTCAAACAAGTACCTAACTATCCTAATCCCATTTTCCAACATTAGGCCCATAGCCTTGTATGCCATGGCATCGCAAATGCACATCCAAATACTTCTGAAATGTTATGAGGGTTTCTGCCTCTACCATCTTTTCAGGCAGTGAGTTCTAGATTGCCACTCCCCTCTGGGTGAAAAAATTCTTCCTCACAGCCCTTCTAAACCTCCTGCCCCTTAACTTGAAATCTATGCCCCCTGGTTATTCATCCCTCCATCAAGGGGAAAAGTCCTTCCTGTCTACCCTATCTATGCCCCTCATAATTTTATACACTTCAATCATGTCCCCCCTCAATCTCCTCTGCTCCAGGGAAAATAACCCCAGTCTATCCAATCTCTCCTCATAACTAAAACTCCCCAACCCAGGCAACATCCTGGTAAATCTCCTCTGCACTCTCTCTAGTACAATCACATCCTTCCTATAATGCAGATTCCAGAACTGCACGCAACACTCTAGCTGTGGCCTAACCAGTGTTTTATGTATAAACTCCCTGTTCTTACATTCTATGCCTCAGCTAATAAAGGCAAGTATCCCAGATGCCTTTTTAACCACCTTATCTACCTGTCCCGCTACCTTAAGGGACCAGTGGACATACTCACAAAGGCACCCTTGACTCTCGGTACTTCCCAGGGTCCCACCCTTCATTGTGTATTTCCGTGCCTCGTTTGTCCTGCCCAAGTGCATCACCTCACACTTATCCTGATTAAATTCCATTTACCCCTGATCAGTCCATCTGAATAGCCCGTCTATATGCCCCTGTAATCTAAGGCTATCCTCCTCACTATTTACCAACCCACCAATTTTCGTGTCATCCGTGAACTTACTGATCAACCCTCCCACATTCAAGTCTAAATCGTTTATATATACCACAAACAGTAAGGGACCCAAGACTGATCCCTGTGGAACCTCATTGGACACAGGCATCCAATCACAAAATCACCCTTCGACCATCATCCTCTGCTTCCTGCCACTTAGCCAATTCTGGATCCAATTTGCCAAATTGCCATGGATCGTGTGGGCTCTTACCTTTTTTATCAGTCTCCCCTGTGGGACCTTATCAAAAGCTTTGCTGAAGTCCAAGTAGACTACGTCAAATGCATTGCCTTCATCTACACATCTGGTCACCTCTTTGAAAAATTCAATCAGATTGGTCAGACATGACCTCCCCTTAACAAAACCATACCGACCGTCCTTGATTAATTCCTGCCTCTCCAAGTGTAGATTAATTCTGTCCCTCAGAATCACTTCCAATACTTTCCCCAGCACTGAAGTTAGACTGACTGGCCTGTTGTTCCCTGGTTTATCCCTTCCTCCCTTCTTTCGGTTGAATGGGCAGCTCAGTTCATTATTTTAATTGGTCTTCAAATGACCTTAATAGGCCTTTGACAGTTCAGCGGGGACGCAGCCGATCCCGGTGCGCTCCCGCCGAAATGAAGATCTGAATGACGTGGTGATGTTGGGATGCACGCCCGACGTCACTGTGTGTCATTTTACGCGGTGGTGAGCGGGGCCCGCTCCTGCTTGCTGACCCAAAGATTCTGGCCCATGAGTCATAAACAGTTAGTATGCAGGTACAGCAAGTAATTAAGAAGACTATTGGAATGCTATCCTTTATTATGAGAGGGATTGAACATAAAAGTCAGGATGTTATGCTTCAGTTATAGAGGGCATTGGTGAGACCTCACCTCAAATACTGTGTGCAGTTTTGGTTTCCCTATTGAAGGAAGGATCTAAAAGCATTGGAGGCAGCTCAGGGGATGTTTACTAGATTGATAACTGGAATGAGTGAGTTGTCTTATGAGGAAAGGCTGGACAAACGGGGCTTGTTTTCACTGGAGTTTAGAAGAGTGAGGGATGATTTGATTGAGGTATACAAGATCCTGAACGGCCTTGACAAGGTGGACGTGAAAAGGATGTTTCCTCTTGTGGGTGAGTCCAGAACTAGAGGGCACTGTTTTAAAATTAGGGCCAGGATTTTCCCCTCGGTGACCGTGGTGCAGGGTCCACTCACCGACGCCTATAATGATGCACAGTGACCTCGGGCGGAATCCCGACCTCACCGCGCCCCATTTAAATTTTCAGGTAGGCGGAGGCTCAGCAAAGTCAGCTGCGCACCTGCTGACCTGTCAATGGCCATTTGAGGCCATTGACAGAGTCATTGAAGTAATTAATGGACCTGCCCGTCCAACCTTAAGGTTGGCAGGCAGGCCAGAAGCCCTGGCGGGCATTAGAAAAAGCATGAAACCTCATCCACAGGCGGGATGAGGTTTCATGTGGGTTTTAAAAAATTTAATTAAAGTGTTTTTCAAAGTTATGGACATGTCCCAACTCATGTGACACTATCACATGAGGGGACATGTCAGGATTTTTTTTTTCTATTTTAAACATTTTATACAGTAGAGCCAATCTCCCTGAGGCAGCACTTAGCCTCAGGGAGATGAGTGCGCTATTTCGTCCGCGTGCCATCATCATCCTGCATAAATCTAGCCGCTCTGAGGGCCTCCTGAGCGCGCCTGCTTTGCCTGGACAACGTGATGGCTTCATTGCCGTCATCCTCGCTTTCAAGGGGTTTGTTACCCTAATCCCCTTCGACGTCCTCCTCATCAGAGGAGATGTGCAGCACCTCCATCTCATCCTCAGTCAGCTCCTTCCCCATTGCAGTGCCAAGTTGTGAAGGGTGCAACAGGAGACAACGATGCGTGCCACTCTCTGTGGACTGTTTGTAGGGTTCCACCAGACCTATCCAGACACCGGAATCTCATTTTTAACATTCCGAAGGTCTGCTCCACCAAGGTAGGGGTTGCAGCATCAGCCTCCTTGTACCTTCTCTCTGCTGCACTCTGAGACCACCACACAGGTGTCATCAGCCACATCTCTGTGCGTAGCCCTTGTCTCTGAGGATCCACCCCTTCAACCTCTGTGGACCCTGGAAGGGATCTGTGACCTACTGAGAATGTAGGAGTCGTGGACAATCCCTGGGAATTTTGACCAGACCTGTTGGATGCATTTGTGCTGGTCGCACACTGGCCGAACATGGAGTGAGTGGAGGCCCCTGCGGTTGACATAGTTGACATAGAAGATCTGAGTGCCACCCGAGCACAGTCGATGGCATCTGGCACCTGTGGGAAGCCAGGTTTCTGCACAAATCCCAGCGCTCTTGCTTCCTGGCTTTCCTGATCCTGGGTGAAATGCACAAAGTTGTGTGCCTTTGCGAAGATTGCGCCCATGACCTCCTGGATGCAATTGTGAGTGGAGGCTTGCAAGATCCCACAGAGGTCACCTTAAAGCCTTAAAAGGTGTAAAGAATTGAGTGCCACGGTCACCTTCATGACCACTGGCAGTGGATGCCCTCCATGGCCCCATGGAGTGAAATCCTGCAGCAAGTGGCAAATGTGACTGACCAGTTCCTGGACATGTGCAATCTTTGGCGACACTGGTTCTCTGTCATTTGCATAAATGACAAGTGGCATCTGCAATCCCTTGGTCTAGCTAGGCGCCAGCCTACAATGGCTTGCTGTGGCTCATTAGTGGTGTGAGCAGGAGCCCCAGCCACTACTTCTTGAGGGTGCTGCACCTGGCTCTACATAGCCAGACGCCTTCACCAGTCTCTTCTCCTTCGTCTCTGCTCCCTGTAAGCCATGAGGCTGTGTTCAGCTTCTGATCAATGGTAACCCCCAGGATGTTGATAGTCGGGGATTCAGTGATGGTAATGCCATTGAACATCAAGGGATGATGGTTGGATTTTCTCTTGTTGAAGACGGTCGCTTCCTGGCACTTGTGTGGTGCAAATATAACTTGCCACTTGTCAGCCCAAGCCTGGATATTATCCAGGTCTTGCTGCATTTGGACATGGACCGCTCCAGTATCTGAGGAGTTGCGAATGGTCCTGAACATTGTGCAAACATCAGCGAACATCCCCACTTCTGTACTTATGATGGAAATAAGGTAATTGATGAAGAAGCTGAAGATGGTTGGGGCTAGGACACTACCCTGAGGAACTCCTGCAGTGATGTCCTGGAACTGAGATGATTGACCTCCAACGACTACAACCATCTTCCATTGTGCTAGATATGAATCCAACCAGTGGACAGCTTCCCCCATGTTTCACCATTAACTCCAGTTCTGCTAGGGCTCCTTGATGCCACACTTGGTGAAATGCTGCCTTGATGTCAGGGGCAGTCATTCTCACCCCACCTCTTGATTTCAGCCCTTTTGCCCATGTTTGAACCAAGGCTGTATTGAGGTCAGGGCTTGAGTGGCCATGGTGGTAGCCAAACTGAGCATCAGTGAGCAGGTTATTGCTAAACCAGTGCCGCATGATAGCCCTGTTAATGACCCCTTGCATTACTTTGCTGATAGCTGGCCCCACAGGGCATCATGAGATTACCACTTTTGGATTCTTGTCACAGTTAGGGTGAAGTGATTACTTCAGGCCATTGTAAAATTGACCACCGTAATGGATTCCCTCCTAGCACAATGAGTCTATGGACATCTGTTGTTTTTAAGAAATTATAAGACTTTCCGAAAAGTAGCTTGGTTATTTTTGTGCACACTTTTGGTGACAGTAGTCTTGCTGTGTCAATGATTCTGATGATTTTAAATTCCTGGATTTAGTCTTGTTTTAATTGGCTTATGCTGGGTCCAGTTCAGTGATCTAGAGTGCCCATGCCTTTGACTTTTATTCCTTTCTCAAGCCCAAGAACACACCAGCTAAGTGTAGAATGCCTGCCACTACCCTGCTGAGATCAGTTAAGCCACTGTAGATGGGACCCTCAATATTCATTTGGCTGGGTCCCACTAAACTATCAGGGAAACTTCATGTGACAGTTGGTTTCATTCTTCTCTGTGGGGGATGACGGGTTATATCCTACTAACAGTCCCTGTGCTAACCTCTGAAAGACAATGCCAACTACATCAAGGTGAAAATTGTGATAGCTTAAGAAAATGCTTCTGTTAGTATCTAACATTAGAAAGTAAATAATGGTAACTCTATGAACATTGTGATTCAGCCTCAGAGAGATTATGAAGCTAACACATTTGAAAGTTCTTAAGATCCACTCACAAATTTCCTATGAAGTGCAAGCAGTAGACAAAAGTCAGGGAAACAAAGGAATCACAATGAACAATAATGCATTTCAGAATGGTTATTTTCCAACCATTGCAACAAAGCAGCAATGATGAAAAGAATGGCCACAACATAGTTGAACTAAAATTAATTTGCATTTAACTGTAATTGCCTGAAAAGCAGAACACATTTTATCTATGGAGAACTGGCATTGCTCTACTCTCTTAACTCATTCTGCTTGCAAAATATAACTGGGATTGAAAATCACATACTGCTTTTAGTTTAGATGAAATGGAATGGTTATTTGTTATTGTAATGCTGACCAAGTGATCCTTATATTAAACCTCTAATTATTAGCAATTATTATAGTGTCATGTCCAGAAAACATGAAAGAGATAAACTCATCACCACCCAGACACTATCCCTTGTCAGGGCCTGCATGACTTGAACTGGCGAGACTGCCCAACCTAAACTGTAACGCCCCAACAGTCTACTCTCAACCATCAGGAAAGTGAGGGAAGGTGTCACCAAAGGTGCAGTCAAGTGGCACTTCCTCAGAAATAACCAGATCACCAAAGCTCAGTTTAGATTCTGTTAGGGTCCCTTGATCCCTGACCTCATTACAGTCTTGGGCCAAACATAGCCAAAAGAATTGAACTCAGGGGGGGAGGGGAAAGTGACTGCCCTTGACATCAAGGCAACTTTTGACTCAATGTGACATCAGGTACCCTAACAAAACTGGAGTCAATGGGAATCAGGGGGAAAACTCTCTGCTGGTTGGTGTTATACCTAGCACAAAAAATTATCGTTGTAATTGTTGGAGGCCAATTATCACAGTTCCAGGACATCACTGTAGAAGTTCCTCAAAGTAGTGTCCTCGGCCCAACCATCTTCAGCTGCTTCATCAATAACCTTCTCTCCATCATAAGGTCAGAAATGAGAATGTTTGCTGAAGATCTTCTCCATTAATAAATAATCTAACCATCTCTCTTGCCCCACTATCAACATCCTGGGGGTTACCATTGACCAGAAACTTAACTGGTCTAACTGTTCAACACTGTGGCTACAAAGGCAGGTCAGAGGCTGGGAACTCTGCAGTGAATAATTCACCTCCTCATTCCCCAAAGCCTGTCCACCATCTACAAGGCACAAGTCAGGAGTGTGATGGGATACAATCTACTTCCCTAGATGAATGCAGCTCCAGCAACACTCAGGAAGCTGGACACCATCCAGGATAAGTCAATTTGCCGGTACACTATCCACCACCTTAAACATTCACTCCCTCTGCCTTTGATGCACAGTGGCAGCAGTGTGTACAAAGTACAAGATGCACTACTGCAACTCACCAATTCTCCTTCGACAGCACCATCCAAACCCACAATCTCTAGAAGCACATTCATGGGAACATCATCACTTACAAATACCCCCCAAAGCCACATCTTATACTCACTTGAAAATAGATGGCCGTTTCTTCACTGTGGCTGGGTCAAATTTCTGGGACTCCCTTCTGAACAGCTTTTGGTATACTTAAACCAGATGGACTTTTTTTTGTTCATTCACAGGATGAGCTTCGCTGACTGGCCCAGCATTTATTGCCCATCCGTAATTGCCCTTGAGAAGGTGGTGGTGAGCTGCCTTCTTGAACTGCTGCAGTCCATGTGGTATAGGTGCACCCACAATGCTGTTAGGGAGGGAGTTCCAGGATTTTGACCCAGCGACAGTGAAGGAACAGCGATATATTTCTGAGTCAGGATAGTGAGTAATTAGGAGGGGATCTATCTGCTGTCCTTGTCCTTCTAGATGGTGTTGATCATGGGTTTGGAAGGTGCTGTCGAAGGAGCCTTGGTGAATTCCTGCATTGCGCCTTGTAGATGGTACACACTGCTGCTGCTATGCGTCAGTGGCGGAGGGAGTGAATGTTTGTGGACGTGGTGCCAATCAAGTGGGGCTGCATTGTCCTGCGTGGTGTCAAGCTTCTTAAGTGTTGTGGGAGCTGCACTTATCCAGGCAAGTGTGGAGTATTCCATCCCACTCCCGACTTGTGCATTGTAGATGGCGGACAGGCTTTAGGGAGTCGCAGGATTTCTAGCCTCTGACCTGCTCTTGTAGCCACAGTATTTATATCACAGAATCACAGTACAGAAGAGGCCCTTCGTATCTGCACCAACACGTGAGCAACACCTGACCTACCTACCTAATCCCATTTACCAGCACTTGGCCCATAGCCTTGAATGTTATGATGTGCTAAGTGCTCATCCAGGTACTTCTTAAAGGATGTGAGGCAACCGCCTCCAACACCCTCCCAGGCAGTGCATTTTCACCCTCTAGGCAAAAGGTTTTTCCTCACATCCCCCCTAAACTTCCTGCCCCTCACCTTGAACTTTACCCCCTAATGACTGACCCTTCAAATAAGGGGAACAGCTGCTCCCTATCCACCCTGTCCATGCCCCTCATAATCTTGTACACCTTGATCAGGTCGCCCCTCAGTCTTCTCTGCTCCAACGAAAACCCAAGTCTATCCAACCTCTCTTCATAACTTAAATGTTTCATCCCAGGCAACATCCTGGTGAATCTCCTCCACATCCCCTCCAGTGCAATCACATCCTTCCTATAATGTGGCGACCGGAACTGCACACAGTACTCCAGCTGTGGCCTCACCAAGATCCTATACAACTCCAACATGACCTCCCTATTTTTGTAATCTATGCCTCGATTAATAAAGACAAATGTCCCATATGCCTTTTTCACCACCCCACTAACATGCCCCTCTGCCTTCAGAGATCTATGGACCCACACGCCAAGGTCCCTTTGTTCCTCAGAACTTCCGAGTGCCATGCCATTCATTGAATACTTCCTTGTCAAATTACTCCTTCCAAAGTGTATCACCTCACACTTTTCAGGGTTAAATTCCATCTGCCACTTATCTGACCATTTGACCATCCCGTTTATATCTTCCTGCAGCCCAAGACACTCAACCTCACTGTTAACCACCCAGCCAATCTTTGTGTCATCCGCAAACTTACTAATCCTACCCTCCATATAGTCAGCTATGTTGTTTATATAAATGACAAATAATAGGGGACCGAGCACAGATCCCTGTGGTGCGCCACTGGACACTGGCTTCCAGTCACTAAAGCATCCTTCTGTCATCACCCCCTGCCTCCTACAACTAAGCCAATTTTGAAGCCACCTTATCAAATTACCCTGTATCCCATGTGCATTTGCCTTCTTTATAAGTCTCCCATGCGGGACCTTGTCAAAGGCTTTGCTGAAATCCATATAAACTTTATCCACTGCACTACCCTCATCTACAAATCTGGTCACCTCCTCAAAAAATTCAATCAAATTTGTTAGGCATGACCTTCCTCCGACAAAGCCATGCCGATTATCCCTGATCAAACCTTGCCTCTCCAAGTGGAGATAGATATTCTCCTTCAGAAATTTCTCCAATAGTTTCCCTACCACTGACGTGAGACTCACTGGCCTGTAGTTCCCTGGCTTATCTCTACAACACTTCTTAAATAGCGGAACCACATTAGCTGTTCTCCAGTCCTCTGGCACCTCCCCCGTGGCCAGAGAGGAATTAAAAATTTGGGTCAGAGCCCCTGCGATCTCCTCCCTTGCCTCCCTCAGCAGTCTGGGACACAAATCATCAGGACCTGGAGATTTGTCCACTTTTAAGCCTGCCAACACCTGCAATACCTTGTCACTCCCTATATCAATTTGCTTAAGAACCTTGCAGTCTCTCTCCCCGAGTGCGATACCTTCATCCCCATTCTCTTGGGTGAAGACGGACATGAAGTATTCATTCAACACTCTAGCAATGTCCTCTGGCTCCACCCATAGCTTGCCCCCTTGGTCCCTACTCTTTCCCTGGCTATCCTCTTCCCATTGATATACTTATAGAATATCTTGGGATTTTCCCTACTTTTACCTGCCAGAGCTTTCTCATATCCCCTCTTTGCTCTCCTAATTGCTTTCTTAAGCTCCACCCTGCACTTTCTGTACTCCACTAATGCCTCTGCTGATTTGCTTCCCTTGTACTTGCTAAAAGCCTCTCTTTTCCTTCTCATCGTAACCTGAATGTCTCTAGTCATCCATGGTTCTCTGGACTTGTTACTCCTTCCTATCACCCTAGAGGGAACATGTTGAGCCTGTACACTCCCCAATATCCTTTTTGAACACCCCCCGCTGTTCCTCTGTAGATTTCCCCACAACTAACTGTTCCCAGTGTACCTTGTCCAGATCCTGCCTTATTTTACTAAAACCCACTCTCCCCCAATCCAAAGCATTATTTTGCAACTTGTCTATTTCTTTGTCCATAACAAACTTAAACTGTACCATGTTGTGGTTGCAATCACTAAAATGCTCGCCCACCACCACCTCAGCCACCTGTCCGGCTTCATTCCCCAGAATTAGGTCCAGCAATGCATCGTCCCTTGTTGGTCCCTCTACATATTGACCTAAAAAGTTCTCCTTTACATATTTCAAGAAATCCACTCCATCCAAGCCCTTAACACTATGTCTAACCCAATTAATGTTGGGAAAGTTGAAATCATCTAATATAATTACCCTATTGTTATTATTTTTACACACCTCCACAAATTGTGCACATATTTGCTTCTCAATTTCCCTCTGACTATCTGGGGGTCTATAATAAACATTATATGTGGTTGCCCCTTTTTATTCCTAAGTTCTACCACAAAGCTTCATTCGATATCATCTCTCCTTACTGCAGTAACTGACTCCTTAACTAATAATGCAATGCCTCCTCCAATTTTACCCCCTCCCCTGTCTCGCCTGAAGATTCTATATCCCGGAATGTTGAGCTGCCAATTCTGCCCTTCCCTTATCCACGTCTCAGTGATGGCTACTATATCACAATTCCACACGTCAATCCTCACCCTTAACTCATCTGTTTTACCTGTAATACTTCTCGCATTTAAGTAGAGGCCATCCAGCCTTGCCTTACTCCCTTGAAGCTTATTGCAGCTGTCCTCTCTCTGACTTGATTGTTTTACTGTATTATGATGTGTCCCTATTCTGCTAACATTCTGTGTCCCCTCCCCCTGCCGACTTAGTTTAAACTCCGCAGGTCTGGCAGCATCGGAGGAGAAGAAAAGAGCTGACATTTCGAGTCCTCATGACCCTTCAACAGAACTAGGGAAGGTGACCCAGAAACGGTTCCAGTGATCCAGGAATCTAAAACTCTCCTTCCTGCAACAAATCTTAAGCCACATATTCATCTGCGCTATTCTCCTATTTCTGAACTTGCTGGTCCATTTCAGTTTCTGGGAAATAGTAACCCCCAGGATGTTGATAGTGGCGGATTCAGTGATGGTAATGCTACTGATCATCAAGGGGCGATGGTTGGATTCTCTCTTGTTGGGGATGGTCATTGCCTGACACTTGTGTCGCGTGAATGTTACTTGCCACTTGTCAGCCCAAGCCTGGATATTGTCCAGGTCTTGTTGCATTTGGACATGAACTGCAGCCATTTAAGAAGACAGCTCACCATCACCTTCTCAAGGGCAATTAGTGGATGGGCAACAAATGCTGGCCTTGCCATAATGCCCAGCTATAACCTCCTTAATGATCAATTCTCACCTTTCCCATGTCAGACGTCAAGCTAACTGGCCTATAGTTTCCTGTTTTCTGCCTCGCTGAATTCTTGAAAAGTGGGGTTATATTTGCTACTTTCCAGTCTGATGGAACCTTTGCAGAATTTAGAGAATTTTGGAAAATTAGCATCAACACATCTACTACCTCATTAACCACCTCTTTTAAGACCATAGGATGAAGTCCATCTGAACCCGGAGACTTGTCAGCTTGCAGCTCCATCAGTTTGCTCAGTACTACTTCCCTAATGATTGTAATTTCACCAAGTCCCCTTTCTCTTCCATCTTCAGATTTACAACTATTATTGGAATGTTTTTTGAATCTTAGATAGTGAAGAAAAAAACAAAGTAGTTGTTCATTTCATCTGCCTTTTAACTCCCCACTAGCACTCTCTAGAGGACCAACACTGACTTTACTTACTCTTCCTTTTTAAATGCCTGTAGAAACTCTTGCTATCCATTTTTACATTTCAACCTAACTTCCTCTCATACTCTAATTTCCTGTTCCTGATAAACCTTTTAGTCACTTTCTGCTGTTCTTATATTCTGACCAATCAACTGACCTGCCACTCATCTTTGCGCAGTTATATGCTTTTTCCTTAAGATTGATGCTTTTCTTAACTTCTTTAGTTCACCACAGATGGAGGATCCTCCCTTATAGTAGGAATATACTTATTCTGAAATACCCCCTTAATAGACTGCCACTTTCTTTATTGATCTATCCTTTAGCCTATTGTTTCAGTTCACTTTTAAAAAAATCATTCACGGGATGTGGCCTTCGCTGCTTGGGCCAGCATTTATTGCCCATCCCTAATTGCCCTTGAGAAGATGGTAGTGAGCTGCCTTCTTGAACCGCTGCAGTCCATGTGGTGTAGGTATACCCACAGTGCTGTTAGGAAGGGAATTCCAGGGTTTTGACCCAGTGACAGTGGAGGAACAGCGGTATACTTCCAAGTCAGGATGGTGTGTAACTTGGAGGGGAACTTCCAGGAAGTGGTGTTCCCATCTATCTGTTGCCCGTGTCCTTCCAGATGGTAATTGTCATGGGTTTGGAAGGTGCTGCCTGAGGAGCTTTGGTGAGTTTCAGCAGTGCATCTTGTAGATGATACACATTGCTGCCAATGTTTGTTAGTGGTGGATGGAGTGGACGTTTGTGGGTCGGGTGCCAATCTAGCGGGCTGCTTTGTCCTGGATGGTGTCAAGCTTCTTGAGTGCTGTTGGAGCTATACTTATCCAGGCATGTGGGGAGCATTCAATCACACTCCTGACTTCTACCTTATGGTTGGAGGATAGGCTTGGGGGGGTGGGGGGGTGGGGGGGTGTGGCGGGGAGGTGGTCAGGAAGTGAGTTATATGCCGCAGGATTCCTAGCCTCTTCTGCTCTTGCAGCAACGGTATTTATGTGGCTTCCAGTTCAGTTTCTGGTATATGGCAACCCCAGGATGTTGATAGTGGGAGGATTAAGCGATTGTAATGCCATTGAATGTCAGCGGGCAATGATAAGACTTGTTGGAAATGGTCATTGCCTGGCATTTGTTCGACACGAACGTTGCTTGCCACTTGTCAGCCCAAGCCTGGATATTGTCCAGGTCTTGCTGCATTTGGACATGGACTGCTTCAGTATCTGAGGAGTCGTGAATGGTGCTGAAAATTGTGCAATCATCAGCGAACATCCCCACTTCTGACCTTATGTTGGAAAGAAGATCATTGATGAAGTAGCTGAAGATGGTTGGGCCTAGCACACTATCCTGAGGAACTCCTGCAGTGATATCCTGGGACTGAGATAATTGTCCTCCAACAACCACAACCATCTTCTTTTGTGCTAGGTATGACTCCAACCAGCAGAGAGTTTCCCCCCGATTCCTATTGACTCCAGTTTTGTTAGGGCTCCTTGATGCCACACTCGGTCAAATGCTGCGTTGATGTCAAGGGCAGTCACTCTCACCTCATCTTGGGAGTTCAGCTCCTTTGACCATGTTTGAACCAATGCTGTAATGAGGTCAGGAGCTGATTGGCCCTGGCAGATCCCAAACTGAGCATCAGTGAGCAGGTCATTGCTAAGAAAGTGTCTCTTGATAGCACTGTTAATGACCCCTTTCATCACTTTACTGATAGCTGGACCCATAGAGCATGAGATTTCCACCTTTGGATTTTTGTCATAGTTAGGATAAAGTGATCATTTCAGGGCATTGCAAAATTGACCACCGTAAACAGATTCCCTTCTAGCACAATGATTCTATTGACACCTGGGTCAGGATTTTCTGGTCGTCAGGCGGGCTTGACGGGGGCAAGCGTGAGCTTCCATGAATCGGACCGCCACCCGCGATTGGGCCACAACCGCCATTTCATGCTGGCTGGCCAATTAATGGCCAGCCAGTGTGAGTCACGCGCTTTGCGCTGCCTGTGTGACGGGGAGGAGGGTGGGCACGGAAGTTTGTATGTGCGCGCAGGAGCACACAGTAAAAGCATCCAGAGGCACAGACTTGCCTCAGGGAGCTGAAGCTTTTTGAACATAAAAAATAACGAATATAACAATGTTAATAATGTCCCCTCATGTAACTCTGTCACATTTGCGGGGACATGTTACAAATTAGTTTGAAACATTTTTACTTTTTTAAAATTACTGAACGAAACCTAATCCCATCCATGGATGAGGTTTCACAAAAAATCTAAAGGCTGCTTGGCTTTTTTGCCTGCCCACCAGCTGTAAGGTTGGACGGGCAGCGAAAAATTTCATTTAATTAGAACTTTAATGGCCTTAATAGGCCTGTTAATCGTCAGCAGGCACTCTGCTGACTCTGTGAGTGCGAGATGATGTTGGGACATTCGCCCGACATCATCACATGTCATTTTACGCTCGTTCGGGTCAGGCACACACCTGCCCAATGAGCACAATATTTTGCCCTTGGTGTTTCTAAGAAATTATAAGGCTTTCAGAAAAGTAGCTTAGTTATTTATGTGCACACATTCGATGACAGTAGTCTTGCCTTGTAAATGAATCTGATGATTCTATATTCCTGGATTTCTTTTTGTTATAATTGACTGATGCTGAATTGATCCACTCCTGGTTTGTGGTTTGTAGACAATGGACGGGCTTTGGGGAGTCAGGAGGTGAGTTACTTGTCACAGAATTCCTAGCCTCTGACCTGCTCTTGTAGCCACAGTATTTATATGGCTAGTCCAGTTCAGTTTCTGATCAATGGTAACCCCCCCCCAGGATGTTGATAATGGGAGATTCAGCAATGGTAATGCCATTGAATGTCAAGTGGCGATGTTTAGATTCTCTTTAGTTGGGGAAGGCCATTGTCTGGCACTTGTGTGGCACGAATGTTAATTGCCACTTCTCAGCCCAAGCCTGGATATTGTCCAGGTCTTGCTGCATTTGGACTTGGTCTGCTTCAGTATCCGAGGAGTCGCGAATGGTGCTGAACATTGTGCAATCATCAGCAAACATCCCCACTTCTTACCTTATGATGGAAGGAAGGACATTGATGAAGCAGCTGAAGATGTTTGGGCCTAGGACACTACCCTGAGGAACTCCTGCAGTGATGTCCTGGAACTGAGATGATTGACTGTCAACCCCCACAACCATCTTCCTTTGTGCTATATATGACTCTAACTGGGCTTATCCCCCATTTTATCAGTTGCTACCGTTTTTTGTTGTGTATGCCTGACACACACTTATTAAAACTAGCCATAGAATATAATTTAAATCATGAACGGCTCGGATATTTTTTTTGGATTGGTAATGCTCACTTTATGTAGACGTAACCAATCAGAAAAAGGATTAGGAAAATGTGCCCTATCTTCTTTCCCTGTTAGCTGCAATAAAAAATTAAATTTTTTGCAGTCACAACCCAGTTTGTAGTAGGTGTATGTCCAGAGTACACAATGATCTCTTTAGCACTGACAATAAGAAAGGAATTGGCAATGCTACTTAGGTGAAACAGGAATTCGATTTTGTGTTTACATTCAATGCTGAGTCTGCCAGCAGCTTCAAAGATTTTCCTTGGCTGTCGAAACAAACACTAAATTACACAGGCAATTGTAACTTCAAGATTAATAGAAATCAAAGCTAATTACACAAAGATCTTTTTGATTCAAATAAATGAATATCATTGTTTAAGGTTACTTTTGGCAAGCTGTACTAAAACACACATTAAAATCTAAAACAATGCATATTCGTGTAATTATTTATTTTTGTATTTGCATATAATAACCTTTACAGTGTGAGTAAAACAATGACAATCTTTTTTATATAGCACTTTTACCTTAGCAGCAGGGAGGTGGTGGTGTTGTGGTATTGTCACTGGACTAGTAATCTAACAAACCAGGGTAATTCTCTGGGGACCTGGGTTCAAATCTGCCACAGCAGATGGTGGAGTTTGAATCCATAAAAAGTATGGAATTAAAAGCATGATGATGACTGTTGTTGATTGTCAGCGGGGCGGGGGGAAACCCATCTGGTTTTGCCTTTTAGAAAAGAAACCTGCCAGTTCTTAACTGGTCTGGCCTATGTGTGACTCCAAACCCCACAGCAGTGTTGTTAAATGCCCTTGGAAATGACCTAGCAAGCCACTACGTTGTAGCAAACTGCTATGAAGTCTATAAAAGATGTTGCAAAGCAGTTAGCAAACAAAAGTTGATTTTGCTGTTATGTTAGGATAGTTTTTCAAATGCCTGGTAACTGAAGATACCCTGCCATTACTAGAGTAGCCCGAGTTGGAGGAAAGAAGATATCTCAATAAGTTGTCGAGCTGAAGGAGATTACGGAGGTAGGGAGGGGCAAGGCAATAGAGTGATTGGAAAATGAGTGTGAGAATTTTTAAATCAAGGTGTTGCGTAACTGGAAGCCCATGTAGGTCAGCCAGCACAGGAATGATACATGAACAGAACCTGGTGCGAGTTAAGACATGAACCGCAGAGTTTCAGGTGACAGATTTATAGAGGATGGAAAGTGGGAGGAGTGCATTGGGATATTCAAGTCTAAAGGTAAGCACTGTTGTCTTAGTATATCTTTGAGTGCACAGATCAAGATATTTCTTCTTTTAATGCCTTTTATTGACCTTCTCAATAGGTGTTCTAATGTTCTTTCTCCGATTTCCTTTATTTTTCCCCTTTCACCAAGTTTAGATCCATCTTTCCTGCTCCAAGTTGTAGACACATCCTTGTGATTTCGCCATCCATCATGGTTTATTCTCATCAATCAGAGAAGTGATTTGACAAAGCACAACATCCTAGGACAAATCTCACAATCTTATTGCGTATTATGATTTGTTGCTTAAGTACATTTTTTCTTTAAAGGACCTCACCCACTCTCCAGATTCCAGGATAGTCATTAAATACTGATCAGGAGGGGGAACAAACCACGCCCCCCCCCACCCAACCCCCACACACTCCCTGCCCAATTGATTGTCAGAAAATGCCGAGGAAACTGTCTTTTCAATTTCAGGCTCTTGCAGTTGTTTTGATAGCTGTGCCTATTATGAATGTTTGTCTGAGCTCCAAAAACTGTTGGAACATTCATTTCTGTTGACAGAGCTGTTCATGGGAATGAATGACAGATTTATGAAGCTGTAATAACATACTCAGCCTTTGATGTGGTTTCAGAGTACATGATTGTTTGTTTACACAACTTAATGGCCACCTTTAGGATTAACCTGTTTTTCAATGGGGAAATTTTTTTTTATTAGTCTGACAATGACAGACTTTTGAATGAGAGTTTTATTACATTGTCAGAGATTGAATTTTTTACATTTGCATTTAAAATAATTGCATTGCTATTCATGGCTCCTGAGGACTATACATATGGATACTGGGTGAGTGATTATGGAGGATACATTGTGGGGTGGGGAGGGGTTGGCACGAACATTGAGGTGGCGTGAGGGCACTGAGGTGACCTGGTCGATCTGAGGGGTATGAAGGTGGCATGGGGGTGGAGGGGTGAGCTTTCAGTAATGTTGAGAGCTGGGCTGCTGTGTTGGAGAATGTAAACAGGCATTCTAACCAGCCCGCCCCTGCACCCACGCTCCTCCTGCACTCCCATCAAGGCTCAGAAACTGCACCGCAAACCTGAACCTTGTGTGAAAAAGCAACAAATCCCAGGCAAAGTCATACAGGAGCTGAGTGTGCAATTCAGAAGCTGCAAAAGTGTATAAGTCACGTTTTCCTGAACCTACATGGAAATCTGGGCCAAAGAGTCATTACAGACAGAAGGTGGCCATTTGGCCTATCAAGCCCTTGGGCGGGATTTTCCGCACCTGACCGCCGTAATCTTTCGGTCCTGCCACAAGTCAATGGACCTCTGGTTCGGGTGCCGCTTTGCCCGCGGTGGGTCCCACCTGCGACAGGGCCAGAAAATCCCGGCCCATGTAAACCACCTGTAGAGCAAGGCTTTAATTCCCATTCTCCTGCTTTATCCCCATAGCCCTGTATTTTGCTCAAGTACCCATCCAAAATCCTCTTAGGTTCTCCCATAGGTGCCAGTTCCCCCCCCCCCCACCCCACCTCCAAACACGCACACACAACAGCTGCATTCTTACCATTATTGATTCCATAAAATTTACCTCTTACATTTTCTGACTTTTACCTGTCCCATAGCTTCACAGTGAAAATACACTTGTGCTTTACAATCTTAATAAGAAACCCTGTAGCCCCATTTAATAAACATGTACAAATCTCATTGAAGCCTGCAACTTATCATTATGGGACTCTGGTGAATAATGAAAAACACATCAAGAATCCTTATAAATTCTTCATTTCTTCATGCCAACCACAATTACACCAGCAATTCCTGCCCTGCTGAATGTTTGACCCCTCCAGGTGCAAGCTGATTGATCTTCAAGGGAGTCAAGGGTCATGGCAGGAGGCAAGCAAGAAAGTGGAGTTAAGGCCACAAAGTGATCAGCCATGATTTTATTGAATGGCAGGGAAGGCTCGAGGGGCCGAATGGTCTACTCCTACTCTTATTTCTTAAGATCTTATAATCCTAGTCTCTTGCTGATTATGGTTTCATAGGGACACAAATAGTTCTTCTTTCTCCATAGCTCAAAAAAAGTCCCCCTTCTTATTGTTACTCCTTCCTCCCTTGAAGGCACTGAGCCATGTTGGGCTATAGAACCAGAGATACCAGCTATTCTCTGGTTTCTCACTCAAGTAATCATTTTTCATATGTAAAATTCTGCTATTTGACTGGGGAGGGGGGACTCACCCATTATCCACAATCGGAGGAGATGGTGGCATAGTGATAATATCATGGGACTAGTAATCCAGAGCCTAGACTAATGATTTGGGGGGACATGTTTTCAAATCCCACCAATGCAACTGATGGAATTTAAATTCAATTAATACATCTGGGATTGAAAGCTAGTCTCAATAATGGTGACCATGAAACTATCATTGGTATAAAACCCATCTAGTTCGCTAATGTCTTTTAGGGAAGGAAATCTGCCACCCTCACCCAGTCTGGCTCCGAAACCCACAGAAATGTGGCTGACTCTTATCTGCCCTTTTAAATGACCTAGCAAGCCACTCAGTTCAAGTCTGATTAGGAATGGGCAACAAATGCTGGTCTTGCCAGCGATGCCCGCATCTCGTGAAAGAATAAATTTTAAAAATGCTCATTATATTGTGGGCAGCAGCAGAGCTGTCCTTAGTCATAGAATTCCAGGGTGTTGAGGTTCTCTGTTCTCACTGACCCTCTACCTCCAGTCTTTCCTTGCATTAGCAAGGTAGCCAGGGTCTAGAACATGTTGGAGTGTGGAATAAGGCGAATATTCCTCTGCATTCTGCATGTTGTTCCCAAAGCGATTATCACAGTCACTATGATGTGACTCATTTTTTGAGTCTGCACTGTCAGCCATGCATTATGGGAAATTTTGGTACACTTCCTGTGGTTTCTCATCCATTAAGATTTAGGAGCAAGTGGGGAAGCAAAGCTCCATGCTAGTAGCATGAGCTTGGAAAATCAACCCTTATATGTCTACAATGTGGTTTGAATTGTCTTGGCTGTACTTCAAATTGTAAAGCTGCAGATATTTCAATTTCATTTTGGAAAGTTGCCATTTAATTTCAGAAAAAATTTAGTACAACCCCTGCCATATCATTTATACAAACTTCTAAATTAAAATTTGTCAACTCTCTACTTCAGTTTTAAATACTTCAAAATTTTGAATCCACTGAAAAGTAATGTCCAGATTTGCTTTCTGACTGCTTTAAAACCTCACCAGCTGCTACATGGCCTGTCAATCCTTTAACAGCTCCAGTTTCTGCAGCAAGAATAATAATAAAGTGATACTTTTTAACTTTGATTACACAAAAATAATCTTTAGACATCTCTAACTAGTCATACTGTATAAATTATATCTTAAAATATTTCTAAGTAAACATAACTTCGGATGAGTTGTCCATGAACCTATGTGGAGGTTCAAGTCCCCAGATGTTTGGCAGTGCAGTAACAGGATGATAATAAGTGATTAGTTTTCAGTCAAAAACAACATACAAGAGCAAAATTCAACATACAAAAAGAAAAACTGACCCCCCGCCCCGCCCCACAACCAGCCGTAATACTTACTCCCTGCTATATAAGAGGCATTAAGTGATGCTCAGATAAAATCTCACAGGTACCAGTCACTCTCTGGTTCTTTACTCAACTGGCCATTTTTGATGGGAGGGAGGGGAGCTCTGAATTAAACTACCTTACTTATCACCAACAAGCATGTGCATTATGGCAGAGTTTCCTAGGCTGCTTGACTGGAGGGGTCGAGGATGGGAAGGATTATAGCAGAGCTGTATTTACTCATTATATTCAGAAAAATATCCACAAAATGAAAACTATCAATTATAGTAAGGCGGAACATCTGCAGCATTGGCGGTGGTCAGAGCCAATGCCCTGCAAGTGACAACAGCCATCCCGCGCTGCAAGAGGATGAACGATCTCCTCGTTCTGCCAGGGTAAGTCACTCTTCTCATCACTCTCAATTCACACACTGACAAACCCATCACACATCCATTCACTGCCGGTTCAAGGGATATCGCCATTCCTTCTCTCACACTCACCATCATTGTCCTCATCCCGTCCATGGGACCACTCACCATCCACACATGCCAGGCATACTTATCACCTGGCCTGACAGGCATCCTGATTACACTCTCTCCATCTCTGTTCAGTGTACAAGCTGGCACACAACAAGAAGGATAGGTCATAGACTGGTGGAGGAACGCCTGAAATTAATTTCATCATGGACTTTGAAAACAGGGTCATCCAGCTGACCGTTGAGGATCTGGACCATTCCTGTGCTGATGGTGAGGTTGGCGCTGCTCTACCAAGGGAGGATCCAGCAACATCCATCAGAAAACCATGCTGTGAGTGATGTGTCCTGTTCCACAGGCTACTGCCATGCACTAATTATCTCCCCTTGCTTTCGCAGGCACATCTGCCAAACTGCCAACAGAGTCCACAACCCAGGGCCTCCAATCAAACCCCAAAGAAACCTCTGAAGAGGAATCTGAAAATACCCTCACCCTCCACCAGTGCAGAGACACACTCTTCTGTGGGACCTAGCTTTAGAGTAGCCTTGAGATCACAATCCGGTGAGCACTGTCTGGTCTACAAAGGCAGAGGCAGGGACTTCCCAGGAATTTGGCACTCAGAGGATTGCTGGAGGCCAGAAATTTGCTGAGTCTGAGTCAGGTGACGAGCCTCTGGAATTGGTCATGTCATAGTTGCTGAAACTGCAAAGGTAAACTTGGGAACATCGGGAAGGGATTCCACTGCACTCTTCAGATTGCAAGGCACGATGGAGAAGTCTGTCTGCATTCAGGCTGAGGTGATAGCGCTGACATCGAGGTCAATACTGGTTGGATGGCAGCCGCCATGGAGACCTTGGTTCAGGACGTTGCTCCAGCACTGCAGCACAGGCTGAACTCCATTGCTGATGCCATAGTTGGCCTCCAATAGTGTGTATGCGAGAGGGGTGTGGGACAGCTCAATCCCACTCCTGCTTCCCCTTCTCCTCAAGGAGTCAGCCAGGGGCACTTGGGCACCCATAGGAAGGAGGATCGGCAGGTGCACACCCCGGGGCCATCCACTCTGGTGACTCTGGGAGTTTCTGACCCATCTGAATCCCATCTTCCTGTGACCCCAGCAGCTGTAGCTCCTCAGGCTGAGGGGGTTGCCACTGGCATACAACAGGACCCTGAAATCCAGGTGGGGCTCTCCAGGTCACAGCCCTCCAGAGGATGCCCGCCAAGGTCATCTCAGACAGGGCGTAGCAGTCAGCAGGTTCCCTCCGCCTTTGCTCTGGATATCTGGGGAACACCAAGACGTAGCGACAGGGTTAGGAAGGTTAAGAAGATGAAACTCTTTTGAGTCAAAACAATTAAACTAAATTAACAAAATCAGGGACAAAGTAAAAGCAGCCCCTTAAAGGGAGGTTAAGAAGATGTAGTTGCATAGCCTAGGCATGGATGTTAACCATTTGTACATAATGTTCACTCCCCTGCCTATGGCTCCTTGTTCTTATGGGCAGTGTTCATGTCACTCAGATGTGAAGCCTTTCTGCACAAGATAAAGGCAGGTGTCTCAGTCCAGGGCCTCTTCTCTGTACTTTGTGCAGCCTTCAGACCAGAATTATGATCCCGCCTCATACTCCCTGGAAACATTACTGATGCCTGCACATCAATGATGCTTGTCGTTGCAGCCAGAATGTCATGGGCAGGCGTCACAGAGTTCTATCATTCTCTCGATGTGCTCTCAGCATCTTTAAGGTGGGGTAGGTCCCATCTCATCAGCATCTGTGACCAGTGACACTGTGCCCCTGAAGAGGTCAGATGCTGAAGGCAGACAAAGGATCAGGTGCTATTACAGTTTCATGGCTGCATTTCCATTTTATGACCCCAGTCATAGAGCGCAAGCGAGCTGCCATCGGCCAGGCAGGAGTCAGGCATTCTCAGAGGCTATGTGAAGTGTCCTCACTGTCATCATCATCCCCCTGCAATCGAGTGACTATTAGGTCCTCCGCTGCACCTCCATGACAGGAGCATTATTACAGAGGATATGCGCACTGCCATAAGCCAGACTGGAGTCAAACATTCATTGATGCAACGTGAGGATCAATGGTGTCTCCTCCCTGCATGACGTCATCATCCTGCAAACATCTAGCAACTGTGAGGGTCTCCCAACCCCACCTGCATCATCTAGCCAGTGCAAGGGGCTCAGCGCCATCATTGTCGATGATGTCATTGTCCTGCTCAGTGGAGGAGACCTCCAGCACTTTCTCAGCCAGTTCCTCTCCCCGTTGCAGTGCCAGGTCATAAAGGGTGCTGCAGGCGACAATGGTGCGTGACACCTTCTGTGGACTATATTGCAGGGCTCCACCAGACCAGTCCAGGCACTGGAACCTCATTTTCAGCATCCCAATGGTCTGCTCCACCAAGTTGTGAGCTGCAGCATGAGCCTTGTTATACCTTCACTCTGCTGCAGTCTGAGGCCACCGCACTGGTGTCATCAGCCACGGCCTCTGCAGGTAGCCCTTGTCCTCGAGGAGCCATCTCTGCAGTCTCTGTGGACCCTGGAAGACGTCAGGGATCTGTGACCAATTGAGAATGTAGGAATTGTGGACACTCCCTCTAAACCGTGCATAGTCCCACAGGATGCGCTTTTGGTGGTCGCACGTCAGCTAAACATTCAGTGAATGGAAGCCCTTGCAGTTGACACAGTTGACTGCTTGTTGTGATGGAGATCTGAGTGCCACAATGAGTGCAGTCTATGGCACCCTGCACCTGTGGGAAACCGGAGATCTGGGCAAATCCAATCGCTCTTGTCCTGGTCCTGGGCGAAATGCACAAAGTTGTGTGCCTTCACAAAGATTGCATCCGTGACCTCGCAGATGCATTTTGTGGGTAGAGGCTTGTGATATCCCACAGAAGTCACCTGTGGAGCCTTGAAAGGAGCCACTGGCATACAAATTGTGTGCCACAGTCACTTTCACGGCCACTGGCAGTGGATGCCCTCCATGTCCCCATGGTGCCAAATCCTGCAGCAGCTGGCGGATGTGTCCGACCAGTTCCCTAGACATGCACAGTCTTTGAAAACACTGGTTCTTAGTCATCTGCAGGAATGAAAGGTGGCGTCTATAGACCCACTGTGCTCGCTGTGGCACTTTGCCTCCTTGTGCAGGAGCCGCCCCTTCTTACTGAGGGTGCTGCTCCTCTCTGTGCAGACAGGCGCCTCCATCGTCCTCTTCTCCAACATCTTCGTTCTTTGTACGCCACAAGGCATACAGCTAGTTCACCAGGCTCCATGATCCTGATGTACCCCTCCTGCAGGATGGTAGAGAGAGACACATGGGTTAGCTTGGGTGTTCTAAGAACCTCTCTTGCTTAAGTCTGAATGCCTCTTTAAGCATCTCGGAGAGCAATGGTCACCACTTGGATAGCCAGAGTTTAGTGCCCTACATGGCTACCCGAAACCCCACCCCCCTCCACCCTACTCCACACCCTGGACTGCATGCTGTGCTCTCAGCTCAGATGCACACATTCTCCTAACCCGCACTGCAAGGCTGTGAACCTTGGTTAGCTTGAACCATGGGGGAGACTGGTCCAAACTGGAATGCTGACATTGCAAGGGGCTGTGAGCACTTCCACCAGTGACTGCTCCACGGCCAGCTTTAGCAAGGAGATTGCATAACGTACCCAGTTGTCCAATTGTTCTGTAGTCCACTAAAATGCTCATTAGCTTGCAGTCCCTGTCCAAGGGATGAAAAACGCTGGAGCACTTGGTGGCATTTTGATGCCACTGTGTTGCTTGAGTGGGCAGATAAGCTAGAGGCCTGACTCCATGCATGCCAATGTGGCTGTGCCTGAACTGTTTCAGTTGCAGATGAATGGTCACTTTATACAAGGTTTCCCTAATGAGTGGCAGCTTCCCTTCCCCCCACCCCAATCCACATGTGCTTGTGCGCTACATTCAACCGCAGGGCAGCCTTTACTCCACCCTACTCCAAGTCTTCTCAGCTTCAGGGCAGCCCTGCCGGCCCTCCCCAAGTTGCCTCAACCTTGCAGTTCAACAGGTGACCCTCGTGAGTGCTGTGCAATGTTACTGTGCACTTACTTCCGAATTCCCCTTAAAGTGCAGCCCACCAAGTGCATGCCTGATAAACGATGTTGTGAAACATGCCAACGTGAGCAGACGACCCAGTGGGGGCGGGGCGACTCATGAAACAATTCCGGCGGGCTGGGTTTTGTAATGGTATGGAAATGTATTACAGTGATGTTCCTGACGTCCAACAGTGGGAAACACGGCCCGCCATCAACAGGCTAAGCAGACGATTGCAAGCTGGTTTCACGATGTCGTGAAACCAATTTTTGGTACTCTCACCATCTTATCTGCTTACTCCGTTGAGCACACCTGATGCCAGAGGGCACTGAAAATCCCA
This sequence comes from Carcharodon carcharias, assembly GCF_017639515.1. Lineage (NCBI taxonomy): Eukaryota > Metazoa > Chordata > Chondrichthyes > Lamniformes > Lamnidae > Carcharodon > Carcharodon carcharias. Next base: position 211,577,165 of record NC_054467.1, read on the forward strand.
CCCTCTCTTTTTGAAAATGGTCATTGCCTGGCCTTTGTGTGTTCTGAATGTTACTTGCCACTTGTCAGCCCAAGCACGATTGTTGCCCAGGTCTTGCCACATTTGGGTACAGACTGCTTCATTATTTGAGGAGTTGCAAATGAAATTGAACATTGTGCATTCATTTGTGAATACCCCACTTCTGATCTTATGATGGAGAGAAGGTCAATGATGAAGCAGCTGAAGATGGTTGGGCCTAGGACACAATCCTGGGGAACTCCTGCAGTGATGTCCTCAGATTGAGATGATTGGCCTCCAGCAACCACAACCATCTTCCTTTGTGCTGGATATCAACAAGTGGAGAATTTTTCCCCTGATTCCCAATAGTTTCAATTTTATCGGCACTCTTTGATGCCACATGTGGTCAAATTCTGCCTTGACGTCACTCTCAACTCAACTTGGGATGAAGTTAGAATAAACTTATGGTTACTGTCAAAGCGACAGTCCCATAAAATTTCATTTGCCCTCAGCTCACTCTTAGAAAGCAATTTATTACATCTGGATCCACTGGAAGAATTTCTTTGTTCTTACCCCTTATACTGATTCTGAAATTCATTGTAATGTAATGAAATGTCACAGACCAAACATTCAGTTGCTGAAACAATCACTCAATTTGATTTAAAATAAAATAAATTTCTATATACAGACCTCTAGACTGTGGATGGGTCCTGGGAATCTCCTGTCTCCCTCAGCGTACTACCTCCGTGTTTTCAGCTTACAGATCATGACAGTGAAATTACCAAATGTCTGAAACAGATATTACTGCTGTATTAATCCAAAATTACTGCAATTAGTACTGAAAACATAATTTAACTTAAAATTAAAATGCTTTTCCTCTGAACACTGTTCAATTTCTTTTTCCCTTGCAATTCTCTCTTAACCTATTCTCTCATTTTTAATTTATTTTACTTTATAATTTAATTTTTCACTATATGCCTACTTATCCAATCTTCCCTAACCCTATCTTAGAAATGCTTTAAAGCATATATCCAGCTGGTTTAGATACCTGCTTTTTCTCCAGCTTTTAGTTCCCACTTTCCATTTGCAGTTATCTTGATCAGAATTGTGCTTTAGAGTTCCAGCCCTTGTAAACTCATCTTACCCCTCACATTTTATTCTCCTTTAATTACATGCGAAAATACAAATTAAAAGCAGGAGTAGGCCACTCGGCCCCTTGAGCCTGCTCTGCCATAAGATCACAACTGATCTGACTGTTGCCTCAACCCCGCAATGAGCAATCTCCTATTTTTAAACGGTGACCCCTAGTTCTAGATTCTTCCACAAGAGGAAACATCCTCTCCACATCCACCCTGTCAAGATCCCTCAAGTTTCAATTAAGTCACTTCTTACTCTTCTAAATTCCAGCAGATACGAGCCTACCCTGTCCAGCCTTTCCTCATAAGACAACCCACCTATTCCTGGTGTTAGTCTAGGAAACCTTCTCTTAACTGCTTCTAATGCATTTACATCTTTAAATAAGGAGACCAGTACTGTACTCAATACTCCAGATGTGGTCTCACCAATGTCCTGTACCACGGAAGCATAACCTCCCTACTTTTGTACTCAATTCCCCTCACAATAAATTATAACATCCTATTAGATTTCCTAATTACCTGCTGTATCTACATACTAACCTTGTGTGATTCACACACTAGGATACCTCTGAATCTCAGAGCTCTGCAATCTCTCACCATTTAGATAATAAGCCTGTTTTTTTATTCTTCCTGCCAAAATGGACAATTTCACATTTTCCTTAATATACTCAATTTGGCAGATCTTTGCCCACTCACTTAACCTATCTATGTCACTTTGTAGCCTCCTTACATCCTCTTTATAATTTACTTTCCTACCTATCCTTGTGTCGTCAGCAAATTTAGCAACCATTCCTTTGGCCCCTTCATCCAAGTCATTTATATAAATTATAAGAAGTTGAGGCCCCAGCAATGATTCCTGCAGCACACCACTCATCACATCCTGTCAACCAGAAAAAGACCCATTTATGCCAACTCTCTGCTTCCTGTGGGCTAGCCAATCTTCTATGAATGCCAATGTTACCCCCTACACCATGAGCTTTTCTTTTCTGCAAAAACCTTTGATATGGCACTTTATAAAATGCCTTCTGGAAATCTAAGTATAGTACTTCCACCGGTTCCCCTTTTTCCACAGCACATGTGACTCCTTCAAAGAACTCCAATAAATTGGTTAAAGATGATTTTCCTTTTACAAAACCATGTTGACTCTGCCTGATTGCCTTGAATTTTTCTGCGTGCCCTGGCATAACATCTTTAATAATAGCTTCTAACATTTTCCCTAGATGTTCGGCTAACGGGCCTATAGATTCCTGCTTTCTGTCTCCCTTTTTGAATAAAGGAGTTATATTTGCTATTTTCCAATCTAATGAAACCTTCCCCAAATCTAGGGAATATTGGAAAATTAAAACCAGTGCATCAACTATCTCACTAGCCACTTCTTTCAAGACCTTAGGGTAAAGTCCATCTGGACCTGGGAATTTGTCATCCCACAGCCCCAACAATTTGCTCAATACCACTTGCCTTGTGATTGTAATTTTCCCGAGTTCCTCCCTTGCTTTCATTTCCTGATTTACAACTATTTCCGGGATGTTAATTGTTTCCTCTATAGTGAAGGTCAAAGCAAAATACCTGTTTAGTTCATCTGCCATCTCCCTACTTTCCATTATCAATTCCCCAGATGCACTCTCTATAGGACCAATGCGCACTTTGTTAACTCTTTTCTTGTTTAAATATCTATAGAAACTCTTACTATGCATCTTTATGTTACCATCTAGCTTTCTTTCATACGCTAATTTTTCCCTCTTTGTTAATCTTTTTGTCATTTTTTGCTGTTGTATATATTTTTACAATATTCTGACCTGGCACCCTTCTTTGCGTAATTATATGTTATTTTCTTTAAGCTTGATGTTGTTGTTAACTTTTTCAGCCATGGATGGTGGGCCCAGCCCTTGAAATTTTTCTTTCTCATTGGAATGTATTTATTCTGTGTATTTGAAATATCATTTTAAATATCTGCCATTGAACCTCTGTTGACATATCCCATGGCCTTATTTGCCAGTTCACTTTAGCTAGCTCTGCTTTCATGCCCTTATAATTGCCCTTATTTAAGTTTAAAATACTAGTCTTGGACACACACAATTCTCCCTCAAAATGAATGCTAAATTCAATTATATGATTGCTGCTACCTAGGAGTACCTTCACTATGAGGTTATCAATTAATCCTATTTTGTTGCTCAATACCAGGTCTAGTATAGCCTGCTCTTTGGTTGGCTGCAGAATTTGCTGTTCTAAAAAACTATCCACAAAACATTCTAAGAATTCATCATCTACACTTCCTTTGCCCATCTGATTTTTCCAGTCTATACGTAGATTAAAATCCCCCATGATTATTGCCGTACCTTTCTGGCAAGATCCCATTATCTCTTCTTTTATACTCAGTCCTATCATGTAGTTACACTTAGGGGGCCTGTACACCACTCCCATAAGTGATGTCTTGCCTTTATCATTCCTTACCTCAACCCAAACTGCTTCTACATCCTGGTTTTCTGAGCTTAGGTCCCCCCTCTCTAATGTGCTAAAATATCATTAATTAAAAGAGCCACCCCTCCATCTTTTCCTAACTGCCTATCCTTCCTAAATGTCATGTACCCTTCATTACTCAGGTCCCAATCTATAGTATCCTGTAGCCATGTCTCTGTAATGGCTATCAAATCGTACTTATTTATTTCTATTTGTGCTATCAGTTCCCTTGCCCTATCACTCCTGTTGTCAATCAATTTTTGCTGGCTTTCTATCTCCCAATAGTTTGAATTCAAGATCCTCATCTATATTTACAAATCATCTCCCTACTATGTAATGCCTTCTGTAGCCCTACATGCTTCCAACTCTTGACTTCCTTTGCATAGGTCCTAACTTCAGCCATCTTGGGTACACACTCTGGAATCTTCTCACTAATTCTTTGCATCTAGACTAGTAATCCAGAGGCTCAAGCTAATACTCTGGAGACAGGGGTTCAAATGCCACTACGGCAGCTATTGGAGCTTAATTACAATTCAGAAATCTGGAATTAAAATCTAGTCTAATGGTGACCATAAAACCATTGCCAATTGTTGTAAAAAAAAACCATCTGGTTCGCTAATGTCCTTCAGGGAAGGAAATCTGTTGTCCTTACCTGGTCTGTCTACCTGTGACTCCAGACCCACTGCAATGTGGTTGACTCTTCAATGCCCTCTGAAATGGCCTAGCAAGTCACTCAGTTGTATCAAACCACTATGAAGACTAAAGATGAAACCGGACAGACCACATGGCATTGACCTAGCACTGGAAATGACAATGGCACCTGGCCCTGAAAAGTCCTCGTTACTAATATCTGGGGGCTAGTGTCAAAATTGGGAGAACTGTCTCACAGACTAGCCAAGTAACAGCCTGACATAGTCATACTCACAGAATCATACCTTACAGATAATGTTCCAGACATCACCATCACCATCCCTGGGTATGTCCTGTACTAAGCACAGGACATAGCAGAGGTGGCAGCATAGTGGTATACAGTTGGGAGGGAGTTGCTCTGGGAGTCCTCAACATCAACTCCGGACCCCATGAAGTCTCATGGCATCAGGTCAAAAATGGGCTAGGAAACCTGCTGGTTACCACATACTGCCTCCCCCATCCTTTTAGATGATGAATCAGTGCTCCTCCATGTTGAATACCATTTGGAGGAATACCATTGTGGATAACGAGGGCACAGAATGTACTCTGTGTGGGGGACTATCAATGTCCATCACCAAGAATGGCTTGGTAGCACCCCTATTGACTGGGCTGGCTGAGTCCTAAAGAACATAGCTGCTAGACTGAGTCTGCAGCAGGTGGAGAGGGAACGAATGAGAGGGAGAAACATACTTGAACTCATCCTCACCAGTAAACCTGTTGCAGTTTCATCTGTCCATGATAGTATTGGTAGGAGTGACCACCGCACAGTTGTTGTAGAGACATAGTCAGTCTTCACATTGAGGGTACCTCACATTGTGTTGTGTGGCACTACCGCCATGCTAAATTGGATAGATTTTGTAAATACCTAGCAACTCAAGACTGGACAAACGTGAGGGACCGTGGGCCATCAGCAGCAGCAGAACTGTACTCGAACACAATCTGTAACTTCATGGCCCGGCATATCCCCCACTCTACCATTACCATCAAGCCAGGGGATCAACCCTAGTTCAATGAAGAGTGCAGGAGGGCATGCCAGGAGCAGCACCAGGCATACCCAAAAATGAGGTGTCAGCCTGGTGAAGCTACAGCGCAGCACTCCTTCTGTGCCAAACTGTGGAAGAAGCAAGTGATAGACAGGGCTGAGCAATTTCACAACCAACGGATCAGATCTAAGCTCTGCAGCCCTGTGACGTCCAGTCATGAATGTTGGTGATAATTAAACAACTAACAGGAAGAGGGGGCTCCACAAATATCTCAATCCTCAATGGGGAGTCAAGCACATCAATGCAAAAGACAAGGCTGGAACATTTTCAGCCATCTTCAGCCAAAAGTGCTGAGTGGATGATCCATCTTGGCCTCCTCCGGAGATCTCAGCATCACAGATGCCAGTATTCATCCACTTCGATTCACTCCACTTGATATCAAGAAATGGTTGAAGGCACTGGATACTGACAATATTCCAGCAATAGCACTGATGACCCAAGCTCCAGAACTAACTGCGCTCCCAGCTAAGTTTTTCCAGTAAAGCTACAACACTGGCATTTACTAGGAATGTGTAAAATTGTCCAGGTATGTCCTGTCCACAAAAAAACACCCTTTTGAATAAAGGAGCTACACTCACTATTTTCCAATATAGTGGGACCTTCCCCGAATCTAGAGAATTTTAGAAAATCAAAATCAAAGCATCAACTATCTCACTAGCCAGTTCTTTTATCACTAGAATGAAGTCCATCAGGACCCAGGGACTTATCAGCCCGCAGCTGCAGCAATTTTCTCAGTACCACTTCTCTGGTGATTGTAAGTTCCTCCATGCCTTCCATTTCCTGATTTACAGCTATTTCTGGGATGTTACTTGTATCCTCTATAGTGAAGACCAATGCAAAATATCAGCTCAATTCATCTGTGATCTCCATTTTTTCTGTTATTAATTCCCCAGACTCACTTTCTAAAGGACCAATGCTCATTTTGTTAAAAACAAAAAAACTGCGGATGCTGGAAATCCAAAACAAAAACAGAATTACCTGGAAAAACTCAGCAGGTCTGGCAGCATCGGCGGAGCAGAAAAGAGTTGACGTTTCGAGTCCTCATGACCCTTCGACAGAAACTCTTAGGCCAGAATTTTCACGTTGGCATGCGAGGGCGGGCCTGGCACGCTGACGCGTAAAATGATGTGCCATGATGTCGGGAGTGCAGATCATTCAGATCTTTCGTCCAGCAGGCATGCACTGGAGGCAGCTGCTCCCCCTCCGAGCTGTCAAAGGCCTGTTAAGGCCATAAGGAAACTAGTTCAGATAATTAACAGGACTGTCCATCCAACCTTAAGGTTGGCATGCAGGCAAAGAGCTCAAGCGGCCTTCACGTTTTTTCAGGAAACTTCATCCACGGGCAGGATGAGGCTTCCTGAAGGTTGAATGAAATCTATAAATATTTTTTTCACAATACATAAACATGTCCCAGCTCATGTGACACTGTCACATGAGGGCACATGTCTAACTAATTTTTACCTTACTTTATTTAAAGATTTCAATATGAACTTAATCTCCCTGATTCAGCTCTGTGCCTCAGGAAGATTTTTACGCTCTTTCACGCGCATGCTCAAAAGAACGCGCAAGGTCCTCCTCCCCCCACCTGCACAGATAATGCCGAGTTACCGGCCATGCGTCACGCTGGGCGGGCCTTAATTGGCCTGCCCACATAAAATGACGGCATGGAGCTGGCCCACCCGCACCCGCTGCCAACCGGCCCGCCCGACATGGGGAAAATTCTCCCCCTACTATCTGATTTTAGATTTCTAGCTAGCTTTCTCTTATATTCTAATTTTCCTTCCTTATCGATCTCTTGGTCATTCTTTGCTGTTTATTATCCTCTGTCCAATCATCTGACATGCCACTCAACTTTGCGCAATTATATGCTTTTTCTTCAAATTTGGTACTATTTTTAGTTTTATTTTATTTAACCACGAATGGCAGGTCCTCCCCTTGGAATTTTTCTTTCTTTTGAAATGTATCTATACTGTATATTCTGAAATACCCCCTTAAATGTCTGCCATTGCATCATTATTGTCCTATCCCTTAACCTAGTTTGCCAGTTCACTTTAGCTAGCTGTGCTTTTATGCCCTCATAATTGTCCTTGTTGAAGTTCAAAGTAGTATTCTTGGACCCACTCTTCTCTCCCTCAAACTGAATGTAAAATTCAATCATATGATCACTTTATGAGGTTATTCATTAATCCTATCCTATTGCACAATATCAGGTCTCGTATAGCCTGATGTCTGGTTGGTGCCAAGAAATATCCTGAAAACATTCTCTGAATTCCTCATCTGGGCTACCTTTGCCCATCTGATTTTCCCTGTCTATATGCAGATTGATTTCCCAAGACCTATTTAGAGTTATTGACTCAGTCAGAGGAGACAACTCTGAGCACACTTCCATACAAAAGCTTGGAGAGAACAAAGAAATGTTAAAAACAACAGGACTTACATCATCTACTTTTCTGTCTTGTATCCCTTCACAAATACTGTCACACAGGCATACACACAACCACAAAAACATCGCAGGCAATATATTTCAAGGAAAATTCTGTTTAAAGATGTCTCTAGCAGCTGACATTCCAACATCTGTTCCTTTTCTATCATTTGAATTTAACAACAACCTGTTCGCAGGTTATGTCAGATATAAAATCATTTCATCTTGGAAACTTTCACTCTCAGAGTGAGATCTTGACTTTGTGCGATGGTGTAAAATAGGGATAAGATGGTAAAATAGATGATAGTGAATCATTAGTCTATTTCATATCTTTCCCAATTTTTATTTCCATTGGAGACTGCCAATTCATTGTCATCTATGTCAAAATCTACTCACCCATGTCTGGACGAGATACATATCCATTTCTAGAATTTTCTAGAATACATGGTCAGTATCTAATTCAGTGCACTCTCCAGTTCTATGAGTTAATGTAGTATAATCATTTGCATGTCTTTCTTGTAACAAGGCAAATCATTTTATGTTTCAGTGGTGTTTTAATGGTGAGTGTGTGACAGTTGGGAATCGTCCAGAAGCTGTGAATGGAGGATGGAACAACTGGAGTTCCTGGTCATATTGTACACGTACATGTGGAGCAGGAGTTCAAGCAGCAGAGAGGCATTGCAGCAATCCAGTGTGAGTATGTGGCATAATTAATTGGGTGACCAAAGTACTAACATTGAATATTATCTCAAACGTTTCACTCGACCAATTTTGGAAAATACAAATTTAATGTCATTAAAAAAATACAATAGGATGTAAATTCGTTTTAGCCTATTTCTTGGCCTGAAGTAGATGGCCAGCTGGGAATGGGCCCTAGAAGCCAGAGGCCCAAGGCTCACCAGAAATTGGGCTTCAGGCCTTATCTGCATGTTTCCATTGAGCGGCAGATGCCACTTAGGTGACCAGGAGCAGATTTGCCAGTTTGACAAGGGTGAATTTGCATTGGATGCCTTTTTGTCCTTGGCTGTCAGATAGATGCTGGGATGGGGGGGGGTTCAGGAGAGTCGGTGGGATCGATCATGGACTTGCAGCAACCACCAGGGGCTGAATCATGTAACAGCTGAAAATAAAATACCAAAACAAGCTTTAACTGTAAAACTTATTAGTGGTCTCCCGCCCTGACCCCAATGAGCTATTGAGAAAAGACATTGCCCACAATATTTGGCTCTTTAATGTTCACTTTTTCGGTGCCAGGAGTGCAACTTTGCCAGCAAAATGGATCAGTGGTTCCTGATGTGAACAAGGGCCAGGATTTTCCAGCCTCGTCACGAGTGGGACCCGCTGCGGGCGAGGCGGCGACCCAGCCACAAGTCCATTGACTCGCGGCGGGACTGGAAGATCGCAGCGGCAGGCAGAAGTGGAAGATCCCACCCAATGTCATTTTGATGAGGGCAGTAGCATCCGCACAGGGAGCACCCGCCAGAACTTTACAGGGTAGGCAGATCATGATATCAATCAGCATATAACAATGATTTGACACCAGTGGTGCCATTTTGGACCAAAACACTCCAACCAATGCCCTTTCTCAGCTTTGTGTCACTGAATATGCATACAGAAACAGGAAGGATCCTCCACCAGTGCTACTTAAAGGGATCATGAACAACTTTTAGGTTAGTTGCTGACTGTTTTATATTCATGAGCTGTTGGTGATGCCTATCCCTAATTTCCCTTTGAGAAAGAGGTGATGAGCCGCCTTCTTGAAACTCTTCAGCCTGTGTAGTGTAGTTAAACCCTCAGCACTGTTGGGGAGGGAATTCCATGATTTTGACTCAGCAATAATGAAGGAACAGCAATAAGGTTCCAAGTCAAAATGGTGTGCAGCTTGGAGGGGAACTTGCAGGTGATGGCGAGGGGGCATTTCATGTAGATGTCGGGGGTCTCTCCTGTTGGCCGGAGAGCCAACAAGAGACTCCCGTTGTTTGCACCAGGAAGGCCCACCAATATTAAGTGCCTCCCAGGGACTTAAGTGGCCACTGGCAGGCCTTCCATAGGATCAAGTACCTGAGGGGCGGAAATTAGAAGTTGGCAGCTCTTTTATTCACCAGCATCACCAGGGAGGTGGAGGCTGCTGCAGGAGCAACAGCCACCAGCAGTCCAGGATCGAGGAATGACCCAGGCCTAAGTCCAGGTGGGAGGGGTTTCACAGGGTGGAGGTCACATGGAAGGGGCTTGTACCGGGGTCAGTAGCAATGTCAGGGGGTGGGTCTCGGCTGCAACCCTCCCCTCATCCCCCGCCAACGCCACCCCGATGCCGTGTTCCTCAATCAGGCACTGAGTGCCTTTGAATAAGAGTCAATGCCAGTGGCGGTGGGATGAGGCCCTTAAGCGATCAGTAATTGGCACGTAAAGGCCTCAATTAATGGTAGGGCAGGAAGTCTGACCAGGGGTCTTCGCTCCTCAGACTTAATTTTGACAGAAGCAGGAAGGTAGCGGGGTGCATGCAAGCCCCCCTGCCTGCAAACAAAAAAGAGACCATAAAATTCTCCCTGATGTTTCCGTGGGCCAACTGCCCTTGTTTCTTGAAACATTATAAGTCACAGTTTGTTAAGTGCTGTCTCAGACGCCTTGGTAAGTAGCTGCAATGGCATTTTTAGATCATAAACACTGATGCTGATTGATTTCTGTTGATTCTTGCTGTGATTGTAGAATTGTTTTATAATTTCTAGAGTTGTTTGAAGCTGCTATAGTCTGCAGGGGCTGATGTGGCACAAGCTGACAGGATTTGTCCTGACTTCAAGGATTCTGCACAGCCACTTGCTCTGCAGTAATTTGCATCCCCCTTGGACTACAGGGAGAATGGGCAGAATGGGAAGATCTGCAAGAAGAAGGGGGAAGAGGAAGGGGAGAAGGAATCACAGCAAGAGGCTATACCCACCCATGATGTTCAGTGAACAATTCTCCTACCTGAACCTCAGCACAGAACAATGGGCAGAAGTTTATAATGTGTGTGTCTTGCGAGAGCCCCGGGTCATCTCTTTTCAGGAAGGCCCACTGCATTAAGTGTCGAGGAGGCACTTAAGTGGGTGATGGACAGACTTCCCTGGGAGCAGACATTTCACCTGCCGACAGCTGCTAGCCAATCAGAGGCTAGCAACTTTTCATTGCCTAGCGGTGTCACCCAGGCGGGGGCGGGGGGTGGCGGGGAGGGGGGGGGGGGGGTGGTGCGGCGTGGTGGGGGGTGGTCTGGGGCCATTGGTGGGGGCCGTGTTGCGGTGACTGCTACCCATAATGCAATCACACGACTTGTCAGATACTGAAGCAGTCTGTGCCCATACGCAACAAGACCTCGACAACATTCATGTTTGTGCTGATAAGTGGCAAGTAACATTTGCACCACACAAATGCCAGGCAATGACTATCTCCAACAACAGAGGATCTAACCATCTTCCCTTGAAACTCAATGGCATTACCATCACTGAATCCCCCACTATCAACATCCTGGGGGTTAGCATTGATCGGATAGGATTTTAGTTATGATGCTAAATTCCAGAAAGTCTGGTGGTGCAGAATAGAACTGGAGCCAATCTTTACACATTTTTACAGGCTTTTGTTTAGATAGATACCCATTAAAAACATGCATCTCCCAACCAAACCACCACCATTTCAATCTGTTCCTGTTTGTCAGAGCTCAAGTGAATTCCCAGTTCATGCCCACTACCTGTATATAATTGGAAACACAATTAAAAGACAATTAACATAGGCTGGCTGACAGGCAACAACAAGGCTACTGGCGAAACCATACGGCTGGGAAGATGAATGCCTGAGAGACAGTAGCAGGTTTGTGCTCCATCAGACCCATTGCCACTCCCACAGGTTAGTGCCTTAGCAACCCTAGTAATCTATTGGAGGACAGATTGTTGGACTGCTGTGCAACACTGCAAGCCCCTTTGAAGGTTGGTATCTGCAGCTATGATCGCCAGACTCTGCGTTTGTATGGCAGCAAGCTGAAGTTGCATGAAAGTAGTCTGAGAACTTGCATGAGAGCAGTATGAGAGCATGTCAGCAAGCTGATCCAGCATGACTTCATTTTAACATCACAGACAGCTTTTGCTTCTGCTGCATGGAAGCTGAGGCATCAGCCATCAGATACTGCATCATAGTTGGGTCCAAAAGGCTGGATGGATTTGGTCATCATTTCCACATTGGAAAGTATGGGCTCTAAACCCTGAGCAAAACCTTGTACCAAGTTATTGTTGGACTCCTCCATGCTCCTTGACATTGACAGCAAGCTTTCTGAAAGGCTTCTAATGCACCAAATATTTCGTAGTGCATTCCCATCAGCATTCTTTTGTAGTTTGTTCCCTCAAATTCCTCATCAGAGTTCTCAGCAGTAGATCTCATATGCAACCTCACCCTGCAGCAAGCTAGCAACTGCACTCTCCTTGTCCCTGGCCCTAGCTGAAGATGAAGATGAAGATTAAACGTTACACCGTGATTCAATGTAAATTTAATAGAATTCTAATCTGAAGATATTATGAACACATCCACGGTTATCTGTAATAAAAGCACAATTTGATTCATTAAATCATTGTAACTCACTGATGCAGTTAGTACTTTGGATGTTGCAAAACCAAAAATAGCAGGTAGTATAACTCACCATGAGCAACACTGTAGGGGATCAGCAAGCATAGTTATAATTGTACATATTTATAATGATAATGTTGCACTGCAGAATTTTTGATATGTTGAATTGCCCTCTCCAACATTGTGACCAACATCACAGGAGATTTGTTAATTTTCAATAAATATTCATGGATACATAAAGTCTTAAAAATCAATGATGACATTGTGTAGAGAAATGTTTTTAACATTTTAAAAGCTAATGTTGGTTAGTTAACAACTGTCTTTTGATAGATGTAGCTCTGAAGGAGATTATGATTTCATTGCAATTTTACAGACAGCATTTCATTAACCAGTGTAATGGTTTCAAGAATGAATCTCCCTATGTTGCTAATGTTATGTACCATTAATTCGGATCAGAGATGTAAGCATAAATTCTTTGACCTGGTGATCCCAGCAGGAAGCTAATTTTTGAAGCAGTGCGTGTTTGAATTGCAAGGTAATTCCTTCATTCCTTCCACTGTTACAACACTGAAGGCACATCAAAATTACTTAATTGGATGTAAAGCATCTTAGAATGCCCTGAGGTTATGAAAGGTGCTATACAAATGCAAGTTTTCCATCCTCCCTCTTTGCTCAAACTGTATATCAGTATAGGGAGTTTTTAACTCTGAAGTACTCTAAAATGTGTGAGCTATATCTTACCTGTCTGGCACTGATGGACAATCATTTTGACAGTACCCTAAATGAAGATGAATTATTAGAGGGTCTACTTGGTTCAGTGATTGTATGGTTACCAATGAGGCAGTGGCGATTGTGGGTTCAAGTACAAGTCAAGTATTTGAGCACTTAAATCTAGAAACACACTTAGCATTGAGGGAGTCTTTTGAATGAGGTAGTCAACTATCAGGCACAGTGGCATAACTCTGAAGAAGGGTCATATGGACTCGAAACATCAACTCTGCTTTTGTCTGCACAGATGCTGTCAGACCTGCTGAGTTTTTCCAGCATTTTCTGTTTTTCTTTCAGTAGCATAGTTGTTGTGTTACTGCACTAGTAATCCAGAGATTATGTTTGAGAGAGATTAGTTCAAATCCCACCACAGCAGCTGGTGAATTTAAATTCAGTTCATTAAATAAATCTGGAATTGAAAAGTTAGTATCAGGAATAGTGATCATATAACTACCAGAATGTTGTAAAGCCCATCTGGTTCACCACTGTCTTTCAGAAAAGGGAATCTGCCACCTTTACCTGCTCTGGTCTATATGTGACTCCAGACCCATTGCAATGTGGTTGAAATAATGTTGTCAGCTACTCAAAAAAACTAACAAAAATTCTAACAAGAATAAAACTGGATAGATAACCCAACATCAACCTTGGCACCAAACAAGACAAGGTCCAGTAGTCCAGCTATCCCTGTAAACCCTTATTAGTAACATATGGGGACTTCTGTCAAAATTGGGAGAGCTGACTCACAGACTATTCAAGCAACAGCTTGACATAGTCATACTCACCGAATCCTACCTTACAACCAATGTCCCAGCCTCCTCCATCATCCCCAATAACTGGACAGATCCACTATAGGTTGCAGTACAGTGATAGTACAGTCAGGAAGGAGTGGCCTTGAACAGCAGCAGAATTGTAATCCATCACAATTTGTAACCTCATGGCCTAGCATATTCCTCAAATGGACTTTAGCAATTGAAGAAGATGGGTCACCCATCACCTTCTGAAGGGAAATTAGGGATGGACAATTTGTCAGCAATGCCCACACACCATGAACGAATAAAAAAAAAACTGAGAACCTCATTGTTGTTCAGCTGAATATAAATCCTATGGCACCCTGAAAAATAGGTAGGAGTATCCCATTTGTCCCTCAACCAGGACCAGCAAAACAGATAACTTACTTATTCATGTCTTGCTGTTTAGTATGCAAACTGGCAGCTGTTAACTATTTATTAAAACAGAGTCTCTAGTTCAGACAGAGTATTTCTTTGGCTGTGAAACACTTCGGAACATCATGAGCATGTTAAAGGTGTTATATAAGTACAAATTACTTCTTCATTAAAATCACTGGATAACACATTTCTGCAACGCAGACTTAATCTGTAATGAGGAGAGAGTTGTTATGAATGCTTCACCTATGGGTTAATATAAGTTACAAAGTTGACAACCGTGTCTTCAAATTCTTTGCTAGGCACTCTAAAGAATGATTTGTAGCCCAAATAATTTTCTGCAATGACAGTAAGATAACGTTACCATCAAAGTGTAGAGCTGTAGAATGTTACTTCACATTTAAATGTCTTTAGAACTGCTATTGTAAATGCCAGTGTTCTACTATTGTCATTTTTCTTTTGTCTAGTCCTAAGTTTGGTGGAAAGTACTGTACTGGAAAACGCAAACGATATCGTGTTTGTAATATCAAGCCATGTCTTCAGGAGACACCTACATTCCGTCAGATGCAGTGCAGCGAGTTTGACACAGTTCTTTACAAAAATGAACTCTATTCTTGGGTTCCAGTACATCATATTGGTATGTGGTTCATTTGCATCAATTTTTTTTACCAAACAGTTCAAACCTGATTGAGACTAAGGGATGTGTTATCCAAATTCTCACTCTTGTCATACAGCTTTGAATGCTGGAGCACATATCAAGAATTTAGGCAGGAAGATCAGAGTGTCAGCATGACTGTGTATTTGCTAAATTATAGATGGCATTTGCTGCAGTGTGTACTGATTTCCATTACCACATCCCTATAAAAAAGAAAATTCTAGAAATAATCAGCAGGTCAGGCACCATGTGTGGAGAGAGAAGCAGAGTCAATACGTAATTTGCTGATTATTTCAAGGATTTTCTGTTTTTATTTCAGAGTTTCAACATCTGCAGTATTTTACTTTTGTCATAATATTAACTCTTGGGATAAAGGAAGCTTGATGAAGATCCCAGTTAAGCAGAGATGGAGGTGTAGTGGCAAGGACACTGAAGTAGCAATTCAGAGAACCAGGCTACTGGTCTGGGGAAATGTGGGATTTGAAATCAATTTAAAAAATCTGGCATTGAAAAGAAATACCTGGATTTTTGCCATGGAGGCGGGTAACTCGAGTTGGAAAATTTTCTAACTTGCCAAACCTGCCTTGATAGAAAGCCCCCAAAGGGCCAAATCTTTGCTCTTGGTAGTGGTGGTGGTGATGGGGTGGGGTGGTTGGGTGGTTGGAGGAGGTGGGAGGTCAGGGGTGGAGGTAGGCTCTCTGTCCTGGAAGCTGGCCATGGAAGTGGCTGAGTGCTGAGGTGGGCTGGTTAAAAGGCTGGGACTTTGTCGCAGTTATATTTTGACATTTTAGCTCTCTAGCCATTGCCAGAAGGTACCAAATGCATTTTGCCAGTGGCACCCATGTGGCAAGAAAATATTTTACAAAAAAATTAATAGAACTCATTATTCTGAATAATTGTCTACCATAGGCAGCAGTCCATCACAATTCCTCCAAACATCTTTTTGCTTCATTTGCAAGCAAACTTGTAAGAGAGACATTCTCTACAGAGAGACATCCCTCACCGCCCACCACCCAACATGGCCTCTTATACCCATGCCAACTCTCCCATTATCTACCATGGGCAGATCTCAGGAGCCATATTGAGGAATAAGATAATTCTAAAAATCCACTATAGCCTTCACTATATAAAGCAAACTTCTATTCTTGAAAGCCCATTCAAACCTTTTCATTTTCAAGTTGTTAATCTCTTATAAAAACAACAAAACTTCTTTTCATGCCCCACATCAAAGACAGCTATTCCTTTAATAGCCTATTTAAACTGTCAACTGTAAACTCAGAATTCCCCACTGCTGAAATAAATATAGCTTTTGAAAATCAGCCAAGCATTCATAAAGATCTCTTAGGGAAATGTCAACAAACAGCTATTGTAACAGCATGAACAGAGCTTTAAAAACAAACTCTCACTGACACCTGAAGCCTTTTTTCATTTTTAGAGAGCTGGGCATTTAAATACCTTTTCATCATGACAGTTATACAGGCATTATCTGCCCTTCAGTTACCAAGCTCCAACGCTGTGGGTTAAGGCCCTTTCAACAGTCAAAATGGGGTCTGTTTGAACTCAGCACTGAGTGCAAATGACATGCTGAGTTTGGCTTTCCCTTATGTGTGAATCATGCCTTGACCCCTTTCCATAATGGCAAAGATTGGATCTGTTGGAAATGGGGCAGGCCTTCTGGATTTAGGTCCTGCCAGTTTGGAAGCTCTGATAAGTTTCCACTACTCCGCTAAAATACTCTGCTCATCTCAATAATGGTGACCATAAAACTATCTTCAGTTGTTGTAAAAAAAAATGATCTGGTTTACTAATGTCCTTTGGTAAAGGTATCTGCTGTCCTTAGCTATTCTGGTACACATGTGACTCCAGACCTACAGCAATGTAGCTGACACTTAACTGCCCTCTGAAATGACCTAGTAAGCCACTCAGTTCAAGGGCAATTGAGGATGTGCAACAAATACTGGCCTGGGCAATGATGTTCACATCCGATC
Source organism: Carcharodon carcharias (assembly GCF_017639515.1). Lineage (NCBI taxonomy): Eukaryota > Metazoa > Chordata > Chondrichthyes > Lamniformes > Lamnidae > Carcharodon > Carcharodon carcharias. Next base: position 211,594,068 of record NC_054467.1, read on the forward strand.
AATGAATAAAAAAAACCTCTCCTGCAACCTGTTGTTTTGGCTTGAAAATGTTTTTTGCTGAGGTGCCATGGGACCTTTTTCTTTATTAAAGGTGCATTGTAATGAAAGTTGTTGCTTTAGAATTAAAATAATTGATACAGTTTTAACCCTATAGCAACACTTCAGTCCCTAACATTAAATTGGCCCTCTTTAGTAAATGTTGTTTAAGATAAAATGACATAAAGAGGTGTTATGTAATACTTAAGATTGGGAAAGATTGGTTACACTTGGTTGCTCAACTAGCTAAAAGTATTCTACTCTGAAAATGCTGAACATGCTATCAATTTGTAATGACTTTGTAAAGTGATGTTTTGCATGAAAATATATACTTTGAATTTTAACAGCAAATGGGATTAGTGCTGTGAATGTGCTCTTGCAACCATCCACACATCTTCATTTCTAAACATAAACAATGAAGCACTTTTAAATCTTGAAGTCAGGCTTTGTTTCAACAACAACTTGCATTTCTATGGTGCTCCTCTGGCATTGAGCAAGCACTTATGGTGCTCCATTAGGACAAGAGGGTTTATGCAAGCTTCCTTGATCATATAACTGATTGTGTGGGGTCATGAATGCATTCAGCTGCACATTGAAGTGAAAAGTTATGAACCAGTCACAGCCTAGTCCAACTTAAAATTAGCTTTGGAGGATAAAGATTTTGATACCAGAACTGAGCTTTGTCTGAAGTGTAAAACTTTCTTTTGGTCCCAACGTTCTTCACATTGCTCCGTGCCTAGAGAATGATCAGAAGTTAGGAAACATGGTTGATTTTCCCAAACCTTAACTCTGGCAGGTTGAGGCCAATTCTAGTGCTTCTACCACCTTCCCTGGCTGGGATCATCTGGCTTGGCACAGCCTGGGATGGAATGTGACCCCTTTTGCTCTTTACGGCTCAGTGCTATAAGGGGTGAGATCAACAAATAAAATTATTTGTAGTTCTGTCGAAGGGTCATGAGGACTCGAAACGTCAACTCTTTTCTTCTCCGCCGATGCTGCCAGACCTGCTGAGTTTTTCCAGGTAATTCTGTTTTTGTTTTGGATTTCCAGCATCCGCAGTTTTTTTGTTTTTATAAATAAAATTATTTACTATGCCTTCTGTCTTAGTATTGTCTCCAAATTTGGATGGCACTCCCTCTAGTGGCTGATAACCTTAAATTGGTTGTAAATCTAATTCTTAGCACACCTAGCATGCCAATTTAAGATTATCAGATGGGGTCACAATGTGGCTCATTTACGCTTCTAAAAGCTACATATATTCATATGCGGGGATCTGTTCTCTGCAGGCAAAAGGAGCATGTCCAGGCCTTCTACCTTTTTTGAATTAAACAAAAACATGGGGAGAAATAGTTCTCTGGGACATTTGCCATGGCAATGCCTCAGCCAATCAGAGTTAATTTACTACCAATCTTACTCATGCGGCATAAATTGCCGCTCCTTTTGAAATTTGGCATTCTTGTGTGGGTCTTGATGAATGCAAGACAACTGACTTTGTCCACATGTCTATTTTTCAGCAATACTCAAGATCTGTGCTATCAAGTGACTATTATAAACTATTGCTCAGTCCACTCATATATTTTGTTTAACTCTGTTTCTGAGTGTCCTCTTCATTTCCTCCCACTGCCACTCCAATTTGCTGTTGGGCATAATGTTAACCAATTTGTATTGAATGCAAGTTATTATGAGGGAAATTAGAAACTAAGTCCTGGCTGACCCAACACGGTATGTCACCCTGCCCCTTATGCTACCCCTCTAAACTGTATCAATTGTTTTCTACCCTTCAGCCAATTTCTTATCCATACTTAAGTTTCTCCCTGCAGGGTTTCTAGTGGTCAATTTTCTCATTCCAATCTCATTGATTTTAGGTGTGTTTTTGTCTTGCATGTCCAGCATCATTCTTTAAAAAACCTTCTTTTTGTAATGTACTGAACTTCCTCCTCCAATTCAGTTGTTTGAATATTTTTCTCTATGCATTTTTTCCATTTTAAAATGATAAAATCCGATCCTAGTTCAATTTTCAAAGAGGAGCAGGCAGTTCTCTTTATGTCCAAGTTAACATTTAATCCTCAGACAACACCATCAGAACAGATTATCTGACCATTTACCTTTCTGCTATTTGTATGGTCATTCTGTGTACAAATTAGTTGCCATGTTTGCCTATATTACAGCAGTGCCTATTCTTGAAAAGGCATAACTGGCTATAAATCGCAATGACACAAAAAGCAACATATAAGTGTAAATTCTTTTCTTCTGAATTAGCTGATTTGTGTAAGGTTCTGCCAGGAACTGCCAGTTTTTGGTATCTCACCTAGGTACCCAATTTTATGTATAACTGTTTACAGTAAGTGTTATATAGTTTATTGTCGGCAACTTTGCTAAATACTGAACTACCTTTCTTCCCTTCCCACTTACTTTTTTACCTTGTCTGAGTATTAAAGATCATTCTCATGAATTAGCAGGAGTCAAAGCAAGAGAAATGTGCTTGCGTGGCACGGCTTTATGCAAACCTGCGTCAATTCCCTGGGATTAGGCAGTGCCAGGGCATACTAAAAGGGTACACCACACAATGTTCTTCAATGATAGAAAATGATTAGTAATCCAGAGGCCTAGATTAATGATCCCAAAACATGAGTTCAAATCTCACGATAGTAGATGGGGAATTTAAATTTGTTCAGTTAAAAAAATCCAGAATAAAATGCTAGTATCAATAATGGGTGACCAAGAAACTACTGGATTGTCATAAAGACCCATCTGGTTCAGTACGTCCTTGAGGGAAGGATATCTGCCACACTTCTGGGGAGGTGGTAGCACAGCGATATTTTCACTGGCCGAGTGCTCCAGAGACCCAGCATCTTCCTCCCACAGCTTCCAACCTGATAGTCGCCCAACCTCGGACGGCCCGCTTCTATCTCCTACCCAAAATCCACAAGCAGAACTGCCCTGGTAGACCGATCGTCTCAGCTTGCTCCTGCCCCACAGAACTCATTTCTCGTTATCTTGACTCCCTTGTCTCTCCCCTTGTCCAGTCCCTTCCCACCTACATCCGTGATTCCTCTGACACCTTACGTCACATCAACAATTTCCAGTTCCCTGGCCCCAACCGCTTCCTCTTCATCATGGACGTCCAATCCCTCTACACCTCCATCCCCCACCGGGATGGTCTGAGGGCCCTTAGCTTCTTCCTCGAACAGAGGCCCGAACAATCCCCATCCACCACTACTCTCCTCCATCTGGCTGAACTTGTTCTCACACTGAACAATTTCTCCTTCAACTCCTCTCACTTCCTCCAAATAAAAGGTGTGGCTATGGGTACCCTCATGGGCCCCAGCTATGCCTCTCTCTTTATGGGGTATGTGGAACATTCCTTGTTCCAATCCTACTCCGGCCCCCTTCCACAACTCTTTCTCCGGTACATCGATGATTACTTCGGTGCTGCTTCATGCTCTCGTCGGGACTTGGAAAAATTTATTAATTTTGCTTCCAATCTCCACCCCTCCATCACTTTCACGTGGTCCATCTCTGGCACTTCACTTCCCTTCCTTGACCTCTCTGTCTCAATCTCTGGTGATAGACTGTCCACCAATATCCATTACAAACCCACCGACTCCCACAGCTACCTCGACTACAGCTACTCACTCCCCGCTTCCTGTAAGGACTCCATCCCATTCTCTCAGTTCCTTCGCCTCCATCGCATCTGTTCCGATGATGCTACCTTCAAAAACAGTTCCTCTGACATGTCCTCCTTCTTCCTTAACCGAGGTTTTCCACCCACGATCGTTGACAGGGCCCTCAACCGTGTCCGGCCCATCTCCCGTGCATCCGCCCTCACGCCTTCTCCTCCCTCCCAGAAACATGATAGGGTCCCCCTTGTCCTCACTTATCACCCCACCAGCCTCCGCATTCAAAGGATCATCCTCCGCCATTTCCGCCAACTCCAGCATGATGCCACCACCAAACACATCTTCCCTTCACCCCCTCTGTCGGCATTCCGTAGGGATCGTTCCCTCTGGGACACCCTGGTCCACTCCTCCATCACCCCCTACTCCTCAACCCCCTCCTATGACACCACCCCATGCCCACGCAAAAGATGCTACACCTGCCCCTTCAGTTCCTCTCTCCTCACCGTCCAAGGGCCCAAACACTCCTTTCAAGTGAAGCAGCATTTCACTTGCATTTCCCCCAACTTAGTCTACTGCATTTGTTGCTCCCAATGTGGTCTCCTCTACACTGGAGAGACCTAACGTAAACTGGGCGACCGCTTTGCAGTACACCTGCGGTCTGTCCGCAAGAATGACCCAAACCTCCCTGTCGCTTGCCATTTTAACACTCCACCCTGCTCTCTTGCTCACATGTCTGTCCTTGGCTTGCTGCATTGTTCCAGTGAAGCCCAACGCAAACTGGAGGAACAACACCTCATCTTCCGACTAAGCACTTTACAGCCTTCCGGACTGAATATTGAATTTAACAACTTTAGGTCTTGAGCTCCCTCCTCCATCCCCACCCCCTTTCTGTTTCCCCCTTCCTTTTGTTTTTTTCCAATAAATTATATAGATTTTTCTTTTCCCACCTATTTCCATTATTTTTAAATATTTTTAAATCTTTTATGCTCCCCCACCCCCCACTAGAGCTATACCTTGAGTGCCCTACCATCCATTCTTAACTAGCACATTCGTTTAGATAATATCACCAACTTTAACACCTTTGTGTTCTTTTGTTCTGTTGTTTGTGACATCTTTTGATGATCTGCTTCTATCACTGTCTGTTTGTCCTTACAACCACACCAACCCCCTCCACTTCTCTCTCTCTCTCTCTCTCTCTCTCTCTCTCTCCCCCCTCCCCCCCAACCACCACCACCACACACACACACCTTAAACCAGCTTGTATTTCACCTCTTTCTTGGACTCACGCAAGTTCTGTCGAAGGGTCATGAGGACTCGAAACGTCAACTCTTTTCTTCTCCGCCGATGCTGCCAGACCTGCTGAGTTGTTCCAGGTAATTCTGTTTTTGTTTTGGATTTCCAGCATCCGCAGTTTTTTTGTTTTTTTTTGGTTGAATCTTAACTGCCCTCTGAAATGGCCTAGCAGTTGTATCAAACCGTTAAAAAGCTTAAAATGAATGAAACTGGACAGACCACCCGGCATCAACTGAGGCACTAGAAACAAAAATGGCAAGCACAACCCTGTCAACCCTGCAAAGTCCTCCTTACTAACATCTGGGGGCTAGTGCCAATGTTGGGAAAGCTATCTCACAGACCAGTCAAGCAACAGCCCGACATAGTCATACTCACGGAATCATATCTTACAGATAAGGTCCCAGACACCACCATCACCGTCCCTGGGTATGTCCAGTCCCACCCGCAGGACAGACCCAGCAGAGGTGGTCGCACAGTGATTCACAGCCAGGAGGGAATTGCCCTGGGTATCCTCAACATCGACTCTGGACCCAATGAAGCCTCATGGCATCAGGGCAAACATGGACAAGGAAACCTCCTGCTGACTACTGTGTACCGCCCTCCCTCAGCTGATGAATCAGTGCTCCTCCATGTTGAGCACCACTTGGAGGAAGCACGGAGGGTGGCGAGGGTGCAGAATGTACCCTGGGTGGGGTCTTCAATGTCCATCACCAAGAGTGGCTCAGTAGCACCACTACAGACTAAACTGGCCGAGTCCTAAAGGAGATAGCTGCTAGACTGGATATGCGGCAGGTGGTGAGGGAACCGAACAATGGAGAAAACATACTTGACCTCATCCTCACCAACCTGCCTGCCGCAGACGCATCTGTCCATGACAGTATCAATAGGAATGGCCACCGTCCAGTCCTTGTGCAGACAAGGTCACGTCTTCACAATGAGGATACCCTCCATTGTGTTGTATGACATGGCCACCGTGCTAAATGAGATAGATTTCAGACAGATCTAGCAACTTAAGATTGGGCTTTCATGAGGTGCTGTGGGCCGTCAGCAGCAGCAGAATTATAATCGACCACAATCTGTAACCTGATGGCCCAGCTTATTCCCCACTCTACTAGTACCACCAAGCCAGGGGATCAACCCTGGTTCAATGAAGAGTGCAGGAGGGCATGCCAGGAGCAGCACCAGGCATACCTAAAAATGAGGCGTCAACCTGGTGAAGCTACAACACAGGAATACTTGTGTGTCAAACGGCATAAGCAGCAAGTGATAGACAAAACTAAGCGATTCCACAACCAATGGATCAGATCTAAGTTCTGCTGTCCTGCCACAACCAATCGTGAATGGTGTAGATAATTAAACAACACACTGGAGGAGGAGGCTCCACAAATATCCCCATCCTCAATGATGGAGGAGCCCAGCACATCAGTGCAAAAGATAAGGCTGAAGCACTTGCTACAACCTTCAGCCAGAAGTGCCGAGTGGATGATCCATTTTGGACTCCTCCGGAGGACCCCACTATCACAGATGCCAGCCATAAGCCAATTTGATTCACTCCAGGTGATATCAAGAAATGGCTGAAGGCACTGAATAGTGCAAAGGCTATGGGCCCTGACAATAGCCCGGCAATAGTACTGAACTCCAGAACTTGCCGCACCCCTAGCTAAGCTCTTCCAGTAAGCTGCAACATTGACATCTACTGGGCAATGTGGTAAATTGCCCAGGTATGTCCTGTACACAAAAAGCAGGACAAAATCCAACCTGGCCAATTACTTCCCCATCAGTAAAGTGATGAAAGGTGTCATCGACATTGCTATCAAGCTCAGTTTGGGTTCCTCCAGGGCCACTCATCTCCTGACCACATTACATCCTTGGTTCAAACATGGACAAAAGAGCTAAACTCCCTTGGTGAGGTGAGAGTGACTGCCCTTGACATCAAGGCACCATTTTTATCGAGTGTGGCATCAAGGAGCCCTAGCAAAACTGGAGTCAATGGCAATCAGGGGGGAAAATTCTCCACTGGTTAGAGTCATACCTAGCACAAAGGAAGATGGTTGTGATTATTGGAGGTCAATCATGTCAGTTCCAGGACATTACTGCAGGAATTCCTCAGGGTAGTATCTGTTGCCCAACTATCTTCAGCTGCTTCATCAATGATCTTTCTTCCATCATAAGGTCAGAAATGAGGATGTTCGCTGATGATTGCACAGTGCTCAGCACCATTTGCGACTCATCAGATACTGATGCAGTCCATGTCCAAATGCAGGCTTGGGCTGACAAGTGGCAAGTAACATTCGTGCCACACAAGTGTCAAGCAATGACCATCTCCAACAAGAGAGAATCCAACCATCGCCCCTTGATGTTCAATTGCATTGCCATCACTGAATCTCTCACTACCAACATCCTGGGGGTTACCAGAAACTGAACTGGACCAGCCATATAAATACTTTGGCTACACAGCAGCTTGAGTAGTTTGTGAGAAAATTCTCCCAGTTTTGGCACTATCCCCAACTGTTAGTAAGGAGGATTTTGCAGAGTTGACATTGCCATTGTCATTTCCAGTGCCTACATCAATGGCAGGTGATCTGTTTGGTTTTATTCCTTTTTTGTGACTTGATATAACTGAGAGGCATGCTAGGCCACTTCAGAGGGCATTTAAGAGTCAGAGCGTATTGCTGTGGAGGTGGAGTCAGATGTGGGCCAGACCCAGTAAGGGCAGCAGATTTTTTTCTGGTGGGCTTTTACAACAATTGACAATGGTTTCATGGTCATCATTAGATTTTTTAATTCCATGTTTTTATTGAATTCAAATTCTACTATCAGCCATGGTGGGATTTGAACCTGGGTCCCCAGAGCATTACCCTAGGTTTTTAGATTATTAATCCAGTGACAACACCACTACGCCATCACCCCCCACTTATTATTGCTCTTGGCCTTCCTGGGGAGGGGAGGGGAAGGAAGGCTCAGGCCCTGCGAACTTGGCCCTTCTGATTGCTGATTCAGTGCTATTCCCCTGTTACCAAGGTTATGGCAGGGAGCCATCAGCATGACATTTAACAACAGCGCAGCCTTTCCATTTTCTTTCCTTGCCCTGGCCCCCAAGCAGCATTGAAACCACAGGCTCAACCAATACCATCATTTCTTCTCCCAGTGTGCGGAGAAGGGGACCAGCTCCTTCATAAAAACACGTAGTGAGGGGGCTAGGGAGAGAGAGAGAGAGAGAGAGAGACAATAAACGGCTGGTGTGGGTGCCGCATCTTCCACTACCTTGTGAGTTCTTTAGAGATCGCTGTTAAGAGTGCCGGGCGGGTGTGTTTTAGTTGAAAGTAGGCCCCTCAAACACATTACCTGTGTAAAAGTTGACCCCTTTTTGCATAAAAAATTATCTCAAAATTTGACTTTTACATGAGCTGTAAGTATATGGTATTTTGTGTTTCTTAAGTTGCCCTGTTTCAAATTTTGCACTGCCCACATATTTCTGCGGAGAACGAGCTGAGCTGAAACAGGTATTTGAACCCAGACATTGAATCCATGTGTTTACTTTAGAAAAGTAGTCTTTGTGTTTGTGTAGTTCTTGGTGGATACAAATGCTTTTCTATTATTAGATAAATACAGACAATTAGATTTTGTTAAAAACAAAAAAAACTGCGGATGCTGGAAATCCAAAAACAAAAACCAAAACAGAATTACCTGGAAAAACTCAGCAGGTCTGACAGCATTGGCGGAGAAGAAACGTCAACTCTTTTCTTCTCCACCGATGCTGCCAGACGATTAGATTTTGTTGTTGCTGTGTGCTGTGGGGGCTTGCCTGACCTCCCACTGTAACTTTGTGGGAAATTGATGGAAACTCCAGAACAATGGCCTATTGGCTACTTGTGCCATTTCTCCAGGGCTACTGCCATAATCTACACTGGGAGATTGTGGACAGACTGTGGAAATCCCATCTCTGTTAGTTCATGCTTACAGCATGAAGCCTCACCATTCCAAGTACACATAAGGAATTAAGTCACAGATGTCACTTGGTCCAAAAGAAATTTTCATCATTAATTTTAAGTGTTTTCATACACAGTGGTGCTGTCAAAGGATCAGAAGTGTATTAATTAACTGTCCTGTTGGCCAAGGAGTGGTGTTAAACCCGGTAGTCTAAAGAAGCAAAACCACAAAGAAAAAATGTGAACATTAACAGCTATGGTTGACAAGAGCAGGAAATCAATTATATCTATATTTTAGCTGCAGCTTATCATTTGCTATTTGCCAATGTTCTGGTCAGGAATTTAAATGCACACTTTCAGCTGAGTTGTAAACTAAGTGTTCTAACTTGCTGTCACTCTTTAAGCTAATCCCTGTGAACTGCACTGCCGGCCCATTGATGGACAGTTCTCTGAGAAGATGCTCGACGCAGTGATTGATGGAACATCGTGCACTGAGGCTGCAAACAGCAGGGATATCTGCATCAATGGCATATGTAAGGTAGAGTTGGGTATGTTTCCTTGGTATAAAGTCAAGATTTTACCTACCTCCTCAGCAGTGTGAAGTAACAAGCCTATTATTAACTCTTTCCATATCACCTGTAAATTTCAAAGAATGATCCATCATTGCACTTGTTTTCTGCCATAAATGAAATAAGTGTTATGGGAATATGAAATGTATGAAAAAGGTTGCACTTGGTAGGTTGTTTTTTTCATGAAGCTATTTTATGAGATAGATTCAAGTACAGTGCATTGTTCCCTTGGCATTTATCTTATTCATTTATAAGTTTTGACAATGAACAGATGGAGAAGCCTGATCTTGAGATTTAAAGTTGGAAATACAGATCCTAAAACCAGCAGTTGCTTCCTAAAGCAACTTGGCCATTGAATTATGTGTCATTGAAATCAATGGATGAACTGCTTTGACAGAGAGTCCAGGTAGAGGAAAAATGGTATCATTTTCCAAGTTCATTTATCACGTACACAAGCAAATGCAGTTTTGGTTTACCTCATCTCCTGCACGAAATATGTTGTAAGTAATGGGTTCTTACTGTAAATACATAACATTGAATATAATTTCCTCTCATAGTACTTATGCCAACTTTCAAACAGGAATTGAATCTATACTTAAAACAGAAAAATGTAGGACTCTGTGGTGAAAGCAAGGAGCAGAATTCATTGGTAACTCTTCAGAGAGCTGGGACAGACATGATGAGACAAATAGCCTCTTTCTCTATTGTATAATTATCTCTTTCTATACTCTGTATAAAAAACAGCATTCTACAACCTAGATTTGAGTTTATGCTCCGTGGTCTACCTCAGAGTAAGGCTTTGATATTAAGTCAAGTTGGGATTAGTGCATGTGGATGGCTGGGTGAGAGACAAACTTGCTTATTGTAGCCTGGAGAAATTATGGTCTCAATATTAATCCTTCACAATAAGTTGAAGAGGGTCAGCTGGGTGGGGTGTTCAAACAGAAGAACACATACCCAACACCACGCAAGTGCCCACCACCTTTTTTACAGCCGTGAATATGTGTGTCCACCTATGGAGATATCTCATTCATTACTGGATTCAAATCAAGTGTAATTGGGAGCCTGATTAAAATTCAATGCTGCCGCACAGGTTTCTCAAAGGTTGGGAAAGCGGTAGTGAAAGAGCGGTGGGAGTTGCTGCACCCCAATCCCCACTCCCCGTCGCCCCCACAAGGTGCCTTTTCCAGCATTTCTTTAGAAGCAGGAGTGCTTCATCAGCCCCTTAAGGAAATCTTCAGCCTCCTCTGCGGTTTCTCGCTACCTGACCTTCCCTGCTCAAGCTACATTTACCTTTCCCTTCGGCCCTCATGTACGATCTCCCCCTTGTCACAATGTCCTTTCCCTCCCTTGAAGCCCCGATGGCTGATTTTTCCCCACCACCCTTCGTCACAATGCCTGACATTCTCCCATTCCAGTTGCTGGTGAGCATTTTCACAGGTCTTTAAATATGGTTCCCTGTCACTGATTTATCCTCTCAGCTGTAAATTTGACTGATTGCTGGGCAGGAAATGGATGATTTTGATGTCTTCTCTTGTTCTATCCCAGCTCAAAACCATGAAATGTCTTCCTCCCTTCAGTCCTTTTCCAGTTCCTTCAGTCTTCAGGATTTAACGTTTGGTAGCAATGTCTACTCCTGGGTGTATTTTATCTTGTTCCCTCTTTATACTTTTATACAACACCAGGATACAATGCAGCCTTAGATATTCACCTTGATTTCTTTGTTTTCTTTTTTAAAAAGGCAGAATTTGCATTTACCCCTAATAAATAAAGTTTTGGTATACTTCATCTCTTATACACAATGTGGTCACGGTAATGGGATCTTACTCTAAACGCATAACATTGTATATAATTCCCTCTCATAGCACTTATGCATACTTTCAACTGTGTGCAGTTCTGGTCGCCACATTATAGGAAGGATGTGATTGCACTGGAGGGGGTGCAGAGGAGATTCACCAGGATGTTGCCTGGGATGAAACATTTAAGTTATGAAGAGAGGTTGAATAGACTTGGGTTGTTTTCGGTGGAGCAAAGAAGATTGAGGGGCGACCTAATCGAGATGTACTAGATTATGAGGGGCATGGACAGGGTGGATAGGAAGCAGCTGTTCCCCTTAGTTGAAGGGTCAGTCATGAGGGGACATAAGTTCAAGGTGAGGGGCAGGAGATTTAGGGGGGAAGTAAAGAAAAACCTTCTTACCCAGAGGGTGGTGACGGTCTGGAATGCACTGCCTGGGAGGGTGGTGGAGACGGGTTGCCTCACATCCTTTAAAAAGTATCTGGATCAGCACTTGGCACATCATAACATTCAAGGCTATGGGCCAAGTGCTGGTAAGTGGGATGAGGTAAGTAGGTCAGGTGTTTCTCATGTATCGGTGCAGACTTGATGGGCCGAAGGGCCTCTTCTGCACTATGTGGTTCTGCGATTCTGATTCTGTGATTCTGTGACTTATTATTGAAGACATGTAAGATCATGACTCTGATCCAGAGGACTCTTAAAGTGTCACATCTCATTTATAGCATTTCAGAGAAACATACTTAGACTTACTTTTTCTTGATTGCAGGAAATATTAACATGCCTAGTGAAATACTAAGCAGAATGGACAAATATAGCTTAATAGTCCCGAAGAAACCAATTATCGCATGTAACTGATGAATGGCTTGGAAAAACTTGTGGTTTCAACTTCTCTGCATGTGTTATCAACAGCAGCAGGCTGATAAGAGTTTTGATGCATGCTTAGTGCTTTTATTTCCAATAAATCTACTATGTAAATGTCGGAACATCGATTTGCACAAGAATGAAATTAATCGCGAAGGCAAGGTCCTTGAAGACTGTACAACCTTTTATTCATTTGAGGTTTCTTGGATTGGCCTGACTGAATTGAAACAGAAAATTCAAATGGCATTATTTTGCTGTGCATTGAACATTTAATTAAATATTTTCCCTGAGGGTTTAGTTGGCAACTATACTAACCATGTTGATACTGAGGCAGATGCACCAAAAGTGTTCTATCTCCCATTTGTGCTGTAGCTAGCTTCAGTGGGATCAGCCTTAGATAAGGCTATTGGCTGCAATTAATTAGAGCACCTTTAGGTGAGGCAGGGAAAAGTCAGCATACCCTCTAACTTATTTTGAATGCGTGGGCTATTTTGTTTAATTTGCATGTACAGCCATACACATGCGCTAACTTAAAGGGTAGACTTGTGCACTGCCTGCTCAGGAACCATAAGCAGCCATACAGCTTAGAGGGAACATTGCTTCCCACTTCTGAGAAACATAATAAACATAAGAAATTGAAGTAGGTGGAGGCCATAGGGTCCTTCAAACTTACTTTGCCATTCAGTTATATCATTTCTAAGTTTCTACATGAAATCCTCTTTCCCACCCTATCCCTGTCCCTTGATTCAATCTTCGTTTTCAATATACTCAATGATAGAGGTGGAGAATTCCAAAGATTCACAATCCTCTGATGAAGAAGTTTCTCCTCCTTCCAGTCCTAATGACCAATACCTTATGCTGGAAATAATCTCTATTTCTTGAGTCTCCAGCCAAGAGGAATATAGCATTTACCCCATAAAGCCCTCTAGGAATGTTATACATTTCAATGAGATCACCTCTCGTTCTTCTAAATTGTAGAGACTATAGGCCTATTCTATTCAATTTCTCTTCAAAGGACAGCCTTTAATCCCAGGAATCAATTTATTGAAGTTTTATTGCACCCTTTAAGGCAAGTATATTCTTCTTAGGTAAGGGTGCCAGAACTGTACCATACCGTACTCCAGGCATGACCTCACCAAAGCCTTATATAATTGTAGCAGCACTCCCTTACTTTTGAACTGAAGTATCTTTGCAATAAAGGCTAACATACCATTTGCTTCCCTAATTGGTTTCTGCACCTGTCCAGTGACCACTGCTTTTTGAAGATAAAATTGGGCTCAGGTGCCTTTTGCATTTCACAATTTTTGTGTAATTAGCCAGTACTCACAGTCTAGGCGCATACATGATGAATGGCCAGCTGGGTGTGGCACCAGGCAGCTGCCAACTCCTATGGAAGTGTATTGTAGCATAAATCTTCATCTTCGGAAGAGGAGTGATGATAAAAATAAATTGATCAAATTTGTCTTTTATTCATTCTGACTACATTGACCCATACGTAGGGATTGTTTTCCAAATTCACCATAGAAATAACAGAAACATTGCAATGCAAGCATTAAGCTTACACCTGTTATGCACATCTGATCTGGAGGACTCTTACAGAGTCAAACCTCATTTATGGCATGCTCCCATTAATACAACCTGTCAGTACCTAGAAGCTTTCCATGTTGTTTGTGGATTATTTGGCACTGCTGGGCACTACGTCACAGAAGAAAAGTCATGAAAGCTTGAGTGAAGATGACACAAAGCACAATAATGCGTTCATCAAGGTGTAAAAGTGGAAACAATTTGTGAATCTGACAAGATTAGTCCAAAGAAGACTTCACACAATTATGTCATGCATCTGCAAAGTATGCATATAATAATGTATTTCTTCCCATTCAGATTACTTTACAGTCCACCTTTAGAAAGCTTACCATGGATGCACAAGGGCATAATTTGCATCTGTAACATTATGTCAAACCTTTTGGCTTCACTTAAATGCTTCTAAGAAAATCTAACTTATACTTACATACATTATGGACTAAGAAATCATAGTTGGGTATCCCTGTATGTAGTTCTGACACTTCTAACAGCTAAAGATTATTGAATAGAGCAACAAATATCTGATTGGAGCAGATACATTTGGCAGGAAAACCTAATTGCACTAAATGTATTTAAAACATAACTGACACAGAGTGCATAGAGGAAATGGGAGAGCATAATTTCAGAGGCCTATCCCAAACTAACAGCTAAGACCATCCTTTTCACATTCATTCTTCTTTCCTTACTGATTGACTCTGTAAAAACCTTGGGGTTAATAGCCTAACAAGAATATTTAAGGGCGCTTGATAAATCCTTAACCTTTTTGCCTTAAGTTTCATCAGGGAGAGAGACTGAAGCATTGGGGTCAGTTAAGAGAAGACTCACAAATCTGTTCCCTAGGTCTAAGTTATCAGAAAACTTCAAATTTAAAAGGATGCTTCTGAGGTAATCTTGGAGCTTGCAGCATTGTAAATGGTATAGAAAATATCTTTTCAAGTAGTTTAAACTAAATTCAAAGTGCAGGAAATAAGATAATAGGTTCAAACAAATTAAAGATAGGACTGATATCAGGAAGTTCTTCAAACAAAGATTGATCAACAAATGGAATGGGCCTGCGTTTGAACTTCAGCAACTTGATTGTAATAAATTAGCATCTAATGAATGTGACCACACGCCAGAATCATCCCCCCACGTCATATTTAAATCCCATGTCAGCGTGATTTTATGATGGTGTGATCTATAACTGCGTTTAAAAGGTGTGAACCTGGTGGCCTCAACTTCAAGGGGAACTCAGAGGTGAGTGCACACAACTTTGTGCAGTGCACACGATGATCCTAGTGGCTCTGTGGATTCAGAGGGGCACAGGCAAGACTCCACAGTGGCTTCTTCATGGCTGGCTTGTGGTGCTGGGGCTAGGGTGACAGTGCTAGGCGGGGAAGGGGGAAGAAGGCAACCTCAGGGCAGGGGCGACAGTGTAAAGGAGGGGGGATCATGGCAGCAGCAACTGAAGTTTGATCACAAACACATGCGGGGTGGAGTGGGTGAAGTAAATGTCCGGGTTAATGGCAAAATATGTCAAGTATGAGCACTCCACCACAGCTGAGAGCGTTTAGCTTGAGCTCAATTGACATGCATGGAGCCAGCTTAGTCAAGCAATTGTGCCCACTCAAGCAGCACCAATTCCTCACAGTGCCAATGATTGCTTCTCTACTGTTAACTCCTTGTGTGCACACTGCAAACTCGAATGAGTGCTGCAGAACCATTGTGCAACTGGGCATGCCTGAGGATCCTGTTGGGAAAGGTGGCCATTAAACACTGATGGAGGGGTGCACTCCTAGTCCCTTGCATTATGTTTCAGTTGACATTGAAAAGTCACCCTCATGACACAAGCCAACTGCAAAGCCTTGGAGTGCAGGTTAGGACAATGCCTGCGCCTGAGATGAGAGTTTAGGATGCATTCGAGTGGCCGAAGCTGCGGCCACTTGGTCATGTGGTGTGGGGCAGTACTGGGCATGGGCATTGTGAGCCATCATACGAGTCATGAGGACTCGAAACGTCAACTCTTTTCTTCTCCACCGATGCTGCCTTCCTGCTGAGTTTTTCCAGGTAATTCTGTTTTTGATACGCATTAAACACTGGGCAGCTATGTGGTGGCCTGGACTCTCCGGCATGTGTTAAGGGGCCTTGAGAGACAGCTGCAGGCGATGACTTGACCAAGAGTGGTCCTTACGTCCCTCTCTTTGATACTGCAGTGAGGAGACCATCAGGAACATGGAACCAGGTGATCTCGCTGTCTGCCTGATTGCTTATAAGCAGGAGAGAAGATGGAGAAGAATGCGACGGAGGTGCCTGGCTCGCCAAAGGGAGGAGCAGAACGCTCAAGAGGCAATAGGGTTTCCTCCACATGCAGAGTATGAACCCCAGAGAGCTGTCATTCATAGGCACCTAACTAGACCCAGGGTCCACAGACGGCTCATGTGCTATCTGCAAACGAGCGAGGACTGGTGTCGCCAATGCCAGCACATGTTTAGGGAACTGGTCATGCACATATGCTACCTTCTGCAAGATTTGGCACCATGGGGACGTGGAGGGCATCCAGTGCCATTGGCAGTTAAAGCTATCACTGCACTCAATTTCTATGGCAATGGTTCCTTCCAGGGCTCCACTGGGACCTTTGTGGGGTCTTGCAAGCCTCCCCCTACAAGTGTATCTAGGAGTTCATGGATTCCCTTTTTGCCAAGGCACACACCCTTGTCAATTTCGACAGGGATCATGCAAGCCAGGAAGGAAGAGCGCTGGGATTTGCTGAGATTTCCGGATTCCCATAGGTGCAGGGTGTCATCGACTACACCCACGTGGCTCTTAAATCTTGCTGGCAACAAGCAGTCCAGTGTGTGAACCGCAAAGGCTTTCACTCTCTCAGTGTTCAGCTGATGATGCCTGTGTGGCAGCCTCAGGCTCCTGGTGAGAGAAGGTACAAGGCTCATGCTGCAATGCAGAACTATGTTGAGGACACCATTGGCAACCTTAAAATGAGGTTTCTGCTGCCTGCAGAGATCTGGTGGAGCACTGCAGTACACTCCCCAGAGGGTGTCGCGCATCATCATGGCTTGCTGTGATACACAATCTGGCAACGCAAAGTGGGGAGGACCTGGGTGATGAGGACCTGGGTGATGCAAGAGCTGCCTGTCTCCTCCAATGAGGAGGAAGTTAAAGGGGATGAGGGTGATGAGGTCCTGGAAGGCGAGGGTGTAGGCAATGAGGCCATTGCACTGGCCAGACAAGGCAGGTATAGTCGAGAGGCCCTCATTGATCAATGATGCCTGCACCTCGATATGGCTTGTGTTAGCTGCAAGATTCTCATACCCAAGCGCTACTGGGTTCCGTGATGTTCTCTGTGTGCACTAAGCAGCTTAGAGGCGGGACTGCCATCCCCATCTCAAGGGAACATGTGGCCGCTGTTTCTCAGCTGCACCTCAGTGCCACAAGATTCTAGGAGGATGGTGACAAGATGCAGTGAGGACACTCCTGAGATTGTCACATTGCATCTGGGAACTTCTGACACCTGTCTGGCTGAGGGCAGCACACATATGCTCTGTGAAGAGGCTCATATCATCGAGGTGCAGCAGAGAAACAGCGGCCACATTGACTTTAAGACACTTGATCCTTTAGCAGCCTTCACCATCTGTTCCCTTGAGATGGGGGTGGCAGTCCCGCCTCTAAGCTGCTTAGTGCACACAGAGAACATCACGGAACCCAGTGGTGCTTGGGTACGAGATTCTTGCAGCCAACACAAGCCATATCGAGGTGCAGGTATCATTGATCTGAACAGTGACTTTGAAGCTGGACAATCACTGTGCTCAAAAGGATACACTCTGAACAGGGGAGAGGTCCTGGACTGCGACTGTAGCCTTTGTTTTGAGCAGGAAATGAGATTTCACATCTGATTGACACAAACACTGCTCAGCATAACAAGGAGCCATAGAGAAGGAGATATACTTGGGAGTGTATTTACAATGATCAACATTAAGTACAAGTGATTAACACTCATGCCCGCATTGTACAACTAAATCTTCTTGATCTTTCTAACCCTGCCGCTATGTCTTGGTGCTCCTCCGACATCCACCGCAGAGGCAGAGGCAGCCTCCTGACTGCTATGTCCTGTCTGTGATTATCTTGCTGGGCGTCCTCTGGAGGGTCAAGACCTGGAGGGCTCTGGTCCTGCTTTTGGGGTCCTGCTGTGTGGCAGTGGTACCCTCCTCGGCCTGTGGAGCTGCAGCTGCTGGGGTCACAAGAAAAGGGGATTCGGATGGGCCGACACTCCTCGGGATTACCTGGGAGGGGGTGGCCCGTAGATGTGCACCTGCTGATCGTCCTCCCTTTGGGTGCCTGAGGGCCCAAGGCTGATTCCTTGAGAGGGAGGGGCAGCTGGGGTTAGGTCGAGATGCCCTACCCCCCTCTATCATTGACATTGATGGATCCTGCAAGTGCCTCAGTGATGGAATGCAGCTCCTGCAGCAGTGCAGGACCAGTGTCCTGGACCAAGGTCTCCATGACGGCTGCCATCCTGCCAGTGTTGACCTCAGTGCATTGGCATGCCAGCGCTGTCACCTCAGAATGAAGGCAGACGGAATCCTCCATCGTGCCTTGCAATCTGAGGAGTACAGCGGAATCCACTTCCTGATGCACCCGAGTTTGCCTTTGCAGCTTCAGAGACTGGAGTCCAGAGACCACTCATTCGGCTAGTTTCAGCAGATTTCTGGCCTTCAACAGTCCTCTGAGTGCCAGAAATCTGAGAAGCCCCTGCCACCACCTGTTGTGGATCAGGCAGTGCGATATGCTAACCAGATTGTGACCCCAAATCTACCCTAGAACAAGGTCCCAACGAGATGTGTGTCTTTGCGCTGGTGGAGGGTGTGGGTGAGTGACCGGGTTACTGACGGCCTGAGATGTTGGCGGAGTGGAGTGGACCCCACCAGGGATCTGGCGTGAAACCCATGCCTCTGCATTTTTAAAACAAAGTACCACATGATACTGCGGAAAAAAACACAATTGCTGTTGGTGAGTCAAATGCCACCTTCCCTGCTCAATGTCAGACTTTGCCAATTTCTGGGGCAATTCTGCCCTATGTCTTTGTCATAATCTAGTCGTTCTGCCAACCTTCTGGAAACAAAAATTTCTTTATGATCCATTCCTTTGTGATATTGGGAAGAAAATGGGTAGCCTTTAATTTTGTTTGTCTTTGAGAGGTGGTGGTATGGTAGTATTATCACTGGGACTAGTAATCCAGAGAACCAGGGTAATGCACTAGTACCTGGTTTCGAATCCCACCACGGCAGATGGTGGAATTTCAATTCAATAAAAATCTGGAATTAAAAGCCTAATGATGACCATGAAACCATTGACGATTATCGTAAAGGCAGGTTCACTAATGTCCTTTAGGGAAGGACATCTGTCGTCCTTACCTGGTCTGGCCTACATGTTACTCCAGACCCACGACAATGTGGTTGACTCTTAAAAATGCCCTCTGAAATGGCCTAGCAAGCCACTCAGTTGTAACAAACCATTACAAAGACATAAAAAAGGAATGAAACCGGACAGAGCACCTGGCATCAACCTAGGCACCGGAAATGACAACAGATGATCCATCTCGGCCTCCTCCAGAGGTCCCCTGCATCACAGATGCCAGTCTTTAACCAACTTGATTCATTCCACGTGATATCAAGAAACAGCTGAAGGTATGGGATACTGCAAAGGCTATGGGCCCTGACGACATTCTGGCAATAGTACTGAAGACTTGTGCTCCAGAACTTTCCACGCCTCTAGTCAACTATATCTATTAGATGATAGGGCCTGAGGTCTCTCCTAACTGTGTGGGTGAACAGCCCATGCTAGTGTCTCTGAAGGTCACAGCTGCCCTCAACTTCTATGCCTCTGGCTCCTTCTAGCGGTCAGTGGATGATCTTTACAGGGTCTCCTAATCAGCTGTCCACAATTGGGTCAAGCAGGTTACAGATGCTCTGTTCAGGAATGCATTGACCTTCATCCATTAACATTGGGACCAGGCAAGCCAGACAGAGCGAGCCAGAGGCTTCGTGTCCATTGCTGGCTTCCCCCGCATCCAGGGTGCTATAGACTGCACACATGTGGCCATCAAGGTGCCAGCAGGTGAGCCTGGTGCCTTTGTCAACAGGAAGGGCTTCCACTCCATGAACGTGCAAATAGTGTGTGATCACAGGATGCTGATTCTACAAGGTACTGTGCAAGGTACCCAGGCAGCTTCCACAATGCCTAAATCCTCAGACACTCCCAGGTGTCGGGGCTCTTCAGTGCTGCAGCCCGGCCTAATGAATAGCTGCTGGGTGACAAGGGCTATCCCCTCAGAAGGTGGCCCATGAGGCGTCTCTGCCATCTAAGAATAGAAGCTGAGCAGCGATACAATAGGAGCCACACCTCGACAAGGGCTGTGGTGGAGAGAACCATTGGTCTTAGAGTCATAGTCATAGAGTCATAGAGGTCTACACCACAGAAAAAGGCCTTTAGGCCCATCGAGTCTGCACTGGTCAAACAAGTACTTAGCTATTCTAATCCCATTTTCTGCACTAGGCCCACAGCCTTGTATGCCATGGCATCACATGTGCACATTCAAATACTTCTTAAATGTTATGAGGGTTTCTGCCTCTACCGCCCTTTCAGGTGTTGAGTTCCAGATTCCCACCACCCTCTGGGTGAAAAAATTCTTCCTCACACCCCCTCTAAACCTCCTGCCCCTTACCTTAAATCTATGCCCGCTGGTTATTGATTCCTCCACGAAGGGGAAACGTTACTTCCTGTCTACCCTATCTATGCCCCTCATAATTTTATACACCTCAATCATGTGCCCCATCAATCTCCTCTGTTCCAGGGAAAATAACCACAGTCTATCCAATCTCTCCTCATAACTAAGACTCTCCAGCCCAGGCAATATCCTGGTAAATCTCCTCTGCACTCTCTTGTGTAATCACATCCTTCCTATAATGCGGATTCAAGAACTGCACCCAGTACGCTAGCTGTGGCCTAACCAGTGTTTTATACAGTTCCAGCATAACCTCCCTACTCTTATATACAGTGCCTCAGCTAATAAAGGCAAGTATCCCATATGCCTTCTTAACCACCTTATCTACCTGTCCCACTACCTTAAGAGATATGCACACCAAGGTCCCCCTGATCCTCGGTACTTCCCAGAGTCCTACCATTCATCGTGTATTCTCGTGCCTTGTTTATCCTGCCCAAGTGCATCACTTCACACTTATCTGGATTAAATTTCTTTTGCCACTGATCAGCCCATCTGACCAGCCCGTCTATATCCTCCTGTAATCTAAGGCCATCCTCCCCACTATTTGCCACCCCACCAATTTTCGTGTCATCCATGAACTTACTGATCAACCCTCCTACATTCAAGTCTAAATCATTTATATAAACCACAAACAGCAAGGGACCCAACACCGATCCCTGTGGAACCCCACTGGACAAAAACACCCCTTGACCATCAACCTCTGCTTCCTGCCACTCAGCCAATTCTGGATCCAATTTGCCAAATTGCCTTGGATCCCGTGAGCTCTTACCTTCATTATCGGTCTCCCATGTGGGACCCTATCAAAAGCCTTGCTGAAGTCCAAGTGGACTACATCAAATGCATTGCCCTCATCTACACACCCGGTCACCTCTTTGAAAATTTCAATCAAATTGGTCAGACATGACCTCCCCTTAACAAAACCATGCTTACTGTCCTTGATTAATCCCTGCCTCTCCAAGTGTAGATTAATTCTGTCCCTCAGAATTGCTTCCAATAGTTTCCGCAACACTGAGGTTAGACTGGCTGGCCTGTAGTTCCCTGGTTTATCCCTTCCTCCCTTCTTGAATAACCGGACCACATTGGCTGTCCTCCAGTCCTCTGGCACCTTTCCTGTGGCCAGAGATGTATTGAAAATTATTGCCAGCACCCCTGCCATCTCCTCCCTTGCCTCACTCAACAGCCTGGGATACAGTTCATCCAGGCCTGGAGATTTATCTACTTTTAAGCCTGCCAGGCCACTTAGAACCTCCTTCCTTTATATGCTAATTTCTTCAATTATATCACAGTCTTTCTGCCTGATTTCCATACCCACGTCATCCCTTTCACTTGTGAACACCGACACAAAGTATTCTTTTGAACCCTATCTACATCTTCCAGCTCCACACATAAATTACCACTATGGTCCTTAATGGGCCCTACTCTTTCCCTAGTTATCCTCTTACTCTTAATGTACTTGTAAAATAATTTTGGATTTTCCTTTATTTTACCTGCCAATGTTTTTTCATGCCCCTTTTTACTCTCCTAATTTCCTTTTTAAGTTCCTCCCTACACGTTCTATACTCCTCTAGGGCTTCTGCTGTTTTGAGCCCCTGATATCTGCCATAAGCCACCCTTTTTCTCTTTATCCAATCCTGTATATCCATCGACATCCAGGGTTCCCTGGATTTGTTTGCACCACTGTTGTCTTTACTGGAATATGTTGGCCCTGTACTCTCCCTATTTCCTTCTTGAATGAGTCCCACTGCTCTGACACAGATTTACCTAAAAGTAGCTGCTCCCAGTCCACTCTGGCCAAATCATATCTGATCTTATTAAAATCAGCCTTCCCTTAATTTAGAACTCTGATTTCTGGCCCATCTTTATCCTTTTCTATAACAACCTTGAGTCTAACAGAGGTTTGATCACTATCTGCAAAATGCTCCCCCACTGATACCTCTACCACTTGCCCGGCTTCATTCCCTAAAATTAAGTCTCTTGTCGGACCTTCTACGTACTGGTTTAAAAAGCTCTCCTGGATGCATTTTAACAATTCTGCTCCCTCTAAACCTATCACACTATGACTAACCCAGTTAATGTTGGGGAACTTGAAATCCCTATTATTTTTACACTTCTCTGAACATATCTGCTCTTTTATTTATCTCTGACTGCTTGGGGGCCTACAGTACACTCTCAGCAATGTGATTGCTCTTTTTTTGGTTGTTCAGTTTGACTCATAAAGCTTCATTTGAGGAGCCTTCTAAGATGTCATCCCTCCTTACTGCTGTAATTGATTCTTTGATCAACATTGCGATACCCCCTCCTCTTTTATCTCCTTCCCTGTCTTCTCAAGATGTTCTTCCGATGTTTGGACCACTCAGGGGGCGCATTCCAGTACCCCCCAGATCGTGTCTCTGCGATAGTGGTTGCATCTGTGCTCTCCACAATCTTGTGCTGGAAAGGGGGGACGCAGTGGACGATGAAGACGTCAGTGCAGTGGCTGCGGCTGCACATGATGAGTCCAGCAGTGAATCCGAGGATGAGCATGCACAGGGAAATGCTGAGGGAGTATACGCTGACCCGAGCATACTCCAGAGAGGCAGGGACCCAGGAAGCTTTAATCAGCTCGCACACCACAGATGGACCTCCAGAACAAGCCTGGGCTGTAGGCTCGATACTCGACACCTAAGTGCAAAATCTGCCAGGTTAGGAACAGTCACTAAGGGCCTTGTTAATAAAGCTGAATGTCGAACCAAGCACTCATTACAGTTTTGGAAACCATACACATGCAGAAGAAAAGAGGCACTGTCAGCCATGGTGACATATCTGAATGTATTCTGTCAAGCAAACCAATTTATTCCAAAAGAGAGAGAATAGTGTTACGAAACAAAACAAATCATAAGGACCTCATCTCGGGCCAACACAAAAGCATCAGTGAAAAACCTGGGGTGTGCCTAAGGTGCCTTATGTTTTTGTTTCTGGGTGCTACGTCTTGGTGCTACCCCGTCACTCAGAGTGGCAGCTGAGACAGCCTGCTGACTCTGTTGTCCTGTTGGCCTTGATGACTTTGGTGGTCATCCTCTGGCCTGTGGAGCCATTGATGGCCCCGCCTGGGAGGGAGCTGCCAGTTCCACAGCTGGCATCTCCCCAGTTATCACATCCTCACTGGATGCTACTGTCACTGGGAAAGGGTGGAGGAGCTACCACCCTCATCCGGAGCACCCTGAGAGGAGCCCGCAGAAAGGTCACTTTGGATCTCCCTGCTCCCTGGATGGATGGGTACTGAGCTGGGAAAGTTGATGCCCAAACCATCTCCCATACTGGCACTGGAGTCAATGTTGATGTGAGGGTCTTGCTGGTCAGAGCACATCCTCAGGAAGCCCTGACAGGTCTCCTGGAGGAGCCTCTCCACGAGAGTCGCCACTCTCTCCGTGGAGGACGCATGGCGCTCGGACATGTGGCTCATTGCTTCGGCGATTGTCCGTGTAGACTCCTCCACCACGGAGACCAAGCCAAGCATAGCCTCATGTATCTCCGCCAGATGTTCCCGCACACCTGGCCGCATTTCCTGCATTTGCTGTGTCACGGACGACTCCAGAGGCACATCATCAGTCACCGACTGAGCATCTGCCTGGTCCCCTGCAGTCCTCCGTCTGCTGGCGCCATGGGCAATCTCTGTCTCTGCCGGCTCCTCCAGCGACTGTGAAGCGTCCTCACCACTGTGCCCGGAACACTATCCAATGTTCGAATTCCCAGCAAGGTGCTAGTATCTGCGCCGGTGCCTGCCTCGCAGAGATGGTGTGATGTTGGTGAGACTTCAGGGCTTTCAGATACGAGAGGGGGCCTCTGCTGCTCCTCCTCCTGGCCGTGCTCCACTGATGCTGAAAGGAAGAACAAGGACAGTGGATCAGATAACGTGGAGGCAATGTCAAAGTGCATCCCTGTCCCCCGGATCATTATGCGCTCATCCTTCCATAACCAAAGGTCAAGCCATGCTGCAAAATTAAGTCAGTTAACATTCAGCACTGCTGTGGCTGTTGGGAGAACAATGCTGACCCCGCTGTTGGGCATAAATACCTGGCCGTGGCAGCCCAGCCTCACCAACACCAGCAGATCCTGGCACATGGCGTCTCTCCAGATCCAGGGCCTCTTGCTCGAAGTGGCTAAGAATGGCGATCTGTGCATGGCTGCCACCAGTCCTCACACTGCCACATTATGAGCATTCTTCTTCTGAAAATGAGAGACGAGCATTGATTAGTGAAAATTGTACATGGACTCTCTTCGTGCACGGCCTACCCCAACCAGAATGGGACATATCAGGGCTCCTGTGCCTCCTCACCCTGCTGCTGCCAAACACTCACACAAAGATGATAGGCTTGCTCCACACACTCCCACCCCACCTTGGACACATGCTGCCTGCATCACATTAGGTACCACATGGTAAACCTTTCCATTGCAAGGAGGCGCAAGCACTCCACACGCAGAGGGCAGCAGATAGTTCGTTGCCACGCCACCTTGAAACTCCCCTCCCAGCATTCATCACCCTGACTTGGACATGTCCTGGAATTCCAGCACTGCGCCTCGGTGCAGCTCCTCCAGGTTGCCCCCAAACCAGTCATGTGGGACTCAGTGTAACACATGCAGCGGGGGCAATACACATCTCTTCATCACACTCTCAGGCTGATCTCAGCATGGGCAATATCTGCTGGCCCACCCAGCAAAGGACAAATGCTATCAAAAATTCAGACTTGTTGGGGGGGCGGGGGGGCAGCAAAGGGTAACCTGACCTGCTGGGTTACATGACCAATGCCGACATGGTACTCACCCCGCCAGAGAACAACAAGTCATTGAAGCGCCTGCGACACTGGATCCAGGTGCACCGCACCGCGTTGCGGGAGCTCACCACCTCCGCCACCTCCTCACAGGCAACGTTTCATCATGTGGGGGGGCCTCCTCTTCCCATCCTGGGGAATCAGCACCTTCCGCCATACTGCCACCTCCTCAGGAAGGGCAACAAGGCAGTCATCTGAGAAATGAGGGGCACACTAGCCCCCTGCCCAACCCTCTGGCCAGGCCTGTCCCGCTGCCCTACCCTCCAGCCTCACCTGCTCCACTGGCCTACCCTCGGGACTGGCCTGCTTACCAGAAGCCCTCTGGTGAGCCCTTCCACTTGTCATTATGGGCAGCCTTGCAAAGGCTTCCAGCGCTTCAGATAAACAGGCCGCTGGGTCGCCATTGGACCTGGTGGATAATGCACTCCTGCCGCCGCTCACCCACTCCCGCTATCCTCGGGAGTTGGGCATTATGCTGGGCGGGCCTTAAATGGCCCACCCACACCCGCTTCCGCTCTGTCTTCGCTCCCCCCCCCCCCACCCCTCCACGCCAAACAGAAAATTCAGCCCTATAGAGCAATAGTCCTGCACATTTTGCTGTGCACATGCGAGACTTAGACTGTGTAACTGTGTCATGCCAAGAAGCTCCAGCACTTTCACTTGAGCTGCCTTTGGAAGCTTCTAATGATCAGATGACAGGACAAAACACCAGACATGAAGATGCTCATCTAAACTGGCATGCCAAGCACTACGCCAGACTTGCCCAACCCACATTCTGAAATCCACTCTCAGTGCCATGCGCCGCCATATGAACACACTCGACCTCTCCCTCCAGCAGCACCGCCGTACCCTTTTTCAAAGCTGTGCGTGCCCCCAGTTTCATTTTATCCTTCGGCTCATCCGACGCCTCAACAAGAAACTTTTTCTCTTTCTCTCAAGTGCTAAGGAACGCAAGCTCCAACAACTCATCGACACCAACACCCATCTAGGACCCTCCACCCCTGCCTGTCCCTCCGTCCCCACCCTTTCTTCCAATCCCAGCCCCAGCCGTGTATTCACTATACCCCCTGACCTTCCCCTCTCCGATGCTGAACGTTCAGTGCTCAGCAAAGGACTTAGTTTCATACCCTTACGCCCTCACCTCAATGAATTTCGGGCTCGGCATGATACTGAACTCTTCTTCCGCCGTCTTCGTCTCCGGGCTCACTTCTTTGGGCAGGAGTCCTCTCCCAGTTCAACGGATCCTTTTACCCATCTCCAATATTCTCCCTCCCCTGGACCCCTCCCTCTGGATTCTTACCTTCTCTCGATCTTTTCATTGAGAACTGTCGGCGCGACATTAGTCGTCTCAATTTCTCTGCTCCTCTCACCCATTCTAACCTGTCTCTCTCTGAACTTACTGCACTCCATTCTCTCAGGTCCAACCCTGACATTGTCATCAAACCCGCTGACAAGGGTGGTGCTGTTGTTGTCTGGCGCACTGACCTCTACCTCGCGGAGGCTGAGCGTCAACTCGCAGACACTTCCTCCTACCTCTCCCTGGACCATGACCCCACCACTGAACATCAAGCCACTGTTTCCAGGACTGTCACTGACCTCATCTCCTCTGGGGATCTCCCTCCCACAGCTTCCAACCTGATAGTCGCCCAACCTCGGATGGCCCGCTTCTATCTCCTACCCAAAATCCACAAACAGAACTGCCCCGGTAGACCGATCATCTCAGCTTGCTCCTGCCCCACAGAACTCATTTCTCGTTATCTTGACTCCCTTCTCTCTCCCCTTGTCCAGTCCCTTCCCACCTACATCCGTGATTCCTCTGACACCTTACGTCACATCAACAATTTCCAGTTCCCTGGCCCCTACCGCTTCCTCTTCACCATGGACGTCCAATTCTTCTACACCTCCATCCCCCACCAGGATGGTCTGAGGGCCCTTAGCTTCTTCCTCGAACAGAGGCCCGAACAATCCCCATCCACCACTACTCTCCTCCGTCTGGCTGAACTTGTTCTCACGCTGAACAATTTCTCCTTCAACTCCTCTCACTTCCTCCAAATAAAAGGTGTGGCTATGGGTACCCGCATGAGCCCCAGCTATGCCTGTCTCTTTATGGGGTATGTGGAACATTCCTTGTTGCAGTCCTACTCCGGCCCCCTTCCACAACTCTTTCTCCGGTACATCGATGATTACTTCGGTGCTGCTTCATGCTCCCGTCAGGACTTGGAAAAATTTATTAATTTTGCTTCCAATCTCCACCCCTCCATCATTTTCACGTGGTCCATCTCTGACACTTCCCTTCCCTTCCTTGACCTCTCAGTCTCAATCTCTGGTGATAGACTGTCCACCAATATCCATTACAAACCCACCGACTCCCACAGCTATCTCGACTACAGCTCCTCACACCCCGCTTCCTGTAAGGACTCCATCCCATTCTCTCAGTTCCTTCGCCTCCGTCGCATTTGTTCCGATGATGCTGCATTCAAAAACAGTTCCTCTGACATGTCCTCCTTCTTCCTTAACCGAGGTTTTCCACCCACGGTCGTTGACAGGGCCCTCAACCGTGTCCGGCCCATCTCCCGCGCATCTGCCCTCACGCCTTCTCCTCCCTCCCAGAAACATGATAGGGTCCCCCTTGTCCTCACTTATCACCCCACCAGCCTCCGCATTCAAAGGATCATCCTCCGCCATTTCCGCCAACTCCAGCATGATGCCACCACCAAACACATCTTCCCTTCACCCCCCTTATCGGCATTCCGTAGGGATCGCTCCCTCCGGGACACCCTGGTCCACTCCTCCATCACCCCCTACTCCTCAACCCCCTCCTATGGCACAACCCCATGCCCACGCAAAAGATGCAACACCTGCCCCTTCACTTCCTCTCTCCTCACCGTCCAAGGACCCAAACACTCCTTTCAAGTGAAGCAGCATTTCACTTGCATTTCCCCCAACTTAGTCTACTGCATTCGTTGCTCCCAATGTGGTCTCCTCTAGATTGGAGAGACCAAACGTAAGCTGGGCGACCGCTTTGCAGAACACCTGCGGTCTGTCCGCAAGAATGACCCAAACCTCCCTGTCGCTTGCCATTTTAACACTCCACCCTGCTCTCTTGCCCACATGTTTGTCCTTGGCTTGCTGCATTGTTCCAGTGAAGCCCAACGCAAACTGGAGGAACAACACCTCATCTTCCGACTAGGGACTTTACAGCCTTCCGGACTGAACATTGAATTCAACAACTTTAGGTCGTGAGCTCCCTCCCCCATCCCCACCCCCCCTTTCTGTTTCCCCCTTCCTTTTTTTTTCCAATAAATTATAAAGATTTTCCTTTTCCCACCTATTTCCATTATAAAAAAAAAATTTAAAAAAAACCCACTAGAGCTATACCTTGAGTGCCCTACCATCCATTCTTAATTAGCACATTCGTTTAGATAATATCACCAACTTTAACACCTATGTGTTCTATTGTACTATTGTTGTTGACATCTTTTAATGATCTGCTTCTATCACTGCTTGTTTGTCCCTACAACCACACCCCCCCCCTCCACCTCTCTGTCTCTCTATCTCTCCGCCCCCCACACACACACCTTAAACCAGCTTATATTTCAGCTCTTTCCTGGACTCGAACTCAAGTTCTGTCGAAGGGTCATGAGGACTTGAAACGTCAACTCTTTTCTTCTCCGCCGATGCTGCCAGACCTGCTGAGTTTTTCCAGGTAATTCTGTTTTTGTTTTGCCCAACCCATGGCTTGGGGGGCTGCAAAGCACCTCTATGTGGCCCATGGAGCGATTGTTGAAAATGCCAGTAAAACAGGTCAGTGAGTTTGAAGATTT
This sequence comes from Carcharodon carcharias, assembly GCF_017639515.1. NCBI lineage: Eukaryota > Metazoa > Chordata > Chondrichthyes > Lamniformes > Lamnidae > Carcharodon > Carcharodon carcharias. The sequence goes on from NC_054467.1 coordinate 211,623,161, forward strand.
CTGATCTGGACTGCTCCTCCAGTGACAGTCTAGTACTCTCCGTGTTTTCTACTGATAGGCTCAATAAGGCTCATTATTGAGCCTATAAGCTGAAAACATGGGTAAGAAACAGGCTGTGATTGGAGGAGCAGCGAACACCGGCAACTGCATGTATGTGCGAATAGAGAGGCTCTGGACCACATGGGGCCTTTGCCAACAATGCTTTCTCATGGCACAGCCACTTTAACCCCACTCCTGGTGCTCTTACCTGGCTCTGGCCACTTCCACCCCACGTCCATTGCTCTGGCCTGACTCCTGGTGCTTTGCTCCGGTTCTGGCCACGTTTCCCAGGTTCGCCCCGCGTTCCCCTGGTTCTTGGCGCTCCCGTTGGTGGGCAGCCACGTTCAGACACCACTAGGCCTCAGGCTTCGCTCTAGGTTCTCTTCCATTCCACTCTTTACATCCCCCAGAGTGAGTGAGTGTGAGGGTGGGTGAATACAAGGGTGGGTTGTTGGGAGGGTGGGTGATTGAGTATGAGGGTGGGTGAGTGGTGAGTGTGAGGGTGGGTGCGTGAGTGACTGGGTGGTAGAGTGAGTGGGTGGGTATGAGGTTGGCTGACTGGGTGGGTGCGAGGGTGTGTGTGTGAAGGGTGTGTGTGTGTGTGTGTGTGTGTGTGTGTGTGTGTTAGGGTGGTTGTGTGAGTTGCAATGAGGGTGTGTTTGTGAGGGGTCAGTGGGGATGAGTGTGTGTGTGTGAGGGATGAATTTGTGTAAGGGGCGGGTATGTGTGTGTGTGTTTGTATGTGTGTGGGGGGCGGGGGCTGTGTGAGGAAGGGGAGAGTGTGTGTCTAGCTCACTCCCAATCTCAGGGTTCTCATTCACCCTCACCCCCATACACCAACCGGCACACTTATGCATTCTCACAATGAGTGAGTGTGTATGAGTGAGCACCCTGAAACTGGGAGTGAGCTGCACACACACACACTCATCCTTTCGCACTTTAATGGTCATCTTTGTTTATTACTCAAATTTTTAATTGTCAATTTATTGTGACATTTTGTTTTTGCTCAGCAAATTGTTTCTTTTCATACATCCAGTTTTTATTTGAAATTCATGTTTAATGTTGTGTTAAACTTTATCTTTCCAAAATGTGCTTGTTGGCCCCCGAGTGTAAGAAAAATTGAAATGTGTTCCCCCCCAACCCCACATTGAAAGGTTGGACAATCCTGATCTACACCATATTGGGACAGTCACAACAGAGTTGGACTAGTCACATAGCCAGAAGGCCTGACAGTCACTTACTAAAGTAAATCTTCTATGGAGAGCTTATCTGGGTGCACTGTCATGACAGTTCAAAGAATCACTACAAGGACACTTTGAAGAGTTTTGATACCAACTTTATGTCTTGGGAGAAGCCTGATCAGGATTACAGCAACCAAATAAAAACCGGTGTGACCTCCTTCAAAAGCAAGCACATAGCAGAGGCAGAGAGAAAACACAAGGGGCAGAAATTTTCACTGAGCGGGTGCATGCATGCCCGACCTGCTTGAGCGTAAAATGATGTGTGATGACATCAGGCGAGCATCCTGACTTTGTCATGCAATCGCGCAATATTTCGCTCAGGGGACATTAATTAATGGTGAGCCACGCTCACCATTAATTAACAGGACAGTTAAGGTCCTTGACAACCCAACTGTTGGTGATTTACCATAGCCCGTATGATTTTTTGCTCATTGCATGGGCAAAACGGGCAAGCCACAATTTGCAAAACCTCATTCATAGGCGGGATAAGAAGGGTCAGCGGCATTGTCATTGTGAGTAATGAAGAGTTTTGGAGATAACTTGCTGCGGGTAGCTTATTGAGAATTGGCAGCTTAGTCTCTAATCAGGGCTTCATTCCTAGCATTTCCAGGCTTCATTTCTGGACACATTGGTATCTCCAAGGCCTCTTGAGGATTCGGACCACGTGGGTCCTTCTAGATATCAGGCAGCCTTCCATTACCCTGGAAATGGGGATTGTGGTCTCTGCCGGAGGCTTCTGCTCTGAGGAGGAAGAGAGAGGCAGAAGAGAGGGGAAGCCAGGTGTCCCAATGCAGCTTTTAGGGGAGGGACCTGTGGGACGAGAGATGCAGGCACAAGGGGCGCAGGTCCAGCAGGTAGTCCAAGGCAGAAGGACCACAGAAGATGCAACAATCCTGCTGCTAGGGTTCACAGGCAGCGATGCAGCTATCTCAATATATGTCTGAGGTGCAATGCCAAAGGAGGCTCCATCTCTCCAGAGAGACTGTGACCTCCATTTGCCAGATGATCGGGCCTGAGATCAGCTCTGACTGTGTGGGTGAACACCCCATGCCAGTGGCTCTGAAGGTCACAGTGGCCCTCAATTTCTTTGCCTCTGGCTCTTTCCAGGGGTCAGTGGGGGATTTGGGTGGAGTCTCCCAGTCAGCTGTCCATAGTTGCGTCAAGCTGGTGATGGAAGCTCTATTTAGGCGGGCATTGACTTTCCTTCATTTCTCTACAGACGAGACCAGCCAGGCTGAGCAAGCCAAAGGCTTTGCAGTGATTGCTGGCTTCCCCCACGTCCTGGGTACAATAGACAGCACACATGTGGCCATCAAGGTGCCAGCAGGTGAGCCCGGTGCCTTCGTCAACAGGAAGGGCTTCCACTCCATGAACGTGCAGATAGTGTGTGATCACAGGACGCAGATTCTGCAAGTCTGTGCAAGGTATCCAGGCAGCTCCCATGACGTTCACATTCTCAGACATTCTCAGGTGCCAAGGCTCTTCAGTGCTCCAGCCTGACTGGATGGATAGCTGCTGGAGAACAAGGGCTATACCTTGAAAAGATGGCTCATGCCGCCTCTCCGCCAGCCAAGAACAGAAGCCAAGCAGCAGTACAATAGGAGCCATGCCTCCACGAGGGCGGTGGTATAGAGAGCCATAGGTCTTCTCAAGATGCGCTTCCGATGCCTGGACCATTCAGGTGGAGCACTGCAATACCCCCCAGAGCGGGTGTCACTGATCATGGTTGCATGCTGTGCTCTCTGCAATCTGGCTCTGGCAAGGGGGCCCCCAAGGTACACAGTGCCTGTGCAATAAAGGTGTGAGCCACATACATCCAGCATTACACACTGGCGTACCCTGCACCTACAAAATAAATGAAGCATACTCAGGCCAATTCAAAGCAAATTTAATTTCATGTTGGAACCCACATGGAACAGAAAAAAACAGGGTGTTGGTAGTCACACCATTAAAAAAAGAAAAACAAAACTGGAGAACAAAAGATCACCCATGACCAGTCCCTCTTGTGCTTAAGGTGCTTTAAACCTAGGTTTACGGGTGCTACATCTACGTGCTTCCCCCCTCGCTGGCACCGCATTGGAGACAGCCTGCTGACTCTGCTGTCTTGTTGGCTTTGATGACCTTGGCAAGTATCCTCTGGCCAATGGAGCCCATGCTGGCCCTGCCTGGGACGGAGCGGCCAGTGCCACAGCTGACATCTCCCCACAGCCACAGTCGCCACAACCTCATCAGATGCCACAGCCACTGGCAGAGGTACAGAGGAGCTGCTGCCGTCATCCAGAGCGCCCTGAGAGGAGCCCGGGGAGACGACAAGCAGCTTGTGTGCCTATGTGAGGTCGCTTTAGACTTCCCTACTCGCCATTGAAGGGTGGGCACCAGCTGGGGTACTGGGTTCCCCATCCATCTCACACACGGACAATGACCAGCTGAGGCCAGTGCCTGTGTGAGGATTTGCGGGTCCGAGTGCAACCCCAGGAACCCCTGGTTCTGTTCCTGGAGCAGCCTTTCCATGGGAGTCACCACTTAATGGAGGAGGCAGTGCGCTCAGCCACGAGGGTCAACGCAGTGCCCACACTCTGCATGGACTCCTCCATAATGGAGAACATGGCATGCATACCCTCATGGATCTCCGCCAGATCCTCCCTTCTGGACACCCTGCTGGATGTCCAGAATCTGCTTACTAATGGACAATTCCAAGGCCCATAATCAGCCTTCAAGTGAGCATTATCCTGGTCCCTAGCAGTCCTCCAACTGCTGGCACCCTGGGCACTCTCTGCCTCTGCCTGCACCTCAAGTGAGTGTGAAATGCCCTCACCAATGTGCACCGAGATACTAGCTGCCAATCTAATGCCCATCGACATGCTGGTATCTGCTCTGGTGCCTGCTTCAGAGGGCGGTGTGATGCAGGTGCTTGGGGAGCATGGTGGTTCACTGGTATCAGGGGTGGCCCTTCAGGGTCCGGAGAGCGAACGCCTACTGGTGAACATGAAAGGGAGAAAAAGGACACATCATTAGTTAAAGTCATCACACTGTCACTGTGCATGCCAGGTACCCTGGTAAGACAATGGAACTTCTGCATCACGGTGCCCTCATCTTTTAGTGATCAATGAAGACTCCAGGCTTGAGGCTCACATCAATCAAGAGACTGCACTAGGATGGTTGCACAAGCCGAAATTCTCACCTCAGTGCACTGCACTCTTATCTTCATCTGACATCCCAGCTATACCGCAGCCGGCTGACCAAGGTGCATGGCGCCTCCAAGGCTATGGGCCAAGCGCTGGAACATGGGATTAGTGTAGTCAGATCTTTGTTGACCGACGTGGATACAATGGGCCCAATGACTTCCTTCTGTATTGTAGATGTCTGTGAGTCTACTCTCGAGCTCCAAAGCCTCCTAGCAGGAGAGCATGAGGAGGTGCAGGGGTCCTCCACCAGTCCGCGACCTCTCAATAGTCTTCTCCTGAAACGACAGAGGAGCATTGATTAGTCCATTCTGTACCTGCAGCGCCATTGCAGCGTGGCCAATCTCAGCTGAAGAGCACCTTGCAGGGCTTATCTAAGTCACTGCCCTCAAGCCACAAGGCACTCAGGGCTCACCCCCTTGGCCAGCGCCAGCATGATTGACAGTTGGCACTCCACAGAGGGACGGCCAGCCCAAAACAATTTAACACACTAACACACTGACCCATTCCAACATGGTACTCACCCTTCCTGTGTGCAGCAGATCATTGAAGTGCCTGTGGCGCTGCAACCAGGTGCGCTGCACCACATCATGGCTGCTCACCTAGGCTGCCACCTCCTCCCATGCCCTCTTGGTGAGGTACGATGGTCTCCTCCTCCCATCTCTGGAGACAAGAGGAAACATCCTTTCAGTGTCCATCTTGTCAAGGCCGTTCAGGATCTTGTGTACTTCAATCAAATCACCCCTCACTCTTCTAAACTCCAGACGAAAAAAGCCCAGTCTGTCAACCTTTCCTCATAAGACAACTCACTCATTCCAAGTGTCAATCTAGTAAACCTCCTTTGAACTGTCTCCAATGCATTTACATCCTTCCTTAAATAAGAAGACCAAAACTGCACACAGTATTCGAGGTGCTGCCTCACCAAAGCCCTGTATAGCTGAAGCATAACATCCTTTTATGTTCAATCCCTCTTGTAATGAAGGATAGCATTCCATTAGCCTTCTTAATTACTTGCTGTACCTGCATACTAATTTTTGTGACTCATGTACTAGAATACCTAGATCCCTCTGCACCTCAGAATTATGCAGCTGTTCTGCATTTAAGTAATAATCTGCTTTTTTGCTGTTCCTGGCAAGTGAACAACTTCACATTTTCCCACATTTAGCTTCATTAGCCACGCATTTAATTCATTGACTTTATTTACCCTATGCCAGTTTGCCCGGGGTTTACATAGTAATCTGAGATTATTACCTTGGAGGATCTGCTTTTAAATTTAGCTCCTGACTGTTCAAATTCTCTCAGCAGAACCTCCTTTCTAATCATATCAATGTCATTAGTACCAACATGGACAACAACAACTGGACCCCTCTCCTCCCACTCTAAATTCCTCTCTAGCCCTGAGAAGATCTCCTTAACCCTCGCAGCTAACACATCCCTTGGGACTCATGCTTACGGCTGAAGAGAACATTTTCTATCCCCTGAATTAAACTGTCTCCAACCACTACGTTTCTATTTCCTTCCCACTTGAATGGCTCCCTGAACAATGGTGCCGTGGTCAGTTCATTCACCCTTCCTGCAGTCCCCGCTCTCATCCGCACAGCTTAGAAGAACCTCGTAACTGCTGCACAGTTGCAGGGGCCAAGGCTCCTCGAACGCTACCCCCGGGTCCCCATACCTGCTTCACCTGTAGTCACACCCTCCTGTCGATGATTACAGATTAAATTTGAATTACCTAATCTGAGAGGCGTGACCGCATCCATTTTTTATTTGTTCACGGGATGTGGACGTTGCTGCTTGGGCTGATTACCCATCCCAATGGCCAATTGCCCATCCCTAACTGCTCTTGTTCAGAGGGCATTTTAAGAGTCAGCTACATTGCTGGAATCACATATAGGACAGACCAGGTAAAAACAGCCGATTTCCTTCCCTAAAGGGCATTGGTAAATCAGATAGGTGTTTACTGTAATTGACAATGGTTTTGTGGTCATCATCAGACTTTTAATTCTAGTTATTTTATTTAATTCAAATGTTGCCACCTATCACTTTGGGACTTGAACCTGGGCCCCCAGAGCATCACCCTGGGCCTCTTGAATACCAGTTCAGTGACAATACCCCTGTGCCACTGCTGTCCCCCAGGTGGAGAGGCATAGGTTGGCATGGAGGATGTGATGGACCATGGGTGGGTAGAGGCATGAGCCAGCATGGGTTGACATGGATGGGCATGAGGAATATGTTGGGGGAGGGCTGGTGAGGGATGAGGACTCAGGGTCTTGTTTTTTGTTCAAAGCTTTATAAAAATCTTTGACAAAGTGCCAGTGGTGCATTCCGCCCATCCCGCTTCTGCACCTGGCAGCCTTCACACTCGTTCTAGGATCATCCGGCCCAACTACCAGAGGGCCCCGTTACCCCAGAACAAAAATCTCAAGTTCCGGGGCACTTTCACCTGGGTTGAGTTTGCAGAAACGTTCTGGCTGTGTGCTCCCAACCAGGGAGTGAAAATGCAGGCCATCGTATATGATTAAACCCAACCCAGCACCTTCAACCAGGAAAATATATATTGTTCCCCAGTTGTTTCTTTGAATGATTGCAGGAGCTTTGGCTCTGTAACTGTTCTTGGAAGTTTATTCCATGTGCTAGACATTATTTTATGAAGAACTTCTTGGCATCAATCTTAAATTTGCCTTTTTAACAGTTTGAGCTTCTCTCCTGTTGTTCTCTTGCCATGTTCTAACTTGAAGTAGTACTGTTGATTTTTTCTTTTCAATATAATTAAGTATATCACAATGTTTCCTCTCGTTCTGCTCATTTCAAGGCCAAATCGCTCAAATTTCTCCAGTTCTTTCGACTCTTTGGATCAGACTTGGCTCTTTTCTGGACTCTCCCCTAGACAGGATTATCTCCCTTGTGCCATTGTGACCAGAATTGAACCCAGTAGTTAAGCTGATGTTTTGTCGGCCAACGTACATTTTCACCATGATTTCCTCTCACCTGCAATCTGTTTTGAATATACAGTTGACCGTTCTAGTCTAAATACAGGCAATGCTGAAAATACATGACAGATATATCAACACCCGTAAGGACAAAATATAAAACACTTTTTTCAGAAGGAGAACTTAGGGTGCGGGTGGGTGCTACTAGCAAGTTTCCTGGAGGCAGACAGCTGCTGCAGAGCTGCCTCAGAGAGCTGCAGACCTGTACAGATTAAATGAGAAGAAAAAAAACGCAGCAAACTGTGTCTTCACAGCACATTCAAGGGACCTGACAGCAGAACTCAAGAAACATCAGACCCCAGATACCTTTTTTTATTATATTTCACCCTGGACATTTCGTCCCGCCCTTGGATGAGGTTTCGTTAAAAATGGGCTTCCCACCTTCCCATTTTGCCTGTGCGTCGAGCGCGAAATCACACGGGCAATGTAAAATCATGGACAATAGGGTTTTTAATGGCCTTAATTGACCCTTTAATTGTCAACAGGCATGGCTCCGACTCCTGCCCACACCCGCCGACCTCAATATTGCTCGCATGCACGATGACATCGGGATGCACGCCTGATGTCATTTTGGGCAATTTTATGTGCGTTCCCACCTGCCCGATCAACGTAAGATTCTGGCTATTAACAGGTTTTTTATCTCACTTAATTTTTGTGTAATTAATTGGTTGTGAAGCATTTTGAGATGCCCTGACAATAATATAAATAAATATTGACAGATTGATGATTAGTGCCTGAAACATGATACACACATCTGGTAGTGAAATTGCATGAGAAAAACAAGAATGGTCACAAAATAACTATGTCCCAAAATAGCAGGGAATGAAATGAAGGTGGATGGAAGAAACAAGAAAGAAAATGGACTGGAAGGTTAAAGTCTGCAGTTCTTAACGTCTTAAGGGCTGCAGCCTGCAAAGGGAAAATTCCTGGGAGTTACCTCCAAATATGTACCACTTCTATCCTGTATGCACTGACAGTTTTAGAAAATTGGCCGTGCTCTTGAAATAAGGGACTCAGGTGATCTTTGTTTATCATTTAGCAGTTCTTTCTATTTATTGGAGCCAAATTTTTTGACAATACAAAGATGCAATACAATGGGAAAGGAAGTGATCAAAGATCCTGCAAAAAGTCAGTTAAGTGAGTGGGCAAATATTTGGCAGAGGGAGTATAATGTGGGAAATGTGAGGTTATCCACTTTCATTAGAAGAATGAAATAAACAAAATATTATTTCAATGGAGAGAGACCATATGATGCTGCAGTACAAAGGGATCTGGATGTCCTCATGAATGAATCATAAAATGTTAACATGCAGGTACAGCAAGTAATTAGGAAGGCAAATTGAATGTGGGTTCTTCATTGTAAGGAAGATGGAATATAAAAGTAGCGAGGGCTTGCTACACTGGTACAAGGAATTGGTGAAACTACACCTAGAGTACCACATACAATTTTGATCTCCTTATTTAAGGAGGGATATGCTTGCATTAGGGACAGTTTGGAGAAGGTTCACTAGGTTGATTCCTGGGATGAAGGTCTTGTCTTATGAGGAAATGCTGAGCCACACACTTCTCTGACTTGGAACTGTATCGCTTCACTGTCACTGGGACATGTTGCTAGTTTATGTCAGGTGGTATTTGCCATACTGACCAAATCCCAAAGGGAAACTTAGCCATGCTATTGCAACAATTTTGCAATTTGCATTTATTATGAGAAGGTTCGTGCTTTGAAGTCAGAAGTAATGACTCCCCTACCACCTTTGGAGAATTAAAAGATTAAAATTAAACATTTATTAGCAAAAGAAAAGAAAAAGTTAAAGATGACAATTACACAGTTATTTAGTCTTACAACAGTTCGCAAACTTTCTACTTAACTAGACTCCCAACTACAGTCCCTTTCAGGCAACAGTCCAGAATAGGTTCTTAATCTATAAAACATCCAGCAAGATTACCACAAGCACCCACTATTGCTATAAGGGAGGTATTTCATAGCTTCTCTCTCCCTCTCACTCAACAGTGGAATTCCAAAGGCTTTTAGCACAAACTTACTTACTGAAACAATAAACTTCTCCAGGGTGGCTTAGATTTGGTCCCCTTCTCTAAGGAAAGATATATTGGCATTGGAGCAGTCCAGAGAAGGTTCACTAGGGTTCATTCCGGGTATGGAGGGATTTTATTTTAAGGATAGTTTAAGTAGGTTGGGCCAGTACTGATTGGAGTTCAGAAGAATGAGAGGCAGCCTTATTGAAACATATAAGATTCTTAGGGGGCTTGACAGGGAAGATGCTGAGAGGTTGCTTCCCCTTGTGGGAGAGTCTAGGACCAGAGGGCATAATCTCAGAGTAAGGGGTTGCCCATTTACAAGAGGTGAGGAGGAATTTCTTCTCTCAGAGGGTAGTAAATCTGTGGAATTCTTTACCGCAGAGGGCTGTAGAGGCTGGGTCGTTTAGAATATTCAAGGTGGAGATAGACAGATTTTTAATCAGTAAGGGAATCAAGGATTATGAGGAAAAAGGGAAGTGGAGTTGAGGATTATCAGATGAGCCATGATCTCAATGAATGGTGAAACAGACTCGATGGGCTGAATGGCCTACTTCTGATCCTACATCTTATGGTCTTGTGGTCTTATGGTCTAGGGGTGTTTTCCCACAAGTCTGTTTCACACAGTGCACCTTTCAAGATCTTACACGGCCACACCCTATACAGCTTTCTATCCTTCTTTAAATATATTTCCTCCTTTTGATCTGTAAATCCCAGTGTTTTAATCTGTCTTTGGAATTTACTTTTCCCAGAATATAAAAATCTTCCATGTTGTCATTATGGCCAGCACTTTTGGGAAAAATAAATGTAATATCTTTGCCTTATTTATCTTGCCAATTGTAAACATCTTACCATGTTCCTTTGAAAAGCCAACAACCTCTCCCCTTGTCTAAAAATGCAAATTCCATTTCACTTAGCTTGTCCATTAGCATTTCAAATACCTGGTTTTTACACTTAACCCGTTTGATGATTCAAACCTTGCAGTCTAACAGTCTGCAGTTTACTAAAATTATTTACTCATAAACATAAACACACACACACAAACAAAAGCCTGCTTTAAAGTATCCCACAATAATATCAGGAAAAATTTGATAGTTCCTTTACACAACACACTTTAGGAAAGATGTGAAGACATTAAATAGGATGCCGAAAAGATTCACAAAGATTGTTCCTGGGATAAGGAACTTCAGTTACGTAGAAAGATTGGAAAAGTTTGCACTGCTCACCTTGGGGAGGCAAAGATTGAGAGGGGATTTGATAGAGATATTTAAAATCATAAGTGATCTGTACAGAGTAGGTAGGGAGAAACTATTCCCATTGGAAGAAGGATTGAGAAGCAGATGACACAGGTTTAATGTGACTGCCCAAAGAAGCAATGGCAACGTGAGGAAAAACTTCTTTAATTCAGAGAGTGGTTAGGATCTGAAATTTACTGCCTGTTAGCATGAGGCAGGGCCAGTCGAGGCTTTCAAAGGAGAATTGGATCATTACCTGAAAAGGAAAAAAAGTGCAGGGTTGTGGGTAAAAGACGGGGGTGCGGGGCATGATGAATTGCTCTTGTAGAAAGCCAAAGTGGAAAGAGATGAGGGGGAATTTCTTCTCTTAGAATTATTAATCTTTAGAGTTCTGTACCCCAGGGAGAAATGAAGGCTGAGTCATTGCATATATTCAAGGTTAAGCTAGACAGATTTTTGACCTACAGGGAAGTCAAGGATTTTGAGAGGCAGACAGGAAAGTGAAGGTAAGGCCATGATCTTACTGAACGGTGGAGCAGAGTGAGGTGTGAATGGCCTACTCCTGTTCCTATTTCCTATGTTCCCATCCATCCACCCTCTTGCCTACCCACTGTTTATTACTTGAAGTACTAGATGAAGCTCACAGAGCAGCATAATAATCATTAAGAATCATGGATCCTTCATTTGGCTAAGTAGAATTTTTTGAAGATCAAATGTGATCACTGAAGCTAATTTCAGCTTACTTTCAATTTCAGCATGGCTGCCAATATATAAACTGAATCTTTTCTATATGAGGAGATAATGGAGTAGCAGAAAATTGGAGTATGCCTGGCACTTATTATCAAACTGTTTGGGAGTTCAGCTCTCCCATTTTCCTATGTTTCATCACATCTTCCTGACTTAGTAAGGTTCAAAAAAGGATTGAATCAGTTTCGGCAATTTCCAGGAAACAAATAATGCTGCGTTATCACAAAACCTGAGAAATGAATTCACATTTTTTTTTGCTAATTTCTCTGTAATTCACAGTGTCATATTCAAGATAGCTGATTTCTCTTTTAATCAAACAACTATTTGTCTTTGAATGCTTTGGAAACTCCAGCTGGTCATGGCTAGAATCTTGTGCTGGATAATACATCAAAATCTTGGAAAAAGTACAAAGCTTACTTGCAGTTGTTATCTTCGAAGCCATACCACAAACATATTCCAGAATTCTGCATGATACATTTGGGGCAGAAGTTTCTGCCTGTTGGGCGGATGGGCCCGACCCAATCTCCAGCGGGTGGGGAGCTGATCCCCGCTGGAGAAGCGGGCCCCGTCGCCATTTTACGTGGGCGGGCCAATTAAGGCCCACCCAGCATGATGTCTGGCGGGAAGTGATCTATGCTTCCTGTGCGGGCAGGGGGCATCCCCCAAAAGCAAGAGTGCGCTCTTTCACGCGTGTGCACGAAAGAGCACACATCTCCCTGAGGCAAAGTGCTGCCTCAGGGAGATCGCTGACACTTATAAAAATTTTAAAAATAGAAAAAAAAAATTTCCTAACATGTCCCACTCATGTGACAATGTCACATGAGATGGGACATGTTCATAATTAACATAATAATTTTAATAAAATGTTTAAAACCCTACATGAAACCTCATCCCGCCCCTGGATGAGGTTTCATGTTTTCTCTATTGCCCGCCTGGGCTCCTGGCCTGCCCGCCATCCTTAAGGTTGGACGGGCAGGTCCTTTAATTGTTTAAATGACCCTATCATTGGTCTCAATTGGCCATTGACAGGTCGGCGGGCGCACAGCTGATTTTGCTGCGGGCCCGCCTTCCTGAATTTAGATGGACCGGGGTGACGTTTTGGGCTACCCACGACATCATCCTGCGTCATTTTACACATCGACGAGCGGGCCCCGCCCCCTGCTCGCCGACGGCAAAATTCTGCCCTTGGTGTTTGTTAAAGAGGTAAGTGACCGTGCCTAGTGAAATAAAAACAAAGGTAAAACTGTTTATTTTTACACGTCAACCCCCTTAAATAAATGAGGTTCTACGATGGCAATGGCTTGATTAGAGAGGAGCCAAGACCAAACAATTAAATACAGAATACAGAGTCTTGCTATTATCAATCTCTAAAATAATTTATACCAAAATCTTTTTATGGTTTTAGTAAATTTTAAAAGCATGTACTTCACCCACATGATGACAATCAATACTAATAATTTAATATATAAAATATCTTAATAATTTAACATTACTGGGAGTCAAACACATTCCTTTCCCACATAAGAATATTTTGTTATACTGATTCATGTCGAAGTTTATTTTGAACTGCAATGAACTGTACACCAGCCATTTGTATTTTGGTTCAGTGTTAGGTTTTGCAGCCTGATAGCACAGATTTTCTCAATCCGAAAGCTTTCAGTTGGCTTCAAATATTAGCCAACATATAGAGCTGGATTTTACATGCCACCATGGCATGTCCTCTGGGCTAAAAGGTCATTGGGGAGTACAGCTGGCCCGCTGTCATGAATAACCAATTGGCCGTTAATACACTTCAAGCGGGTTTTCCAGCCTCGGACAGGAAGTCCAGCCTCGGAAAGCTACCGGCCAATCGGATGGCCAGCAGCTTAGTAGTCCCAGGACCACCAAGAAGGAGCAGTAGCCACCGCTGGGGCTACAGGCAGTCCCCAATGGATATTGTTGCTGGAACCAGACATCAAGATAATGGGGGGAGTGCGGGGGGTGTGGGGTGTAGGTGGGTGGGAGGTGGGGGTGGGTAGGGAGTGGTTTCACTGGGATCAGGCAGTCAGCCTCTGGCGATTGTGGATTTGAGATGTCATGGAGGGTAAAAGGGAAGGTGTGATCTTGCTGGGGGGGATGGGGGTGGGGTGCCTCCAGTGGGCCCAAGGGATCCATAAAGGAGGTCCAGTCCCTCCCCCTTGTCCAAAATCAGCCTGTGCAGCTAAAGCTGCTTGGCGTCCTTCATGACATGAGCCTCTCCTCACCACAGATAAAATACTGACTCCGGCAGAATAGGTTCAAGGGCGGGCAAGTTGCCCGGCACCTCCCTAGCCCCCAGTAAAATTTCAGGCAGGTCATGGACAGGCGGTCAGTGGTAGAAAGGCCACCCACTGGATTTTCCATACTCCTACACCTTCAAAACCACTGGTGGGGCTGAGTAAAATCCAGGCCTCTGTATCCTCTCCACAGATATTGTCTCATCTGCAGAGCATCTCCAGCATTTTCAGTTTTTTAATCTCACTGAATATTATTTATGAAAGGTTTTGGTAGATTGATTAAGAATAAACCATTTCCACTGGCAGAGAGGTCAGTAACCAGAGGACACAGGTTTAAGATAATTGGCAAAAATTCCATGGTGGGGTGGGATGAGAAGAGCTTTTTTTGCAACGAGTTGTTATGATTTGGAGTTCATTGCCTGAAAGTGTGGTGGAAGCAGATTCAGTAATAACTTTCAAAAGGAATTGGATATGTACTGAAAAAGGGAAAACAAGTTGTAGGGTTATGGAGAAAGAACAGAGATATGGGACAAGTAGGACAGCCCTTCCGAAAAGCTGTCACAGGCACATTGGGCTGAGCGACCTGTGCTGCATGATTCTATAAAGTCAAGTTCATGCATTACCAATAGTTTGGAGGGGCGGGAAGATTGCAGGATTTTATGTTCCTTTGTGGTTCTTGCCCCCCCCCCCCCCTCCCACCCTTGGCGAAAAGGCTGGTGGCATGCCCGCCTGCGGCCAATTGCCCTGCAGCCATTTAACACTCAGCAACTCTTTGGTCCCAGCACCATATCAGGAGCAGATGGTGATCAAAGTTGGGAGTGAGGTGGCAGGAGTAGGCTAGGAAGTCCTGGCAAAGGGGATGAGGAGAGTGGAGCCTTGGGTGCACAAGCCCTGGGGGGAGGGGAAACCTGAGGGGGTCAGTCCTTAGAGGGGAGTCACTGATCAGTCCCAAGGGGGCCACAAAGGAGGAACACCCTCCTTTCCTGTGAGTAGTCCAAGGAGCAAGACCTGGTGTTCTTCAAACTTGTCTCTGGCTTTGATGGGCCCACAGTGGGAAAAATTGCGATGGGGCAGGAAGAGGCCTTTAAGAAGCCATTGATTTGCTCAAGGGTGGGCGGGCTGCGCAACGCCTCCCCCACCAGGCAGAAAATTGCAGTGGTGACAGAGACAGGGGGCAGACGCTGGGAATAGCACTTATGACCCAATGTTATGTCCCCTTCCCTGTCTGCCTGTAAGCCCGCCCAATTCTGCTCAACTTCTGGAATTTTTCTAATTTTGTTAACATAATGATAAGCCCCTCTAACCGACTCAAATGCCTTTATTCTTCATATTATACTTCTGGCAATGCCTGGCAGCCAGTAGTTGGAGTTGCCAAGGCAATGGCCTAAATTTTTGTAATCCATTCACCTTGTTACTGCTTTAGCTGTTTTATCACCCCTAGATTAACTCTGATGTAGCAGTTTGTAGCAAAATATTTCTTTCACTCTTGTCTATAGGAGTGTTGAAATATTCATTCTGTTTCATCCTTTGTTTTCTTATGTTTATTCCTTAAGTTTCCCTCTGTCAAAACTCTCTAACCAGTACTCTATAATTTCTAATGCCTTTTGCAAATGATTGCTAAGTGGCTTAAATTTGTACTAATAACTAAAATAATACCTTTCAAATGAGCTAATGGTTTTTGGCAACACTAATTTGTGATTCAGAATTCACCATATTCACTTATCAATGAATGGCTAAATTGGGAAAAAGGTTATGTCAAATTAAAATAAGAATCCCAGAGGATTTAGATTACCTCCTACATTACCAAAGAAACATTCAATGTCAGACCTAAGGAAAGCAATTACACAAGTTAGACTAACTGAAGATGAATTATAGAGCAGTAATCCAATAATAAGGTTCAGTTACTACCTCAAGGCTAAGAATAGATTAAATTGGATTAATTTCAATTTAATTCGAGCTAGTAGTAATTGTTTGTAAAATATTAACAGTGAATGTGTATTTTTCACATAGAATGTCTCTTTAAAGCTGTCTTTCTCTTTGATAGAGACATTTTTTGATTTGACATGAAGTTAAAAAAATAGGAAAAGGCTGTGTAGTGAAGCCTACTTGTACCTTTTGTGAGGTACAGTTTACATCTTGATTGACTTAACTGCCTTAGGAAAGTGAGTAAGAGGCAGCCTTCTGAAATAGCCTCGCAAACCACTCAGTTCAAGGGCAATTAGGGATGGGCAATAGAAAATAAAAACAAAACAGCATATTATCTAAATGGAGAAAGATTGCAAAATTCTGAGATACAGTGGGATCTGGGTGTCCTGGTACATGAATCACAAGAAGTTAAATAGCAAGTGATTAGGAATGCGGTGGAATGTTATTGTTTATTGCAGCAGGAATGAAATATAAAAATAGGAATGGTTTACCACAATTGTGAGACCATACGAGTAAAGCGTACAATTTTAGTCTCCTTATTTAAGAAATTTATGCAATTGCATAATTGCATTAGAAGCAGTTCAGAGAAGGTTCATTTGACTGATTCCTGGGATGAGGAGGTTATCCTATAAGGAAAGGTTGGACAGATTAGGCCAGTATGAGAGATGATCTAATTGAAACATATAAGATCCTGAGGAGGTTTGACAGGGTAATGAGTCTGTGGAAATCTCTTCAGAGCTGTAGAGGCATGGCCATGGAATACTTTTAAGGCAGAGCTAGGCAGGTTCTTGACTAACAACGGAGTCAAAAGGTATCAGGAGCAGGCAGGAAAGTGGCATTGATGACACAGTCAGATCAACCATGATCTTATTGAATGGTGCAGCAGGCTTGAGGGGCCACTGGCCTACCCCTGCTCCTAATGCATGTTCATATGTTTGTATGTATGGTCGCATGTTCAAATGCTGGCCTTGCTAGCGACAAGCACATCCCATGAAAGAAGAAAAATTCCTCCCACCATTCTCAAAATTACTGCCAGGCAGGCAGTGGCCATTAAGTTGCCAATAGTTGGCCACTTAAGAGCCTCCAAAGAGGTGAAGGTGGGTGGGCTTCACCCACCCCACCAAAAAATTGTGGACAGGGGCAGGTGGGAGAGCAGTGGGCAGACCACACGAGAAAATTTACGGCCCCTCCGCCTGCAAACCTGCCAGCAGGGGACTGTAAAATTCTGCCATATACCCATTAAGGCACATCAGCAAATTACATAATGAGGCCAGTGGCAGAAAAGAAATATCCTCAGAAGAGCATCTCATGCTATTTACTTGTGACCCTTCTGAGGGAAATTGCCAATTAGTTTGAAATTAGCAGCAGTTTGATGCCGTAGATCCACACCAACAGGGAGTATACTAACTTGAGGTTACCTACGCTCATTGCTGGGAAAATGACACATCCTCACTGGCATCTCTTGCTTTAACTCCCCTGTGTTCTATGAATCATCTGCTGTCATATCCTCACTAACTTTAGCAAATACCCAAAATTAAAATAGAAAATGCAGGCAGAGAGCCTCAATGGAAAAAGAAACAGAGTTAATGTTTTTGTTCTGTGACCTTCTAATCTCAAATTTCCAGCATCCACAGTTGCTGTTTCTGTCCAACCAATTTTTTTATGGGTGCAATTATCTGAGCCCGGTATATTGGTCTGAGAAAGGAAATAATGCAATGGGTGACTTTGTGGCAGAAGAACATTGGTCATAACCATGCCCAGTCAACTCCTGTGTGACCTGGCCCTTATCATCCTGTCTTCATCATTGTTATGGTGGACAAGGAAAAAATTATGCCCTGCTCCTTTTTCTTACCATCACCCTCTTCATCCTCTGCAACCGTAGCCCCCCTCCTCAACCCCCGATGCCCCTTCCCCCTGCCCCCCACCCCACTTCATTACTGTGGTGGATCTGAAGAAATGGTAGATGCAAGCTAAGAATGGACGAAGAGGACAGATAAGGAATCTGTTCTGATGAAGGATCGCCATCCACTTGAAACTTTGGGCAGAATTTTGCGGTTGATGTGCAGGTGGCGTAGCCCACACGTCAGCGAGTAAAATGTTGCGCGAGCGAGCCGCGTCAGTGCATGCCGTCGCGATATTTCGGTGGACGGGCATGCTCAGTTTGCCCGCCATTAATTGAAGGGCTCATTAAAACCCTTGACTTGCCAATTGTCCAGGATTTTGAGGGGCCTGTGCGAACTTCGGGTCGGCACATGGGCCCAATGGGCAGGCGGGTAGGAGATTATTTAAGAAAACATTTGCAATGTCGAGATATGTGGACTCAGAGGGGTTGTTCATGTTTTTCACAAAGTTATAATTGATGAAATTGTTTAAAACTTGCCTGTGTGATTGTTAGTAGTTCTCATCAATGTCCAAGAGGTAATTTGAAACCAGTCTGCAGACAGCATTCTTTTTCAGCTTTGCAGCTTTCCGGAAGCCTCCATTTAGCCTGGGGCTATGGGTTCTGACCTCTCCACTGGAGGCAGCTCCCTTTGAGCAGGAAGGGAGGGATAGAATCAGGAGGAGGCCAGGACTGGATAATCAGCCTCCAAGGGAGGCACCTTTGGGTGTCCAGGCGCAGGCACAAGGGACGCAGGGCCAAGAGGTTGTCCAAGGTGCAATGGGCCGCAGAAGATGCCACTATCCTGCTGCCAGGGTTTACAGGCGGTGAAGCAGCTACCTCAATATGACTGAGGTGCAGTGCCAAAGGAGGCTCCGACTCTCAAGGGAGACATTCAAAAATATCTGTCAAATGATTGGCCTTGAGATCTCCCCCCAACTATGTGGGAGGACACCGCATGACAGCGGCTCTGAAACTCACAGGTACCCTCCACTTCTATGCCTCTGGCTCCTTCCAGGGCTCGATGGGTGATCTTTGCGGTGTCTCCCAATCAGCTGTCCACACTTGTGTCAAGCAGGTTACAGACGCTTTGTTCAGACGGGTGTCCACCTTTATCCACTTCCGCTGCTAACACGCAAGTCAGGCACAACGAACCAGAGGCTTCCCACCTGTCCAGGGTGCTATAGACTGCACACACGTGGTCATCAAGGTGCCAGCATGTTCCACTCCATGAACATGCAGATAGTGTGCAATCACAGGATGCAGATTTTACAAGTCTGTGCAAGGTTCCCAGGCAGCTCCCATGACACCTACATCCTCAGACACTCTCAGGTGCCGGTGCTCTTCAGTGCTCCGGCTCGGCTGGATGGTTGGCTGCTGGGTGACAAGGGCTATCCCCTGTGAAGGTTGCTCATGATACCACTACGCTGTCCAAGAACAGAAGCTGAGCCAGGGCACCACAAGGGCTGTGGTGGAGAGAGCCATCAGTCTTCTCAAGATGCACTTCCGTTACCTGGTCCGCTCAGCACTCCAGTACCTCCCAGATCGCGTCTCTGTGATAGTGGTAGCATGCTGCGCTCTGCACAATCTTGTGCTGGAAAGGGGCGATGCAGTTGACGATGAAGACCTTGACACCCTAGATGAGGCTGCACATGATGAATCCAGCAGTGGCTCAGAGCATGAGGAAGCACAGGGCGATGATGAAGGGCCACAACGGCGACCCGCGTTTACACCAAGGAGGCAGGGACACCTGGGACAATTTAATCCAAAGAACCTTCAGCTAGCTCCACACACATGGATCAGCAGGAACAGCATTGCCTGGAACTTCCACATGTGGAACTTAGGTGCTACATCTTCCACCTGTTCAGCTGCAACTAAGGCCTTAGTGCAGAAACATCAATCTCCACTATAACACTCATGATAATTATGTGAAAATGAAAAAAGCACCACAATGAAAAGACCCTCAGCTATGGTAACAAAGGTGGACTTTATTCTGTCCACAATTAAAGCCCACATGATTATTCGACAATGTTACAAAAGGGGGTCCCTATTCTAAGACCAACAAAAAATTACCAATGACATTCCCAGGGAGCGCCTAAGGTGCCTTATGTTTTCGTTCCCGGGTGCTATGTCTAGGTGCCGCCCCATCGCTCGGAGTGGCTTGTGAGACAGCCAGCTGACTCTGCTGTCCTATTGGCCTAGATGACCTTGCTGGGCGTCCTCTGGCCCGTGGAGCCTGTGATGGCCCTGCCTGGGAGGGAGTGGCCAGCTCCTGAACTGGCATCTCCCCAGTTGTTGCAGCCTCAACAGAAGCAATGTTGACTGGCAGAGGGGCGGAGGAGCTGTTGCCCTCACCTGGAGCTCGCAGCGATGACAGGCAGCTGCTGCGCCGACGTGAGGTCCAAATCCACCTCCCTGCTCACCGCAGATGCATGGGCACCGAGTGCCGGCGCTTGGTGTCCACAACATCTCCCACAGTGGAAAACACCACCTATGGCCAGTACCGCTGTGAGGGCTTGCAGGTCAGAGCGTAACCCAATCATATTTTGATCCATTTGGTGGAAGCCCCTCTATATGAGAGTCGCCAATCTCTCATTGAAGGAATCCTGATGCTCTGCCCTGAGGGCGGATTCTTCACGTGCCCTCTGCCTAGACTCCTCCGTCGCAGAGACCAACTGAGCCATTCCCTCATGCAACCCTGCCAGATGCAAACGCACTTCCTGCCCCCTGTCCTGCAGCTGCTGCAATGGGGACAACTTCAGAGGCTGTCATCAATGCCGGACTCAGCATGTGCCTTGTACCCTGCAGCCCCCCGGCTGCTGGAGCCATAGGCAGTCTCTGTCCCTACCATCTCCTCCAGCAATCGTGATGTGCCCTCTCCACTGTGACCCGGGACACCAGCTGACAGCAAAGTCCCCAGCAAGGTGTGTGTGTCTGCGCTGGTGCCTGGCTGGCTGAAATGATATGCCGCAAGTTGCACATGTTGCCCCTCAGGTGTGGAGGGGGGGCTGCAGTGCGGACGTGTGGGTCGCTCTGGTGGTGATGCTGAAATTAACAACAAGGACAGTGCATCAGTTAGTGTGCATTCACTTCAACCTTTCATCCCTTTCCCCCCCCCCAGCCTCATAAGTCGCTCACCCTTAAAGACCCTAAGGAGAAGAACATTGGTGGGGTCCAAATTAGTCAAGACGGGCCCCAAGCATTAAACCCACATGCAGACAGGCTGGTTAGATGGCCTCATGGCATGTAAAGAATCATAGGAGTGGGGAGAGTGCAGGGGTACCTGATGTGGATGCATTGTTGCCTGGATGGATAGTTGCGGGGCTGAGAAAACATCTCAAACAGTTGTGTCATTTTCTGCCGAACTCAGGAGATTGAGAGGTCACATTATTGGCCTTCATTCTGTGAGGAGGGGCATAGACCGGGTGGGCAGAAGGCAACATTTCCCCTTAGTGCAGGAATCAGTAACGTGGTGGCATTCATCTAAGTTGAGTGCCATGAGGTTCACAGCTGAGGTGTTGAGGACCTTTTGGACAAAGTAATGTGGGGCGCACTGGCTGAAAGGGTGCAGGAGGTCCCAAACCCCTGAAAATGGAATAAGTCTTTGGCTGTGCAGCAGCGATCCAATGGCATGTTAGGCCATGGTGATGGTGATCACAAATGGGATAAGGTGACTTTGGAAGGTGGTGGAGACGCGATTCCTCAAGGGGACGAGGGTCCCTTCTGTATGACCCAAACATCAGAATGTCTCAGCCTGTGAATGAGCATTGTTGCAGCATTAATGATTGCAGCAACCATCAGTGGTTTGGATGGTGGACAGACCGGGTGGATGGGACTGTGAACCTCAAATACCTGCCCGTTGGACCCCAGCCTCGCCGTCCCCATCCGCCCTGGCCTCCTGACTCCTGCCCAGCTCCATGGCCTGCTCCTCAAATGGGGTGAAGCGCTGGAGGAGGGCGCGCCCACCAGCAGTCCTCTGGCACTCCCGGGCATTGTGGTTACTTTTTGCCTGCAAAACACATGAGGATTTATTGGGGCTGATCGCTCATGTACTCTGCATGCGCACACCGCACCCCAACCACAGTGGCCCATCTGAGGCCTCCAGCGGCTCCTGTCCACACTACTAGTGATGAGTCCCCAGAAGATAGTACAGCTGGTCCCAAACCCTTCCCCAACGGTCCTCTTGGACACATTCGGCGTCCATCAGTTTGAACAGCATACGCATCCTAGCACCCATGGAAAAGAGGATCAAATAGGTGTGGCGCCGAGGCCAGCAGATGGGACTTGCCCAAAAGACCTTGAGGCACCCCTTGGACCACATCATTACCATC
Source organism: Carcharodon carcharias (assembly GCF_017639515.1). Lineage (NCBI taxonomy): Eukaryota > Metazoa > Chordata > Chondrichthyes > Lamniformes > Lamnidae > Carcharodon > Carcharodon carcharias. The sequence continues at coordinate 211,645,020 of NC_054467.1, forward strand.
AATATGACATGTATTGGAGTTCTGAGTATGTATCTACCGGCCTCCCCTGCAGCTTGCCCCCAAACTACTCAAATGCCACAGAATCCAACATATGCTGCGCAGAAACCCCTTCTTCTCCTCAACTACTAAGGCTGATGTAAGCATTGTCAATACCCATTTACCCACCCAGCGTGTGACAGATGCCCTGTGCAGTAACAGCAGCCATACATGGTGAGGGGGAGGGGGAGGCAAAGGCTAAGGCTGCCTTCTGCCTCAAATAGCCCTGACAGACAAGGTACTCACCCGTCCGGAGGGCAGCAAATCATTGAAGTGTTTTCAGCACTGTGTGCCAGTGCGTCTGACATCATCATGGGCACTTACAGCCTCACCCACCTCCTCCCAGGCCTGGCTGGTAACATGGGGGTCCCTACTCCTCCCATCCTCAGGATACAGAACATCACGTCACTGGCCCACCTCTTGCAGGAGGACAGCCAGGCATGCGTCCGAGAATCTGGGTGCACAGTGGCCCCCCGCTGGCCTCTCCTGCAGCCTGCACCCCCCCCGCCCCCCCCCCCCCCCCCCCCCCCCCCCCCCCCTCCTCCACTTCCTCCTCCTTTGCCCTCCTTGGAGCATTTCTACCTCTATGAATGGCCATGGTGCACTGCCTCAAGCAGGCTGCCTGGCCATTCTTTATGCAGGCTGTCCGCTCCCCATTGGAACCAGGAGTCTGAGCACGCCCGCCCCCACGACTATTTTCCCGTTCTCCACGGGAGTCGCTTACCCATGGGTTGGGCCTTAATTGGCCCACCCGTGGAAAATGGCGGCGCGGCCCCTTTCACCAGTGGCATTCCCCCACCCGCCCGACACCGAGTCGGTTGGGCCCACCTGACCGACGAATGTAAAATTCTGGCTTTTAACCCTGGTTCTTTCCGCAGATGCTGCCTGACCTGTGAGTATCTCTTGCATTTTCTATTTTTAATTCATATTTCCAGCTTCTGCAGTATTTTGCTTTTGTAATGGGATTGAACCTTGTGACTATCTAGTGCAACACATGATGCAATTGCAGGTGTTGTGTCAAACTGCTTCTCACCGCACCATCTCTATGGAAATAGCAAAGAAATTGTTGTTAAGGTATACGTGCACCTATGCTATAAGACCTTGAGTTATTGGCCTTATTAAGTGCATTGTGAAAGATTAGTTGTAACTTTTAGAAGGTAAAGCATGTGTTGATGGCCAAGGAAGTAAAGGGAGACTGGCCAGTGTGTGTTGCATGACCTGGGGTTAGGTCATTAGCATTTATGTGGCACTGACCTGCAGTCCTGGAGGTGAGAGTGTTGACAGCCTGTGCCAGTGCCACATCCCTCCAGATGGTGCTGCTCCTATTGTAGACATTGTTGAAAAGTGGCACAAAAACAATCCTGAAACATGGGAGGAAGGGGCAAGTAGTATGTATGCAGCCATTTTTCAAATATAAAACAACCTTGGCTGTGTTCAGAAAGAACTGCAGGTTCCTAAAGTGACTGCTATGAGCTTCCACCAAAATAATAAGTCTACCTGAAAGTGGAGTCAGGAAGTGCAGGACTGACCAAGCCCCCGCCCCAAGCTACACTGCAATGTCAGAGCCCATTGCCTGCACATAATTGGTCCCTTTCTTTCCTCTCAATCAGATCCCTTCCTCTCTATCAGCACCCTCCATCCAGATTGCTTTTCCCCTCTTTCCTGGACCTGCCTGAAGGCTGCTGCCAGCAACACATGGAACAAAGTTGAAATTCTACAACAGTATGTTGGCTAGGAAATGTAAATTAGGCCCTAGGCTCAACATTGGGTGTACCTCGGGCCGACTCAATACAGCATGAGGATTGCAATTCCTGCTTGCACAAAAAAATTTCTAGACCAGGGTACTGGATAACACTGGTTTACTATTACAGTAAGTTATGTAACGTCTAAATGAAGCCTCGCAATATTACATAGAATAAATCATGACTTTGACATTAAAAGCATTAGTTTAACTTCAGTAAAGAAAACAGAAAAGCCAAACACAGCAGTAACATAAAGCTGACTGCATACTTTGGACAGTTAATCATTTAAAATGGGTTTACATTTTTAAATTGATAATTGTGACATGGGTTATAAATAATTGGGTAGCTGGTAGCACTATTGAATAGAGTATCCATGCACTTTGGCACATTACAGTGTATAAATAAATATGACTACAGAGCACTAGTCTCTGGAAGAGACATTTTTTGAAAAAAGCCAATGATCTTGTTTCTGAGAAAGAATATGCATGCAATGTCCCATCTTAATTGGGTCGCAATAGCTTTCATTCATCATTGATTACAATCTTTTTTAATGGCAATCACTACTGTTTAAGTTCATCTTTCCTGAATAACTTAATTTTCATTCATATCGCGTTGACTGGACATGGAATATATTGCCTGGGCTCTTTGAAGATATAATATCAAAGTCTGCGCATTTTCAATCTCCCTTCACAGAAGCAGCAATTTTTTAAAATCTTTCCTTCATGCTTGAGTACCATGTGGAGTCCAAGTGACTCATACTAATCTGTAGGTCTCATGTTTGATTTCTTTTTTGTGTTGCACGAACTGCTCTCAGCTGGAGTAGTTGAGGTGCTACAAATCTATATCAGCGTTTCTGTTCTAGGGACGAGTCCATCATAATCTCTATCCCTGCTTATTCTCTGTTAAATCCTATTGTAAAGAGTAACTGTGTGGACATTGTATAAGGACTGGAATATCTTCCAAGGTTAAGTAACCTATTAGTGCTCACTGAACAGGATTACACATAAAAATGTTCATTTGAATGATTGTTTGCCAGGTCTGCATCTTCCACTTAGATTTCGCTGCCCGCTGTAGAATCATACTCCAGAAAGAAAAAATTGAAAGAATTGAAAAAGAAAATTGAAAAAGCTTTAGGATTTTGTTCAAATGGGATCTTGGCCCAGATACTCAGTTGACCAGTGCCCGTTCATCAGCAGGAGCTGAGGGTTCCATTATGGCATGTGGCATGCACTTACTGATTGAACACTGGAAGTGTGCCACATGCCACTTGAACTGTGTCAAGCCCATTGTCTATTCAGGTCAGGGATCTGTTAACAGGGCCCATTCTGAAATTGGTTGGAGCCAGGATATAAAAGAGCATGAAAAGGCGTGAGAGAGGAACCGCGATTTAAAAGTGCGTGAGAAGGCGGGAGAGAGGGACTGGGTTATAAAAGAGCATGAGAAGGAGGGAGAGAGGAACCGGGTTATTAAAGAGTGTGAGAAGGAGCAAGAGAGGAACCGGGTTATAAAAGAGCGAGAGAAGGAGCAAGAGAGGAACCGGGTTATAAAAGAGCGTGAGAAGGAGCGAGAGAGGAACCGGGTTATTAAAGAGCCAGCTGCTGACTCAGTGGACCGACCATATTTGGAGAAAATGAAGTGCGATGTCATAGGGGACTAGGTAAGTGGTTGGTTGGTGAGTACTTGTTTTGTTTTAAATAATCTTTTAAATAATGTACAATTTATTGGTAACCGTGAGATTTTCTTCATAATAAGGTCTTTTTAATAGCTGCGGTAAGCTTATTGAGAATAGTAGGGTTTATTAATTAAAATTAATAAAAATATAAAACAATACAAATAAATAAAAATAACTAAAACCCCAAAATAAAAATAATTAAAATCAATACCTAAAAGACAGACCTGTAATGTATATCTTTTAGTTGTAGGTGGTACTAGCTTTTCGTAAGCACAGTGAATTGTAGTGTATGTAATAATTATAAGTTAATTAAGTAAGTTAGTGAAATTAACAAATGGATAAGTGGGTTCCAGTTCAGGGGGCACTGGCATCAGTACTAGGGAGAGTGGGGGCAGTACCATTGGGACAGTCTACACCTGAACTGTGTTGGGGCCAGTGTTCTATCTAGCGAGCCACATAACTAGGGAAGTAGAGAGGGTTTTAAACTGAGCAAGAGGCGTGAGGGATCAAGTTTGGGTAGAGGTAGCAAATCAAGGAGTAGATTCAAGGCAGGCGATGATAATAATATGGGAAATGAGGGTCAGAGATTAGCAGGAAGGGATGAGAGAAAAAACCTAACAATACATTAACAGTCAAGACTAGAAGTTAAAAGATAACAAAAAGAATAAACTAAAGGCTCTGTGTCTGAATGCGCGTAGCATTCATTAAAAAGTAAATGAATTGATAGCGCACATTGAAGTAAATAAATATGACCTGATAGCCATTACAGAGACTTGACTGCAGGATGTCAAGGATTGGGTACTGAATATTGAGGAGTATATGACATTCAAGAAGAATAGGAAGCTAGGTAAAGGTTGAGCAGTAGCCCTATTAATCAAAGATGGCCTTGGTGCAGCAGTTAGAGATGAATTGGTTCAGGAGATTGGGATGTAGAATTGGTTTCAGGAGTAGCAGGGGAAATAAGTCACTAGTGGGAGTGATCTACAGACCCCCTAACAGTAGCCACAGTGTAGGACAAAGTACACAAGAAGAAATATTGGGTGCTTGAGATAAAAGGACAGCAATGATCATGGGTGATTTTAATCTACATATAAACTGGAAAAATCAGATTGGCAGTAGTAACCTGAACAAAGAGTTCATAGAATGCCTTCAAGATAATTTCATAGAGCAGCATGTTCTGGAACCAACCAGAGAGCAGGTTATATTAGAACTGGTATTGTGTAGTGTGACAGGATTAATTAATGACCCCAGAGTAAAGGTACCCCTAGGTAGAAGTGACCTCAATATTATTTTTTTTATTCATTCATGGGATATGGACTTTGCTGGCTGGGCCAGCATTTATTGCCCATCCCTAGTTGCCCTTGAGAAGGTAGTGGTGAGTTGCCTTCTTGAACCTCTGAAGTCCATGTGGTGTAGGTTCACCCACAGTGCTGTTAGGAAGGGAGTTCCAGGATTTTGTCCCAGCAACGGTGAAGGAACAGCAACGTATTTCCAAGTCAGGAATGATGAGCGACTTGGAGGAGAACTTCCAGGTGGTGGTGTTCCCATCTATTTGCCGCCTTTGTTCTTCTAGTTGGTAGTGGTCATGGGTTTGGAAGGTGCTTTCTAAGGAGATTCCTGCAGTGCATCTTGTAGATGGTATGCACTGCTGCTACTGTGCATACTGTGTGGTGGATGGAGTGAATGTTTGTAGATGTGGTGCCAATCAAGCAGGCTGCTTTGTCCTGGATGGTGTTAAGTTTCTTGAGTGTTGTGGGAGCTGCACTTATCCAGGTAAGTAGGGAGTATTCCATCACCTCCTGACTTGTGCTGTGTAGATGGTGGACATTCTTTGGGAAGTCAGGAGGTGAGTTACTCATCGCAGAGCTCTGAAGAATGGTCATATGGACTCAAAACATTAACTCTGTTTCTCTCTCCACAGATGTTGCTAGACCTGCTGAGTTTTTCTAGCATTCTCTGTTTTTGTTTCAGATTTCCAGCATCCGCAGTATTTTGCTTTTATATTTATGAATGACTGTTGTTTGAACTCATCAGTTTGTTGCTGCGTCAAAATACTTATCAGCTCTTTTATTTATTCACAAAATGTACAACTACAGTTTATGGAATTTATTCTGTTCCATATTTGGCATCAGAGTTGTGTTTTTGGTGATGTACAACAGCATTCTGCAACCAATTCACATCATTCAATCTGAAGTGCTGTTGTGAAATGTATTTAGAGTCACAGTGGCATTGACTTTTATTCTGTTGCATTTGACAGAATTTGTAATATTTAAATGGGAGATAAATCAATGAAATATTGCTCAATTGTATCATTGCACTGGCAGATAGTAATCAATAAAGGATAGAAAGGTAGAAAAACAGATAAGAGGAAATCAATTAATTTTAGCAGATTGGTAAACAATAAATATTAATAATAAAACAATGAAGCACTCAGTATGAGTCATGCATTTTTTGACAAACATTTGTCTTTAGGCTATAATGTAAGATTCTTTCCACAGTTTCCAAGTAGCCTCCCAGTCTTCCATGAAATAATGAAGGGGCTGCTTCCTATGACTGCTTCACATGAGCAGCCCTCTTTTTTTAAGCTGAAAATTCACTAAGTTGTTTTTACCTTGAAATTATCTAATGAAGCGGCATTACGACTTCCCTTTCTTTGCTGTGCAGATAGGTAAAACAAGGGAATGCTAGGAGGAGATGGGATAGTGTGTAAATGAAGAGTGAACTTTATAAAAAATATATTGTATTAAGGGGCCATTAAACCTTTCCCCCCACTCCTCTCCAGACCCCACAGCAACCCACCATCCCCCAACCCTGACTAATTCAGCAACTGCCTAATGAACATTTAAACATGGAAGTTCTGGCAGTGTCATGGTTTCATTGGGGATCACTGCCACATAACCTTCAATGACTTGACCAGATCTGTAAGTTAATGCTGCAGCCCTGTCACAAATCCAGGGAATGTTGCTGTTGCTAGCCCTCTTGGAGGCATATCTTGACTTAGCCAGAGAACACCTCCAAATAGTGTCAAGACATAGATGTGCAAGCAGAAGAAGAGACCCTTCCCTGCTCAGTTCCAATTTCCCACCACGAAACTGAGCAGATCATGAAATCGCAGAATGTTTACAACATAGAAGGAGGCTATTCAGCCCATTGAGTCCATGCCAGCTCTCTGCAAGAGCAATACAGCTAGTCCTGCTCACTCACCCTTCTGTGGAACCCTGCAATGTTTTCCTTTCAAGTTATCACCTAATTTCCTTTTGAAAATTACAATTGAATCTGCCTCCACCACAGCTCTCAGACAGCGCATTCCAGTTCTTAACCATTCGCTACGTAAAAACACTCTTTGCCAAAGCTCACTGTCCTCTCTCTCTTGTCCCTTCTGCTAATGGGAACAGTTTCTGTCTATCTACTCCATCCAGACTGCTCATGGTTTTGAACAACGCTATCAAATCTTCTCTGAGGAAAATAATCCCAGCTTCTCCAATCTATCCTTGTAACTGAGGTCCCTCATTCCTGGAATGATTTTTATAAATATTCCCACACCCTCTCTAAGACCTTCACTTCCTTCCTAAAGTATGATGACCAGAATTGGATATAATCATTGAGTTGTGGCCATACTAATGTTTCATAAATGTTCATCATAATTTCCATGTTTTTGTACTGTATGCCTCTACTTATAAAGCCCACTTTCTCAACCTGCACTGTCACCTTCAGTGAGTTGTAAACATATACAGCCAGGTTGCTCTGCATCCCCGTTGGAATTGTACCCTTTGGTTTATATTTATAATGCAGCTCCCCACTGTTCGGTAAGGGCCGAAGTGGGGGTGGGGACCAGCCAGCTGCTGGGTCTAATGATGACCCGGCGGTCGGTTTAAAAACGGCCCAGGCAGCCCCTGGAAGGCTGCCACAGAAGAACACCTGTTCTGTGTTAACAAAATAATGGAATCGAGTGCAGCTGGAGATGCCAAACGAGAGGGCAGGTTGGGTGGGCACTCAGCCCCCTCCTTTTCGGAAGAGTGCCTCGTGGTCATCCTGGAGGAGGTGGCTGCCAGGAGGGACACCTTTGATCCCAGAAATGGGAGAAGGAGGCCACCGCACCTCACAAAGAGGGCATGGGAGGAGGCGGCAGGCCTGTATAGCATGGCGGGGTGCGGCGCACATGGGTGCAGTGCCAGAAGAGGTCAATGACCTGCTGCGCTCAGGAAAGGTGAGCACTGGATTGGCATGGGTCAGTGTCCAGAAGTGTTAAGGTGAACCTCAGGGGTGTTGGAGTCTGAGTGGCAACTGTCAATAACAATGGAGCTGGCCAAAGGAATGAACCCTGGCTACTTGGACTGAGTGCCATGCGGCTCAAGGCCCACAACTCGGATGTGCCCTGGGAGGTGTTCCTCAGCTGGAATTGGCCAGGCGCTGCAGGTAGACAGTGGGCTAATCAATGCCCCTCCGTCCTTTCAGGAGAAGGCATGTCATAACCATAATCAATCAGAGAGGTCACGTACAAGCGGAGACTAGCCAAACCTGCTGCTGCTGACCAGCCCTGGAGCTGGAGAACTGGCATGATCCATGTGCAGCCAGGCATGCAGAGGCAGGGATGCCAGACAAAGGTAAGAGCGCAGTGCACGGAGGTGAGAGTCTTGGATTGTGCAACCATTCTAGTGTAATCTCTTCATTGATGGAAGACTCAAACCTGGAGTCCCCTTTGATCAATGACAAATGATGGCACCATGGTGCAGATCTCCATTGTCTCCCCAGGGTGCCTGGCATGCACTTTAACTAATGACATGCCCTTGTTCTCCCTTTTAGTTCACCAGCAGGCACTCACTCACTGGAACCCGAAGGGCCACCCCTGACTTTGGAGGACCACCAGGCTTCATTTGCACCTGTATCATACACTCTCTCTGAATCAGGCACCAGTGCAGATACCAGCACCTTGGTGGGCGTTAGATCAGTGGCTAGAATGTCAGTGCACATTGGTGAGGGCGCTTCACACTTGCTTGGGATGCAGGCAGAGGCAGAGAGTGCCCAGGGCGTCGGCAGTCAGAGGACCGCTGAGGACCAGGACAATGTTCAGTCGAAGGCACATGACGAGCCTTTGGAGTCGTCCATTAGGCAGCAGATGCTGGATGTCCAGCGGGAGGGGAAGGAGGATCTGGCGGAGATCCATGAGGGTGTGCGCACCATGGTCTCTGTGATGGATGGGTCCCTGCGGAGCATAAGCACTGCGTTGACCCTCATGGCTGAGCACAATAACTCCTCCACTGAGAGACTGGTGACTCTCATGCAGAGGCAGCTCCAGGGACAGAATGAGGGGTTCCTGGGGTTGTGCTCGGACTTGCAAGCCCTCACACAAGCGATGACCTGAGGTGGTCAGTGCCAATGTGAGAGATGGATGAGGCACCCAGTATCCCAGCTAGGTGCCCGTTCATCAATGGTGAGCAGGGAGGTCCAGAGTGACCTCACAGCCCACGAGCTGCTTGTCGTCTCTGTGGGCTCCTCTCAAGGAGCTCTGGATAACGGCAGTAGCTCCTCTGCCTCTCTGCCAGTGACCATGGCATCTGATGAGGCAGCAACAATTGGGAGATGCCAGCCATGGCACTGGTCACTCCCTCCCAGGCAGGGCCAGCACAGGCTCCACTGGCCAGAGGACGACTGCCAATATCATCAAGGCCAACAAGACAGCAGAGTCAGCAGGCTGTCCCCAATGCCACCGAAGGAGTGGAGAGTGCGCACCAAGACGTAACACTTGGAAACTTAGGTTAAAGGCACCATGAGCACAGGAGGGACAGTTCATGGGTGATTTTCTGGTCATTTATGTTTGGTTTATATATCTGCTGGTGTGGACATCAATACCAGTAATGATAATGTCATTATGCATACAATGTGACAATAACATTAAATTTGCTTTGGTTCTGATGGCCTGAGTATGCTTCCTGGTGCAGGGTGCACCAAATATGTAATGCTGGATGTGAGTGGCTGGATACTTTATTGCAGAGGCATTGAGTGGACTATGGGTGCAGATGAAATGGTCATTTCAGACATCCGAGATGAAGGCGGCAGCCATTGCATGAGGCGGAAGCAGATCTTTGGTAGCCTTGCTGAAGGAGCATTGGAGCTGAAAGGGGGCTTCAAACTAAATAGAGAGGCAGAGGGTTCTGGAAAGGGGATATGTAGGCTTACAAAGCAAAAGGATATGGCAACCTTGAAGGACAGCTACTTAGGAAAAAGAGTGTGATAGGAAGGGACAGAGTGTACAAATATTAAAAAAACAGCAGCAAATAGGGTCAAAGGGGAAAAGAATGGTAAAAAGACAAAATTATTGGCTCTTACATAAATGCACGCTGTATTCAGAACAAAATAAATGAATTAATGGCACGAATAAAGGTTAACGGGTATGATCTTGTAGAGGTGGTTACAAGGAGATCAAAGCTAGGAAGTAAACATTCATGGGTATGTGACTTCTCGAAAGGACAGGTAGGAAGGAAAGGGTGGTGGAGTATCTTCATTGGTACAAGGTGGAATAAGTACGATAGCAACAAAAGATCTTGGATCAGAAGATGTAGAATCCTTATGGGTGGAAGTAAAAAAATAACAAGGGGAATAAGACACTGATGGAAGTAGTCTATAGGCCCCCAAACAGTAGCTATACTGTAGGATAGAGAATAAATCAGGAGATAATAAGGGCATGTAAAAAAGGCAACACTTTTTTTTAATCATTCACGGGATGTGGGCTTTGCTGGCTGGGCCAGCATTTATTGCCCATTCCTAGTTGCCCTTGAGAAGATGGCCGTGAGCTGTCTTCTTGAACTGTTGCAGTCCATGTGGTGTAGATACACCCGCAGTGCTGTTAGGACTGGAGTTCCAGGATTTTGACCTAGTGACAGTGAAGGAACAGCGATATAGTTCCACGTCAGGATGGTGAGTGACTTGGAGGGGAACTTCCAGGTGGTGGTGTTCCCATCTGTCTGCTGCCCTTGTCCTTCTAGATGGTAGTGTTTGTGGGTTTGGAAAGTGCTGTCTAAGGAGCCTTGGTGAATTCCTGCAGTGCATCTCGTAGGTGGTACACACTGCAGCTACTGTGCGTCTGTGTTGGAGGGAGTGAATGTTTGTGGATGTGGTTCCAATCAAGTGGGCTGCTTTGTCTTGGACGGTATCCAGCTTCTTCAGTGTTATAGGAGTTGCACTCATCCAGGCAAGTGGGGCGTATTCCATCACATTCCTGACTTGTACCTTGTAGATGGTGAGCAGGCTTCAGGGAGTCAGGACGCAAGTTACTTGTCACAGAGTTCCTAGCCTCTGACCTGCTCTTGTAGCCACAGTATTTATGTGGCTAGTCCAGTTCAGTGTCTGGTCAATGGTAACCCTCAGGATGTTGATAGTGTGGGATTCAGTGATGGTAATGCCATTGAAAATCAAGGGGCTATGGCTGGATTCTCTCTTATTGGAGAAGGTCATTGCCTGACACTTGTGTGGCGCGAATGTTGGTTGCCACTTGTCAGCCCAAGCCTGGATATTGACCAGGTCTTGCTGCATTTGAACATGGACTGCTTCAGTATTTGAGGTGTTGCTAACAGTGCTGAACATTGTGCAATCATCAGCGAACATTCCCACTTCTGACCTTATGATGGAAGGAAGGTCATTGATGAAGCAGCTGAAGATGGTTGGGCCTAGGACACTACCTTGAGGAACTCCTGCAGTGATGTCCTGGAGCTGAGATGACTGAACTCCAACAACCAGAACCATCTTCCTTTGTGCTAACTATGACTCCAACCAGCAGAGGGTTTTCCCCCTGATTCCCATTGACTCCAGTTTTGTTCGTGCTCCTTGTTGCCACACTCAGTCAAATGCTGCCTTGATGTCAAAGTCACCTCACCTCAGGAGTTCAGCTCTTTTGCCCATGTTTGAATCAAGGCTGTAACAAGGTCAGGAGCTGAGTGGCCCAAACTGGGTGCCAGTGAGCAGGTCATTGCTAAGTAAATGCCGCTTGATAGCACCGTTGATGACCCCTTCCATTACTTTACTGATGAGGAAGAGTAGACTGATGGGGCAGGAATTGGCCAGGTTGGATTTGTCCTGCTTTTTGTGTACAGGACATACCTGGGCAATTTTCCACATAGCCTGGTAGATGTCAGTGTTGTAGCTGTACTGGAACAGTTTGGCTAGGGGCTTGGCAAGTTGTGGAGCACAAGTCTTCAGTACTATTGCTGGAATGTTGTCAGGGCCCATAGCCTTTGCAGTACCCAGTGCTTACATTCGCTTCTTGATATTACGTGGAGTGAATTGAATTGGCTGAAGACTGGCACCTGTGATGCTGGGGACCTCTGAAGGAGGCCGAGATGGATCATCCACTCGGCGCTTCTGGCTGAAGATTGTTGTGAATGCTTCAGCCTTAACTTTTGCACTGCTGTGCTGGGCTCCTCCATCATTGAGGATGTGGATATTTGTGGAGCCACCTCCTCCAGTGTGTTGTTTAATTGTCCACCACCATTCATGTTTGGATGTGGCAGGATCCGTTGGTTGTGGGATCGCTTAGCTCTGTCTATCACTTGCTGCTTTTGCTGTTTGGCAGGCAAGTAGTCTTGTATTTTTATAGTTTCACCAGGTTGACACCAGGGATGCCTGATGCTGCTCCTGGCATGCCCTCCTGCACTCTTCATTGAACTAGGGTTGATCCCCTGGCTTGATGGTAATGGTAGAGTGTGGGATATGCCATGTCATGAGGTTACAGATTGTGTTTGAGTGCAATTCTCCTGCTGCTGTTGGCCCACAGGGCCTCATGCATGCCCAGTCTTGAGTTGCTAGATCTGTTTGAAATCTATCCCATTTAGCACGGTCATAGTACCACATAACACATTGGAGGGTATCCTCAATGTGAAGGCGGGACTTCGTCTCCACAATGACTGTGCGGTGGTCACTCCTATCGATATTGTCATGGACAGATGCATCTGCGGCTGGCAGGTTGGTGAGGATGAGGTCAATTTTGTTTTTCCCTCTTGCTGGTTCCCTCACCACCTGCTGCAGACCCAGTCTAGCAGCTGTGTCATTTAGGACTCGGCCAGCTCAATCAGTAGCGATGCTACCAAGCTGCTCTTGGTGATGGACATTGAAGTCCCCCACCCAGAGAACATTCTGTGGCTACGTTAATCATGGGTGCCTTTAACCTTCATGTAGATTGGGAAAATCAAATTGGCAGAGATAGCCACGAGCAAGAATTCATAGGATGTATTTGGGACAGTTTCCTAGAATAATATGTTGTGGGTCCAACCAGGGATCAGGGTGTTTTGGATTTGGTAATGTGTAATGAGGCTGTTTTAATAAATGATCTCAGAGTAAAAGATCCCCTAGGAAACAGTGGCCATAATATGGTAGAATTTATCATTCAGTTTGAGGGTGAGAAACTTGGGTCAGAATCAACTGTGCTAAACTTAAATAAGGGTAATTACAAAGGAATGAGGGCAGAGTTGGCTGGAGTGGACTGGGGTAGTGTTGTAGCAGAAAAAACAGCTGATAAGCAATGGCAGACATTTAAGAAAATTGTTCATGACTCACAACAAAGATATATCCCAGTGAGGAAGAAGGATTCAAGGAAGGGGATAAACTAATCATGGTTAACCAAGGAAGTTAAAGATAGTATCAAATTAAAAGAAAAACATACAACGTGGTAAAGATTAGTGGTAAGCCAGAGGGTTGGGGAAGTTTTAAAAACCAACCAAAGATGACCAACAGAAAATAAAGAGGGAGAAAATCAACCTTGAGGGTAAACTAGCAAGCAATATAAAAATAGACAGTAAGAGCTTCTTTCAATATATAAAAAGGGAGAGAGAGACCAAAGTGAACATAGGCCGCTTACAGAATGAAGCTGGGGAAATAATAATGGGGAACCAGGAAATGGCAGAAGAGTTGAATAAATACTTGGTTTCGGTCCCACAGTCGAAGACACGAATAGCATTCCAATACTAAATAATCAAGGGGCAAAAGAGGGGGAAGAAATAAATACAATAAGTATCACTGGAAAAAAATTACTAGAGAAACTAATGGGGCTGAAGGCTGATAAGTCCCCTGGACCTGATGGGTTGCATCCTAGGATATTAAAGTAAGTGGCTACAGAGATCATGGATGCACTGGTAGTAATCTTCCAAGAATCCTTAGATTCTGGAAAAGTCCCAGTAGATTGGAAAACTGCCAATGTAACACCCTTATTCAAAAAGGGAAGGAAACAAAAAACAGGTAACTATAGACCAGTTAGTTTAACGTCTGGCATTGGAAAAATGTTTATTATAAAGGATGTAATAGCAGAGCATTTAGAATTACATAATCTAATCAAGCAGAGTCAGCATGGCTTCATCAAGGGGAAATCATGCCTGACAAATTTTGAGGAAGTAACAATCAGGATATATACAGGGGAATCAGTAGATATAAGGCAGAATTTTGCCCTCGGATAGTGTGCGGGCCCCACCGGCTCGGCGGTGGGCGGACAGCCGACCCCCGCCACCGAAACGGGGCCCGCTGCCATTTTGAGTTGGCCTGTCCAGTGGTCTGCTTGACAGGAAGCGCTATGTGCTTCCTGTTCCGGGGGGTAGGGAATCCCCATCTGTCAAAGTGCACACTTTCACGCATGCATGCGAAAGAGCACACTGCTCCCTGAGGCAAAGTCCTGTCTCAGGGAGATTCGTGACAGGTAAGTAAAGTCTAAAAATAGATAAATATTGAAATTATTAATATGTACCTCTCATGTGACAATGTCATAGAAGATTGGACATGTTAATAATAAACACATAAAATTTATTAAATATTTAAAAAACGGACATGAAACTTCATCTCGCTAGTGGATGAAGTTTCATGAATAATCTGGAGCCCGCTGGGGCTCCTGGCCTGCCCGCCAGCCTTAAGCTTGGATGGGCAGGTCTTTAATGATCTTAATGAGCCTATCAATGGCCTCAATTGGCCATTGACAGGCCGACGGGCAGACAGCTGATTTCACTGTCCACCCACCTTCCTAAAAATTTAAAGGGCCTGGGATGACGTCAGGGATTCCTCCCGATGTCATCCAGCGTCATTTTCCCCTCGGCAAGCAGGCCCTGCCCCCAAATCGCCGAGGGGAAAATCCTGCCCATAATATATTTGGATTTCCAAAAGGTGTTTGACAAGGTACGTGTGGTAAGGCTACTTATTCGGATAAGAGCCCATTGTGTTGGGGGTAGTATTTTGGCATGGATAGAGGATTGGCTAACTAACAGAAGCAGAGCATTGGGATAAAGGGGGCATTTTCAGGATGGCAACCTGTAACTTGTGGAGTACCACAGGGATCAGTGCTGGGGCCACAATTATTTACAATATATATAAATGACTTGGACGAGGGAAGTGAATGTACTATTGCCAAGTTTGCAGATGACACAAAAATAGTTGGGAAGGCAAGTGGTGAGGATGATACAAAGTGTCTACAGAGGGACATAGACAAGTTAAGTGAGTAGGCAAAATCTTGGCAGATTGAATATAATGTGGGAAAATGTGAGGTTATGCACTTTAGCAGGAAGAACAGAGGAGATGAATGTTATTTACATGGAGAAAGACAGCGAACATCCCCAATTCTGACTTTATGATGGAAGTAAGGTCATTGATGAAGCAGTTGAAGATGTTTGGGCTGAGGACACTTTCCCGACGAACTCCTGCAGTGATGACCTGGAGCTGAGATGACTGACCTCCAACAATCAGAACCATCTTTCTTTGTGCTCGGTCTGAATCCAACCAGCAGAGAGTTTTTTCCCTGATTCCCATTGACTCCACTTTTGCCAGGGCTCCTTGATGCCACACTCTGTCAAATGCAGCCTTGATGTCAAGGGCAGTCACTCTCACCTCACTTTTGGAGTTAAGATCTTTTGTCCATGTTTGAACCAAGGCTGTAATGAGGTCAGGAGCTGAGTGGCCCTGGTAGAACCCAAACTGAGTGCCAGTGAGCAGGTTATTGCTAAGCAAGTGCCTCATGATCGTACTGCTGATGGCCCCTTTCATTACATTACTGATGATCAAGAGTTGACTGATGGGGCAGTAATTGGTTGGGTTGGTTTTATCCTTCTTTTTGAGTATAGGATATACCTGGGCAATTTTCCACATAGCCAGTTAGATGCCAGTGTTCTAGCTGTACTGGAACAACTTGGCTAGGGGTGCAGCAAGTTCTGGAGCACAAGTCTTCAGTACTATTGCCGGAATGTTGTCAGGGCCCATAGTCTTTGCAGTATCCAGTTACTTCAGCCATTTCCTGATATGACGTGGAGCAAATCGAATGGCTGAAGACTGGCATCTGTGATGCTGGGGACCTCTAGAAGAGATGGATCACTCACTTGACTCTTCTGGCTGAAGGTTGTTGCAAATACTTCAGCCTTAGCGTTTGTGGTAAGGAAAAGAATAAAGGTCAGTACCTGCCTGAACAGAGCTTCTGTCACCGGCTTCATGCAACTGTGGACAGCTGATTGGGAGACTGCACACAGATCCCGCACTGACCCCTGGGAAAGAGCTGGAGGCATAGAAGTTGAGGGCCGCTGTGCCCTTCTGAACCACTGGAATGGGGTGTCCACCTGCATAGTCGGAGCTGATCTCAGGCCCAATCATCTGACAAGTGGAGGCCACAGTCTCCCTTGAGAGGTGGAGGCTCCTTTGGCATTGTGCCTCAGACATACTGAGGTAGTTACATCACTGCCTGGGAACCCTGGCAGCAGGATAGTGGCATCTCCTGCGACCTCTTCCTGCTGGCCCTGCGCCGCTTGTGTTTGCGCCTCTCCTCCCACAGGTCCATATCCTGGAAGCTGCATTGGACACCTGGCCTCGTCTCCCTTCTGCCCCTCTATTCCTCCTCAGAGGAGGTGCCACCAGCGGAGAGCACAGCCCCCATTACCAGGGTAACAGAAGCCTGTCTGATACCTGGAAGGGCCCACATGGTCTGAATCCTCTGGGGGTCTTGGAAGCACCAATAAGTCCTGAAATGAAGTCTGGAAATGCTAAGAATGAAGTCCCGAAAAGAGATGAAGCAGCCAAGTACCAGCAGCAAATTATCTCCAAAACCCCTCACTGCTTACACTGGCAATGCTGCTAACCCTTTTTATCTTATCCTTAGATGAGGTTTAGCAAATTGTCGGCTGCCCATCTTGCCAGTACGATGAGTGTGAAATCACACAGACAACATTAAATCCAGCTTAATTGCCTTTTTGGTGGCCTTCACTAGCCTCATAATCGATGGCGGGAGTGGCTCTGCCTCCCGTGCGCGGCTGCTGACTGAAATATTGCACGAGTGGGCTATGGCGTCGGGACACTCACCTGTCATCACACACTACGTTGCACTAAAGCAGGTCGTCGCTCAGCAAAAAATTTTGCCCTTAAACTGTTTATAAGTCCATATACACCACATCAACCCCTTCTGCTACCGCATAAAAAATTAAGCAATTTAATTAAACATGATTTGTCCTTAACAAACCTCCATTGTCTTTCCTTAATTAATCAACACTCATCCAAATGGCTATCAATGTTATCCCGGATTATCATTTCTAAAAGCTACCCCACCACTGAGTTAAACTGACTGAGTTGCTGGGTTTATCCTTAACACCCTTTTTTGAACAAGGGTGTAAAACTTGCAGTTCTCCAGGTTCCCCCCCATATCTGTGGAAGATTGAAAGACTATGGTCTGTATTCCCACAATTTCCACCCTTATTTCCCTCAGCGACCTAGATGCATTCCATCCAGCCCTGCCGACATACATACTTTAAGTACTGATATCCTTCAAGTACCTCTTAATGAATTTTCAGCACAGCCTGTTTCTAAACCAGCTGCTGTTTTACTATGATGTTGGCAGTAAATTTGCTATGATCAGCCTGATTCTCACTTGTATTATCGGTGTTTCAGTGTTTTTGTGCCCATATTTCACCCTGAGAAGAAATCGAATTTCTCGGCTTTATATAATCCATCATTTGTCAATTAGAGCACTGCTTGCACAGATTCAAGTCCCAATGTTTTGCAAAACAACAATCTCCTGAGTTGCTTCAAGTGATTATTGATCAAGACATTGATTGAATATAAGCTAAAAGCAAAATACTGCAGATGCTGGAAATCTGAAATAAAAACAGAAAATGAGAGAAAAACTTAGTAGGTCAGACAGCATCTGCGGAGAGAGAAATAGAGCTGTAGAGGTCTATAGCACAGGAAAAGGCCCTTCGGCCCATGGGTCTGCGCAGGTCAAACAAGTACCTAACTATTCTAATCGCATTTTCCAGCACTAGGCCCATAGCCTCGTATGCCATGGCATCGCAAGTGCACATCCAAATACTTCTTTAATGTTATGAGGGTTTCTGCTTCTACCACCCTTTCAGGCAGTGAGTTCCAGATTCCCACCATCCTCTGGGTGAAAAAATTCTTCCTCACATCCCCTCTAAACCTCCTGCCCCTTACCTTAAATCTATGCCCCCTGGTTATTGATCCCTCCACGAAGGGGAAAAGTTCCTTCTTGGCTACCCTATCCATGCCCCCTATAATTTTATACACCTTAATCATGTCTTTCCTCAATCTCCTCTGCTCCAAGTAAAATAATCTCAGTCTATCCAATCTGTCCTCATAACTAAAATTCTCCAGCCCAGACAGCATCCTAGTTAATCTCTTATTCACACCCTCTAGCACAACCACATCCTTCCTACAATGCGGATGCCAGAACTGCATACAATACTCCAGCTGTGGCCTAATCAACATTTTATACAATTCCAGCATAACCTCCCTGCTCTTATATTCTATGCCTTGGCTAATAAAGTCGTATCCCAAATGCCTTCTTAACCACCTTATCTATCTGTCCTTCTACCTTAAGGGACCAGTGGACATGCACACCAAGGTGCCTCTGATCTTCGGCACTTCCCAGGGTCCTACCATACATCGTGTATTCCTGTGATTTGTTTGTCCTGCTCAAGCGCATCACCTCATACTATTAAATTCTATTTGCCACTGATCAGCCCATCTGACCAGCCTGTCTATATCTTCCTGTAATCTAAGGCTATCCTCCTCACTATTTACCACCTCACCAATTTTTGTGTCATCTGCAAACTCACTGATCAACTCTCCTACATTCAAGCCTAAATTGTTTATATATACCACAAACAGCAACGGACCCAACACCGATCCCTGTGGAACCCCACTGGACACAGGCATCCAATTACAAAAACATCCTTCGACCATCACCGTCTGCTTCCTGCCACTCAGTCAATTCTAGATCCAATTTGCCAAATTGCCTTGGATCCCATGGGCTCTTACCTACGTTATCAGTCTACCATGCAGGACCTTATCAAAAGCCTTGCTGAAATCCAAGTAGACTATATCAACTGCATTGCCCTCATCTACACACGTGGTCACCTCTTTGAAAAATTCAATCAAATTGGTAAGACATGACCTCCCCTTAACAAAATCATACTGACTGTCCTTGAGTAATCCCTGCCTCTCCAAGTGTAGATTAATTCTGTCCCTCAGAATTGTTCCAATAGTTTCCCCAACACGGAGGTGTTGATGACTGGCCTGTAGTTCCCTGGTTAATCCCTTTCTCCTTCTTGAATAATGGTACATCCAGTACTCTGGCACCTCTCCTGTGGCCAGAGTGATATTGAAAATTATTGCCAGCACCCCTGCCATCTCCTCCCTTGCCTCACTCAACAGTCGGGGATACATTTCATCCAGGCCTGGAAATTTATCTACTTTTAAGCCTGCCAGGCCACTTAGAACCTCCTCCCTTTCTATGCTAATTTCTTTAATTATATCAGAGTCCTTTTGCCTGATTTCCATACCCACGTAATCCCTCTCACTTGTGAACACTGACGCAAAGTATTAATTTTGAACCCTATCTACATCTTCATAAATTACCACTGTGGTCTTTAATGGGCCCTACTCTTTCTCTAGTTACCCTCTTACTCTTAATGTACTTGTAAAATAACTTTGGATTTTCCTTTATTTTACCTGCCAATGTTTTTTCATGCCCCTTTTTTGCTCTCATAATTTCCTTTTTAAGTTCCCTCCTACACGTTCCCTACTCCTCTAGGGCTTCTGCTGTTTTGAAACCTTGATATCTGCCATAAGCCTCCCTTTTTCTCTTTATCCAGTCCTGTATATCCATCGACATCCAGGGTTCCCTGGATTTGTTTGTACCACTGTTGTCTTTACTGGAATATGTTGGCCCTGTACTCTCCCTATTTCCTTCTTGAATGAGTCCCACTGCTCTGACACAGATTTACCTAAAAGTAGCTGCTCCCAGTCCACTCTGGCCAAATCATATCTGATCTTATTAAAATCAGCCTTCCCTTAATTTAGAACTCTGATTTCTGGCCCATCTTTATCCTTTTCTATAACAACCTTGAGTCTAACGGAGTTATGATCACTATCTGCAAAATGCTCCCCCACTGATACCTCTACCACTTGCCCAGCTTCATTCCCTAAAATTAAGTGCAGGACTGCCCCCTCTCTTCTACGTACTGGCTTAAAAAGCTCTCCTGGATGCATTTTAACAATTCTGCTCCCTATCAACCTATTGCACTATGACTAACCCAGTTAATGTTGAGGAAGTTGAAATCCCCCACTATTACTACCCTATTATTTTTGCACTTCTCTGAAATTTGCCTACATTTCTGCACTTCTATTTCTCTCAGACTGTTTGGGGGCCTACAGTACACTCCCAGCAATGTTATTACTCCTTTTTGGTTTTTCAGTTCTACCCATATGGCTTCATTTGAGCAGCCTTCTAAGATGTCATCCCTCCTTATTGCTGTAATTGATTCCTTGATCAATATTGCAACAACGCTCCTCTTTTAAACCTTTCGCTGTCTCTCCTGAAGATCCTTTGTCCTAGAATATTGAGCTGCCAATCCTGCTCCCCTCTCAACCATGTCTCTGTGACAGCAATGACATCGTACTTCCATGTGTTAATTTGTGCCCTCAACTCATCTGCCTTATTCGTTAGACACCTTGCATTAAAATAAATAACATCCAACCTTGCCAAACTCCCATGTGCCTTAACTGGCCTATAATTTCTGTGCCTTCCAGACTCACTTACTCTCTCTTCAAATTTTGGCTGTGCATCTCCCCCTGCTGAACCTCCTCTCAGGATCCCATCCCCCTGCCAATTTAGTTTAAACCCGGGAGGGGACAAAAGCACTAGCAAACTAGCAAACCTCCCTGCAAGGATATTGGCCCCATTCCGGTTCAGGTGCAACCAATCTGCCTTGTACAGGTCCCACCACCCCCAGAAACAGTCCCAATGTCCCAGAAATCTAAAGCCCTTCCTCCTGCACCATCTCTCCAGCCACGCATTCATCTGGACTATCCTCCTATTTCTAAACTCATTAGTGCGTGGCACCAGAAGTAATCCAGAGATTACTACCTTTGAGGTTTTTAATCTGCTTCCTAGCTCCCTACATTCTGTTTGCAGGACCTCATCCCTCTTTCCACTATGTCATTGGTACCAATATGTACCACGATCTCTGTCTGTTTGCCCTCCCCGTTTAGAATGCCCTGCAGTGACATTCTTGACTCTGGCACCAGGGAGGCAACATACCATCCTGGAGTCACATCTACAGCCGCAGAAACGCCTGTCTATTCCCTTTACTATCGATTCTCCTACCACTATTGCTCTTACCCTCTTTTCCTCCCCACCTGTGCAGCTGAGCCACTCACAGTGCCACGAGCATGGTAGCACTCCCCAGAGGAACCTTCACTCTGAATGTTTTCCAACGCAGAAAAACGGTTCTCGAGTGAGGTGCTCCCTGGGGATTTCCTGACTACCTGCCTGACACCTTTCTTCTGACTGATGGTCACCCATTCCCTCTGTGTCTGCACTTCTGTAAGCTGCGGGGTGACCACATCTAAAAACGTGCTATCCACAAAACTCTCAGCCTCTCGGATGCGCCTCAGCGCCTCCAGCTGCTGCTCAAGCTCCGAAACCCGGAGCTCAAGTAGCTGCAGCTGGTGGCACTTCCTGCACACGTGGTCAGTCAGAGCGCAAGTAGAGTCTAGGACTTCCCACATGTTGCAGGTGGTACATAACATGGGACTGCCTCTAGTTGAAAAAAGACCCTTACTTTAAGTTAAATACAATAAAAAAGTTAAATTATTTATGTACTTTAAATAAAAACTGGAACTCTTACTTTCCTTTAGCTTAATTTATTTAAAAACTGGAGAAAAACACTTTCCCGCTACTCACCAATCATTGCCCACCTTTGTGCTGACATCACTTTTTGAAGTTTCCCACACTCACACTGGTTCTGCTCTCTCCACCGCTCTCGCGCTGTCTTGTGATGTCACTCTTGCGAGTCCATATGGCTCTTCTTCAGAGCTGGATTGATTGAGCTTGATTGAGATGTGGCCTTTTAAAAACATGTATGAATCAAAATCTTCATAAAATTGCAACTTAATAAGCAAAGCGAGGTTAGATCAGGAGAAGTAATTGAAACTTGTTAAAACTGCCATGTTCCTTGTGACATCTTTCAATGAATGAATCTTGAGGAAGGTTCTGAGCAGTGAGTTGTAAAGTTGGGTAAGAATTTCCTAACAGCACAAGAAAGGAAGCTTAGCTTCCTGTATATAATCCTCAGTATTCATATTCACCTGAAGTTCACGTAGCAAAAGGCTGTTCTCTACTTTAAACTGAATTTAAGTGCTCAATTTTATCAGCTCTTAGGGGACAAGCTGGGAGGTGGGAAAGCTGGCAAATGGCCCGGAAGGGCAGCAGGTGGCATGCCTGTCATTTTCCCGCCACCATGCCATGCCCTTCTCCCAAAAGGGAGAAAGGTGGTACATGGGCTGCCACTTGGAGCCCAATTGAACCAATTAAGTGGCCAATTAATGGTCTCTTCTCATGTCAGTTGGCATTTTGCCAACTGCTGAGGGATCTTTCACCATGTTGAGAGACAGGCCAGTGAAATGAAGCAGCATCCCAGTAGGCTCTAGGATGGGGTGGATAGCCCCCTTTTTGTGCAGTCCGTGGACAATGGAAGGTGCCCCCATGGCAGCAAGTGGTTGCTGCTGAGGGTGCTGACCTGCCAACCTTCTGTTAAGTCCTGTAGCTCATGGGGGCCAGCCACTGTCCTTAATAGGGTGGCAGGCAGCTGCCACTGGCAAATGGGTCCTTTGGATACATTTCTTAAAGAAGCCCCCCCCCCATCCCCCAGCCAACTTTCAGTGGTGGGATCCCTGCTGCCTATGTAAAATCCAGTCCTAAGCCTGTGATTTAAAGAATTGGAAGCATGTTTGCAATATTGTGACGTGGCAAATAATAAAATCTATGTGATGCAACCTGTAAAACAACAGGAATGGGTATTAACACATATTATGGTACCCCTCAATCTGTGCTGTATCAAAACCAAAGATTGCTGGAAATAATCAGCAAGTCAGGCTGCATCTGTGGAAAGAAACAGAGTTCAATTCAGTCCGGTGATGATCCATCATCAGAACTTGAGGAAAAATAGAAATGTATGCAATGTGATGTGTTAGCTTATTGCAATTAGGGTGGCAGTGGATATGCTAAAATTTGGCTCAATAATCCTGACCTTAGAAGTAAAATCAACCAAAGTTCCTAATCCTGATGGCTATCTGGTAACCCATGCTTGTGTACAACATAGGAACAGGAGTAGGGCATTTAGCCACTTGGGCCTGTTCCACCATTCAATGAGATCATGGATGATCTGTGCACAAAAAAAACTGCTTTTGCCCCACACCCCTTAAAAGCTTTAATAATAGAGATAAAAGCAAAAAACTGCAGATGCTGGAAATCCAAAACAAAAACAGAAACAGAAATACCTGGAAAAACTCAGCAGGTCTGGCAGCATCGGCAGAGAAGAGCACAGTTGACGTTTCGAGTCCTCATGAAGGGTCATGAGGACTCGAAACGTCAACTGTGCTCTTCTCCGCTGATGCTGCCAGACCTGCTGAGTTTTTCCAGGTATTTCTGTTTCTGTTTTTATTCCCTTAAGAACTTTGATTATCAAGAATCTATAAATCTCAATTTTAAAATTTACAACTGATTTGGCGCCAATTGCCATCTGTTGAAGAGAAATTGCTTGTATAAGTGTTTCCTAATTTCAATCCTGAGACGTCTGTCTCTAAATTTTTGACAATGCCCCTATTCTTAGAATCCCAAACCACTGGGACAGTTTCTTCCTCTCTACACTAGCTGTTTCCCTGAATATCTTTGTTGCCAGCCATGGTCCTCACCTTCCCCATTCCCACCCAAGTTAAAACCTGGTTATACTGTATCACTATTACACTTAAACCATAAATCATTGTGGATACATTTATCATATGAATATGAATGTAGTACAACCTTTCCATTTTGTGAACATAGTGACTGGAAAATTAATATTCATTGAAGTGCCCCTCCCTGCACCAACCTCACGCCTTGTCTCTTTACTGTCAAAGACTGAATCAGACTGTTAGCAACCTCAGTGCCCTATTGACCCCATATCCTCTTCATATAAAAAGACCCCATATCCTCTTCATATAAAAGATCACAATCAACTCTGTCTCAGCCAGTCTGCTGCTGAAATCCTCATCCATTCCTTTGTTAACTTCAGCTTTTATTATTCTAACGCTCTTGTTGCCAGCCTCTCATCCTGCACCCTGAATAAACTTCAGCTCAGCCAAAGCACTGAGGGCTAGACACCCTGCTGACAGTGTGGACAGACAACATTAGCCCATACTTGTGTGCTTCTTTTCCTTCTTCAGGACTTCGGATATGTTTATTAAGAAGTTTTAGTATTATGTGTTAAGGGATGAAAACTGATATAATTGCCAAAATTGGCAACACAAAAATCCACCAAAGAATACATTTGGAAAAAAACTCCATTGCTACGCAATTCAAGCATTTAACCAGCTAAACATTAAATGCTGCTTTTGCCAAGCCTATTCCATTGGTCTGTGGGGAGGGGTGAGTTTTCTACTCTTGCTTGAAGCTTGTTGTTTTTGTTCTTAATGGATTAGCCCATTGGAGACAGTAAACTATGGCCAGGTATTTTCCTATGGCGGGCGGGCCTGCGATCGGCTCTGCGCCGCCATTTTATGCGGGCGGGCCAGTTAAGGCCTGTCCAGCGTAGTGCCTGGCTGGCAGCGCTCAGTGCTACCTGTGCGGGCAGGGGGAGGAGGGAGAGTCCGGACCAGCGCTCTTTCGCACATGTGTGCGAAAAAGCGCAATAATCTCCCTGAAGTATAGAGCTGCCTCAGGGAGATTGAATGAATATTAAAATAATTTTAAAAATTATTTAAAAATGTATTTAAATATGTCCTTTCATGTGTCACATGAGTGGGGACATGTTTTCATATTTGTGGAAATTTATTTATTTATTTAATAAAAGCTTCAGGAAACCTCATCCCGCTCATGGATGAGGTTTCCTGAAAAACTCGAAGGTTGGACGGGCAGTTTTCACACTGTTGTAATGTAGGGAACAAAGCAGCCACTTTGCGCATATCAAGCACCCACAAACAGCAAGGTGATAGTGACCCGATAATCAGTACTTTAAGATGTTAGTTGAGGTATAATCAAACAGGCATTGATATGGACTTAATTTCTTAATGGCCTTAATAGGCCGTTTACATTTTGGCGGGCGCGCAGCCCACTCCGGCACATGCCCGCTGAATTAAATATCACTTGTCATTTTACTCATCGGCGTGTCAGGCCCTGTTATCCAATCTCTAAAGTCCATATCAATGCCTGTTTGATTATACCTCAACTAACATCTCAAAGTACTGATTATCGGGTCACTATCACCTTGCTGTTTGTGGGTGCTTGATATGCACAAGGTGGCTGCTTTGTTCCCTACATTACAACAGTGACCACTTCAAAAGTGCTTCATTGGCTATAAAGCACTTGGAGACTTGAAGAAGTGTCATACGAACTCAGAACGTTAACTCTGCTTCTCTCTCCACAGATGCGGTCAGACCTGCTGAGATTTTCCAGCATTTTCTGGTTTTGTCTTGGAAACATCTGGTGGTCATGAAAAATGCAATATAAATACAAAACTTTTTTTCTATATATTGGTTCTGCATTTTTTTTTTGTTTTGTTTTTGCTGGTGCAGCCAACAAAGTTTGAATTCCCCATCCATTGAGACAGGCCAAACGAAGCATCAATGAACAGGCTCTTGTTAAGCAAGTGCTGCCTGATAGCACTATTGATGACCCCCTTCATTATTTTGCTGAGTGTGTGAGTTTAGCGTGATGAGATGGTTGCCTTACCCTGGCACCATGAATGAAATCGCTCATCTTCTTTCTACACTGCATGGCCAACCTCTTCTGTGCCATGTTGGCACTGACCACCACTGCCACCACCTCCCAAGCCAGAGTGGTGAGAATGCTGGACCTCCTGTGGCCAGAGCAGGGGTAGAGGACATCACAGTGGGTCTCCAAAAGGAATTCCAGTGACAGGTCACTGAATTCTTTTTGGCTTTCAGTGCCATGTCTTTCGTGGAGGAGTCCTGGGCTGTAAGCATTGAGAACTGTGTGTGTGGCTGCAGTTTAGATATAGCACCCAGAGTGAGGAAACAGTGAGGTAACAGCATGATGAGCAACTCAGAGGCCGCCTGCCAGCGATCGGATGTGTTTCCAATGGCTACATAATTTATGAGACAGGAAGCGGACGATACGGCACAAAAACCCGCCATTGCGGCTGATGGGTAAAATGTATTTTTTCATGGCCGCCTCCACACTTAGTGCAATTCAGGGAAAATTCTGCCATGCCATTAGTTGAAATCTGGAAATGTCAGCTTGATTATGGATTTCAAAAAATTAATATATCGTAATGGCACTTGAGATTAAACCTCTTGACTGGCTAGTTTTTGAGGTTTCAGCTCAAGCAGCATGATACAGAAACAAACTGTTAATCTCACAACATTAATATCACTCAGATTCTTGATGTAGACTTATTTCTCTAACTGTTTATTCGTCTCATTGCTGTTTTGGGACCTTGCTGCATATAAAATTACCAGGCTTGCTTACATCATAATATTGTTTAAACTTCAATTATTAAACTTTTTGAGGGTGTACAGTTGGGGAATGCCTATTAGCTGCCTGGCAATCTGGCTGCTGTCCAAACATTGCAGAAAAAATCAACAAGCTTCAAACTAAAGAAGAGCTTATAAAAAAAACTTCACTCCTCCAGCCTTGAATTTCCAATTGCCACATCTACAAAATAAAGTGCTTACTTTTTAAAGTTTTTTTTTGCAGTGAGCACAGCAGGAGATCATTTATTCTTGTTCAAAAATGGAGTGCTTTCGTGAACACTCCGGAACGTTTGAGGCAGTCTCTCCAGTGGATTGTTTGGGGGAAAAAGTGTAAGAGCAGCAAATATTAGCCTAAGTGGTTTGAAGTCATGGGTGACATTTCAGGAGTTTCCAGTATATCACTTATCCAGACCTCAGTGTGTAAAGGATAGAGATTCAGGCCCAGACTTTTGCCATCACAGAGAGGCTCTCCGTCAAGGCAAAAATCCCAGAAATGGCCACAAGTTCTAAGTTCCACCCCCAAACACGGCATGTTCCATTTTTTTTGCTGGGTGGTGGTTGGGGGGAGTGTGGGGGGGGTCGTGGTGGGACAGGAGTCAGGCTGGTGTTTGCATATGTGTGGCTTACGGAGGCAGCTAACCATTTAAATCACCGGTTGCCCTCACTAAAGTGGGATTTTGGTAGGCCAGGTGTGTGAAACCTGGAGTGTGCAGATTAGAATGGGTAAGAAGAGGTCTGAACTTGGTGGATTCATTTGGAAAGCCAGGGCATCCCTTTGGAGAGGTAAGGTGCCCTTTGAATATGTTCCTGGGGCACACTTGCAAGAAATAAGGTATCGTCTGCAGAGGTAAGGCACCTTATATGATTGTTAAAAATGAATAGGATTATGCACTTTTTTACAAACAAACTCATTGGAACTGTCAAGCTGTCAAAGAACTGTCCAGCTGTCAATGGTCTGTCAAAGCTATCAAGAAATTGTCAAAGGGTACTAGGTGAGTTGGCAAGGAGGAATAAGGGCAGAGGGTGGTGAGTGGGGGCATGGGTTGGCATAGGGTGTATGAGGGACCATGGGGTTGGATAGAGGGGCATGGGTAGACAAGGTGGCTATAAAGAGCCATTGGGGTGGGTAGAGAGGCATGAGTTGGCACAGGGATTATCAGGGCCCAGGGTTAAATAGAGGGGCATGGATTGGCATATGGTGTATGAGGTGTCATGGGGGTTGGGTGGGGGCATGAGTTGGCATAGGTTGGCATGGATGGGGCATAGGAAGTTTGTGTGTGGGGGTGGGGGGGGGGGTGCGATGTTGAGGTGTTGACCCTGTGCTTCAATTTCAGAGCTGGAATCAACCCTTCATTACACTGTTCACTGCACCACTCAAGTAGCAGATATCCTCTTCAATCAAATATCTGCATACATTAAATTCAACAACAGCTTGTGGTACAAGCTGAAGTGTCACACCCATTTGTGCACCTATAGTTAGTTCATTTCATTTTGTTAATAGTAAGTGTTACTATTGTTTTCATAATCAGATAGTTTGCAACCTTGATAAAAAATTGTAAATTAGTGTTCATTTTTTGGGGTGAACTAAAGGGATATACATATGAACAAACAAACATGGAAATAGCAGCAAAAATAAACAGGGGGAAAAAAACCATAGACCAATCCAGGGGAGTAATATCTGGGCAATAACTCCAACCTTTAACGGTGATCAAATTTCTAGGAAACCAAGACATATTGCCCCACCTACCTACTGTAATCAGTAATATTGACCATCTCCTTTTTCAGCTGATGCAAAAAAAGGATAGAAAATGGGATAGAAGGGAGGATAAAAAAGGGGATAAAACCATGGATAAATGAATAAAAATAAAAATAAGTGGATAAAAAATAAAACTGAATGTAGAAAAAAGGGGATTAAAAAAAGGGGGTGAGGATTCAGGAGAGAGTTCATGGTCTGAAGTTGTTGAACTCAATGTTAAGTCCAGAAGGTTGTAGAGTGCCTCATCAGAAGATAAGATGCTGTTCCTCCAGTTTGCGTTGGGCTTCACTGGCACATTGCAGCAGGCCAAGGATGGACATATGGACATGAGGGCAGGATGTTGAAATGGCAAGAGACAGGGAGGCCTGGATCATGCTTGCGGATTGACTGGAGGTGTTCCACAAAGCAGTCACCCAGTCTGCGTTTGGTCTCCCTGATGTAGAGGAGACTGCATTGGGAGCAGTGAATGCAGTAGACCAAACTGAAGGAGGTGCGAGTGAAGCAGTCTTTCACCTGAAAGGAGTGTTTGTGCTTTTGGACAGTGAGAAGGGAGGAGGTAAAGGGGAAGGTGTTGCACCTTTTGTGATTGCATGAGGTGGGAAGGGGATGAGGTGTTGGGGGTGATGGAGTGGGCCAGCAAGTCCCGGAGGGAACGGTTCCTACGGAATGCTGATGGGGGTAGGTCTTGAGGGGAAGATGTGTTTGGTGGTGGCATCATGCTGAAGTTGGCAGAAATGATAGAGGATGATCCTTTGAATGTGGAGGCTGGTCGGGTGAAAAGTGAAGACAAGGGGGAACCTGTCATGGTTCTGGGAGGGAGGGGAAGATGTGAGGGCAGAGGCACAGGAGACGGGTTGGACAAGGCTGAGAGCCCAGTCAACCACAGTGGAAGGGAAACCTCAGTTAAGGAAGAAGGGAGATATGTCAGAAGCGCTGTTTTGGAAAATGGCATCTTGGGAACATGCTATGAAGATGAAGGAACTGAGAGAATGGGATGGAGTCCTTACAGGAAGCATGGTGTGAAGATCTGTAGTTGAGGTAGCTGTCGGAGTCAGTTGCTTGTATTGAATATTGGTGGACAGTCTATCACCAGAAATAGAGACAGGGAGGTCAAGGAAGGGAAGGGAAGTGTCGCAGATGGACCATGTAAAGGTGATAGAAGAGTGGAAATTGGAAGCAAAATTGATTATTTTTTCCAGATCCAGACAAGAACATGAAGCGGCACTGAAACAGGCATCGATGTACTGAAAACATTTTCATTATTTCAATCAAATCTCTTTGCATTCCATCCTTTTCTAAGTTAATAAGGGTAAGTTCACTAAGCCTACCATTGTAGCTCTGAGTCTAATGGCATTCCATTAAGCATTTTCCAGGCTCTCTATCATGCAGCATTTTTTTTGTATTAATTCACGGGATGTGGGCTTCCCTGGCTGGCCCTGCTTTTATTGCCCATCCCTAGTTGCCTTGATAAGGTAGTGGTGAGCTGTCTTCTTGAACCGCTGAAGCCCATGTGGTGTAGGTATACCCACAGTGCTGTTAGGAAGGGAGTTCCAGGATTTTGACCTGGCAACAGTGAAGGAACAGCAATATATTTCCAAGTCAGGATGGCGAGTGACTTGTAGGGCAACTTCCAGGTGGTGGTATTCCCATCTATCTGCTGCTGTTGTCCTACTATGTGGTAGTGGTTGTGGGGTTGATGGTGCAGTCTAAGGAACCTTGGTAAATTCCTGCATGTTCACAATATTAATCATGCTTCCTATGTGCATCAGCCTAGTAACCACCACCAATAATTCAAAGAAGTCATAAGATAGAACACAGTCTTTTAGAAGTTATGTTCAGACTTTCGCTGACCAGATAGTCGTACAATGTATCTCCGTAATGTCCCTTGTGAAGAACTTCTATACAGCTGATGTAAAACTGTAATTTTTTTGAGATCCTTTGTTCTATCCAGCACAATTTTGTATCTACCTTAATACTTTCAACTTTAAGGATAACTGTAAATTCATCAATGGTAACTGTGCATCATCTACTGATACAGGTCGTACTTAAAACCACTCCCAAATGCTGAGATCCTACTTTAAACTTCCTTTGAGTAATTCTTCAACAACCTCTAATGATCTTGTGACGAACATTGCTGAAGAAGATTTCACTATTGCTGTAACAATGGTCTGCCACATTTTTTCTCCATCGATCTTTTGAATGCTCTGATATGAGTTTTTGTTAACTTTAGCTAAATGCAATACCACTGTTCTCCTGAGAACTACTTTTCTTTTCACCTATAGAAGTAGGTTTGTTTCAGCTTGATTTGCCCATGCATTGGACTAGTTAGCTACTTTGGGTTTTGTTTAAACTTTGCCTTTCTTTGCTTCTTAGAGCAGACATGGGTTTTGTCAGTGTCAGAAAGTTCCCACAAATAAAGTTGGCCAATTAACTTGGTTCAAGCTCATTGCCATTTTTGTGAAGATTGCCTTAAGTTCAGCATTACGTTCTTGACAACATTCGTCTTGCTGATTAAGTTAAATCTAATAATATTGTGGTCTCTGTTACCCAAATGTTTTCCTCACCTGTTAGTGCATCAGAGTCACTATTAAAACCAAAATCAAGGGCAGAATCTTCGGGCCGGAGATGGTGGGTGGGGCCCGCTTGCCGACGCATAAAATGACGCGCGGTGACCTCAGGCGTGTGTCCCGACGCCACTGCGCATTATTCTGATCCTCAGTTTGGCGGGTGAGCAGCGGAGTCGGCTGCATGCTCGCCGAACTGTCAAAGGCCTATTAAGGCCATTTAAAAACTAATTAAAGTAATTAATTGAGCTGCCTGTCCAATATTAAGGTTGGCGGGCAGGTGAAGAGCCCAGGCAGCCTTCGCATTTACCATGAAACCTCATCCACGGGCGGGATGAGGTTTCATGAAGGGTTATAAATTAAATAAATTTTTCAATTAAAGTTCATTGACATGTCCCAGCTCATGTCTTCCGGGTGTGCGTCACTCTGGGCGGGCCTTAATTGGCCCACCCACGTAAAATGGTGGAGCCCAGCCAATCACAGCAGCGATCAGCTGTGCGCCCATCTGTGCCTGCTCCCGCCCACCACCCCCCCTCCCCCAACAGGGAGAAAATTCTCCCCTAATAATCCCAATACTTCACTAGTACGTTATATTAGGAAATAAATATTTAAGATATCTACAAATCCAACAGTGGCCTTATTCTCCATGCTAGATTACTCAGCACTGGACCAATATGCTGGTAGTGTGTTACAGATCGCACAGGGGCCAAAATATTACGGCCCCTCCCGCCGGTGGGATTTTCCAGTCCTGCCAAAGTCAATGGACTTTTGAACAACTTGCCACGTTTTACGGCCCCACCCCCGCCATGACGGGGCTGTAAACTTCTGCTTAGGGAGCCCAGGTTACTGTGCCAACGTGCATTTTTACATGTGTTTTGTAGTCTGGACCTATGGATAGTGATGAGAGAGGCTTCTTCCCATCATATGGCTAACTGGGAATCTCTCCCACTCTTAGCATCTGACATTGACATGTGTTGGAAGGATTTGCAGGTTGACAATCAACCTGTTTGGCTGTGTTATAAATGTACCTTCCTTGGCCATCTAGTCCAGGGGTGAGACTTGAACTCAGAGCTTCTGGCCCCAAGGAAAGGACGGTACCAACTGCACCACAAAACCTCCTACCTGGACCAATATATCAGTGGGAAAATAAGATCTCCATTTTAAGTATGAGGTTATATGGGCAGTAAGATATTATTGAGCCATACCTGCCCCATTTATGCAGGGCAGCTCAAGTTTAAATCTGTACTGTTACCTGATCTGAGAGCTTTTGATGTTTCAAAAAATGGAAGTGTTTCATTTCCCAGCACTAATGTTGCCTTCTATGATACAAGACAGCTCTCCTCTTTGAAGAGAAAGCACTTATTTTTACACGGGGCATGGGTTTAAGGTGATTGGTACAATGATTAGAGGGGAAATGAGGAAAAGCTTCTTCACCCAGAGGATGTGTGAAATTTGCTGCCTGGTTTGGTGGTGGAGGCAGAAACCCTCAACTCATTTAAAAGGTACCTGGATCTGCACCTAAAGTGTTGTAACCTGCAAGGCTATGGACCAGCTGCTGAAAGGTGGGATTTGAATGGGCGGCTAGTTTTTTATTTTTTATTTTTTGGCAGACACGATGAGCTAATTGGCTTCTTTCTGTGCCATTACTTTTCTATGGTTCTGTGAGGGCTGGAGGAATGATTCATGTTTTTTTTAATATTTTGATATAATGGTGGAGCCCTGAGGCAGGCCTTCCAATCAGCCCACCTCTGCACCCCTGGAATCCTCCTCAGTTCTTCTAGGGTCGCCTGCCCCAACTTCTAATCCAGAATGCTGCCACAGCCTCCTCGGATGGAAAATCCAACATCTGGGCAGCCATTTTTAGAAGCTGGGAATTCTCCCGTCTCTACCCATTTGGCCAGGGAGCGGAAATTGGGCCTAAGTGATAATTTTTGATGGTAGTCTACTTGCACCCATTAAGAATTAAGCCCCTGAATGTAATTTAACATCATAACCTTACAGATGGCAAAAAGGAGAAAATAAATTCAGCCCATTTATGGATTTCAATCCCAATCCTAAAATTAAAGAATAACATTCATAGTTCTGAAATAATCCTAAGGCTTTATTGTGTAATATTTAGAAGAAAGAACTTGAATTTACAAAGTGTCTTTCATGACCTTCTGATGCCCCAAATCTTCCTTAGCCAATGAGGATATAACAATATTGGGAAATATAAGGCAGTTTGATCAATGATTTGGTATGGAAACAGAAAATCATATGTTAAATGGTTTGTATTTCTTCCAGACTGTAGGGTGTGATTATGAGATAGAATCTAATGCAGTTGAAGATCGATGTGGGGTGTGCCATGGGAATGGCTCTTCCTGTCAGACAGTGAAGAAGACGTTTGAAGAGAGTGAAGGATTAGGTAAGTATTTTATCAACAGACTTATTCCTGCTTTTGTAGCAAATAACAACTATGAGAATTTTGATATGGTCCAGAGCACCCTGCGTCCTGACAACATCCCTCCTCCCACTGTGTACCAGACCTTTGCATGTTAGCTTGGAAGGTGCTTTTCCTGCCAGTACTTGTTACTGATGTCAGAAGTGCTAATGTACTTGGTGTTATTTCCTACATTACAACAGCGACTACATTTCAAAAATGCTTCATTATTGTCATCCGCTGCAAATGTGCCATGCTGCTTCTGCTGAATGAAGAATTATATCAAAAAAGGTCCTTACATAGTTTTCAGCTTATCATCATGATGGTATCGACATTAAGTCCCTGCCAATTGTTTGAAATCTGTATATTCAGGTATCAGATTTACCTTGGCACTAAACCTGATGCCACTGAAGGTTTTCTTCCTCTGTTCCCAGGTATAGTGAACCTGTGAGATTATGTTCACTCACTTAGCAACCTTCATCCATACAACCTGCTTTCTGGACTTTGCTGATGGCTGCCCTTCACTACAGAAAAGGCCATTTGCTTTTATTGAGCTCTCTCCAGCAACACCTCCAAACATTCGTTACTGAATTAAGGATGTTTTAGTGCCACCCTCATTACGCTCTTGATACTTCCAAATCAGTTGATGCTTTCTACTGAAAATTTGCAGGCAACTCACCATAACAAGAAAAACCCCAGAAAATGCTGCAAATACTCAGTAGGTGTGGTTGCCTCTGTGTGGATAGAAACAGGGTTAATTTTTCAGGTGTGTGACCTTTCATCAGAACTGTTCTGTCAGATGCTACCAGAGCTGCTGAGCATTTCTAGCATTTTCTGTTTTCATTTCAGATTTCCAACATATGCAGCATTTTGCTTTTGTCCTCATAAGGAGAGGTATGTCTTGCTTGAACAGGCTGCTCAATTTAGTTGTTACTGCTTGATGGTGCATCACAACTGTGCCCTGGCAGGATAATGTCAAATGTCAGGTTTTGAAACTGGTGGTCAAAATTTGAGCCCACCTGTTAGTTTATCAGGGGAAATTAGTTTCTTTTTTCACTTGGAATGGAGATTGTCAATGTGAACAGATCAGACCAGTTGCAAGACTGGACTGCAGGTTGCCAGAACTTGTGGGACAGGACTGAAGTCTGTCATAACTTTCTAGTAATGTTGGGTGCTCACAAATTTGAATCAAAAATGTTTTAAAATAAGGTGATAGTTTCTGAGATGCACAAGCACAAGTATTTTTTATTCAGCACTTTTCCCCCAAAGAAGTTATGAACGTAGATTACTGAAATTAAGCTTTTCAACTTTTCTTTTCCTGAATAGAACTTTATGGGTCAAGCTGCTGTTGTTGTTCAATGCAATAGTTTACTTTCATCAGGACAACATTTACCTGTCTTGAAATTAGGATGCTGTTTCGAGGGGGCAGAATTTTCAGTTTGGCAGGCGGGAGTGGTCAGGGGCCTCATGATCGCCTGGGAAATGGGCCCAGCCAATTAAAGCCCACTGAGCATGAAATGCGGCTCCCCACTGGTCGGAAAGGCAGGGGCAGGGGCCTTTTGGCTGCCAGGTCCAATTGTGGCCCGGTGGCCAGTTTAAAAATGACACAGGCAGCCCTGTGAAAGCTATCACGGAAGAACGTCTCTTCTGCGTCTTCCACATTCCCCCGCTTGTCAGATGAGTGCCTTGTGGTCCTCCTGGAGAAAGTGGCTGCCACGAGGGGACACCCTTGTCTCCAGAGTTGGAAAGAGGAGGCCGCCACACCTCATAAAGAGGGCATGGGAGGAGGTTGCAGCGCAGGTCAGCAGCCATGACCTGGTGCAGTGCACATGGGTGCAGTGCCAGAAGAGGTTCAATGACCTGCTGTGCTCAGAAAGGCTGAGTACTGTGTTGGCATGGGTCAGTGTGCAGAAGTGTTAAGGTGTGGCCGCCCCCCCAAGGAACTCAGGGGTGCTAGAGTCTGAGCACCAACTGTCAGTGATGCTGGAACTGGCTAAGGGACTGAGTCCTGGCTGCTTGGACTGAGTGCAGTGCAGCTCACGGGCCGTGACTCGCTTGTGCCCTTCAAGGTCTTCCTCAGCTGGAGCTGGCCAGGCTGCAGTGGCGCTGCAGGTAGATAGTGGACTAATCAATGATACTCTGTCCTTTCAGGAGAAGACAAGTCATAACCATAACCAATCAGAGAGGTCACTTACAGGTGGAGGCCCACACAACTTTCTGCTGCTGACCAGATTCGAGCAAGATGCCCAAATATAGAGAGCTGGCATGCTCCATGTGCAGCCTGGCATGGAGAGGTGGGGGTACCAGACGGAGGTAAGAGTGCTGTGCACAGAGGTGAAAATTTCAGATTGTGCAACCATTCTAGTGTAGTCTCCTCACTCACAGGAGACTCAAACCTGGAGTCCCCATTGATCATTGAAAGATGATGGCACCATGAAGCAGGTCTCCAGTGTCTCACCAGGGTGCCTGGCATGCACAGTGACAGTCTGATGACTTTAACTAATAACATGTCCTTGTTCTCCCTTACATTCACCAGCACGCTGTCACTCTCTGTACCCCAAAGGGCCACCCCTGATGCTGGAGGACCACCAGGCTTCATTTGCACATGTGTCATACCCTCTCTCTGAACCAGGCACCAACGCAGATACCAGCACCTCGGTGGGCATTAGATCAGCGGCTAGAATGCACATTGGTGAGGGCACTTTGCACCCGCTGGAGGTGCAGGCGGAGGCAGAGAGTGCCCAGGCCGCCGGCAGTCGAGGACTGTTGGAAACCAGGATGATGCCGAGTCGAAGGCTGATGATGAGCCTTTGGAGTCGTCCATTTGTCTGCAGATGTTGGATGTCCAGTGAGATGTGTGGGAGGATCTGGCAGAGATCCATGAGGGTCTATGGGCCATGGTCTCCGTTGTGGAGGAGTCCATGCATTGACCCCCATGGCCGAGCGCACAGCCTCCTCCATTGAGAGAGTGGCGACTCTCATGGAGAGGCAGCTTCAGAACAGAATGAGGAGTTCCTGGGGTTGTGCTCGGACCTGCAAGCCCTCACACAGGCAATGACCTGAAATGGTCAATGCCAAGGTGGAAGATGAATGAGGCATTCAGTATCTCAGCTAGGTGCCCATCCATCAATGGCGAGCAGGGAGATCCAGAGCGGTGAGCTGCTTATCGTCTCTGCGGGCTCCTCTCAGGGCGCTCTGAGTGACGGCAGCAGCTCCTCCGCCCCTTCGCCAGTGACCGTGGCATCTGATGAGGCTGCAATGATTTGGGAGATGCCAGCCAAGATACTGGCTGCTCCCTCCCAGGTGGGGCCAGTGCAGACTTCACTGGCCAGAGGATGAGCGCCAAGGTCATCAAGGCCAACAAGACAGCAGAGCTAGCAGGCTGTCTCCAATGCCAGCGAGGGGGCGAAGAGTGAGCACCAAGACATAGCAGATAGATGGGAACACTCCTCCAAATGGAAGTTCTTCTCCAAATCACTCACCGCCTTGGCTTGGAAATCCATCGTCATTCCATCAATGTCGCAGGGTCAGAATCCTGGAACTCCCTTCCTAGCAGCACTGTGGCTGTACCTACACCATATGGACTGCAGTGGTTCAAGAAGGCAGCTCAAACCACCTTCTCAAGGGCTATTAGGGATGGGCAAAAGATGCTGGCCTAGCCAGCGAAGCCCACATCCCGCAAATGAATATTTTTTTTAAAAATGTGGGCGACAGGGTAGGCAACGGGCAGGAGCAGAGATACTTATCAAACAGTTATTGGAGTTGCATAGCAGTATTTTACAACTTCTGTATCTTGTAAAAGATATAACAAAAGCTTCCAAAAAAAAATCAAGGAAACAAAGTTGAAACTTGAGCCATGAAAAAAATGATTTTTGATAGACCTGTACAAAAAGTCAGATGCCCCTCTTTGCTTGCATAACCACACTGACATCTCAGCTTCTAAAAAATTCAAAAATTCTAATAACCAGCATAGTAAGCACTTAACAAGTTAAGTGGGATAATTCATACTGAAAATTTCAGATGCTAAACTATGATGAGTCTTTAATTATTTAGGTCTTAACAGAACAATGCATTTGTAAAGTTCAGAAAGAGAAAAATGCTCAGTTTGCAGCTTCTATTGATACTTCAAAAAGTATTCAGCCTATTTCTACCATTGGAAATAATGTCCCAGGTTATTGAAAAGATATTGCCACAAAACAAAAAAGCTTTCTAGGGGAATGGTGTCATTGAATCTCAGTTCATTTATGGACCAGTGCGTGTGTGCAGTCGGGTATCGGCGGCCATCTTGCGTAGCTATCTTGCGTTGGCAGGAGGCACAATGGCAAAATCCCATCTAGTTCACTAATGTTCTTTACCTCCATGTGATACCAGACCCACAGAAATGTGGTTGTCTCTTAAATGCCCTCTGAAATGGCAACAAATGCTGGCTTTGTCAGTGATGCCACATCCCATTAAAGAATACATTTTTAAAAGCTGATAAAAATGCTTTATATCCTTGCAACTTAAATAATGCAAGCCTGTTTTCCCCTGGACTCAAGGTCTAATTCTAGCCTTCACATATCTTCCCAAATCATATGCGATTTTTCGCTTTATAGAGGCAATTTTAACCTCTGCAGATGAGTGAGTTTGTGCTGGCTGGAAACTTCAGGTGTCAAAAATCTGAGGCAGGGTCCCAACCTGCCTTACAGACAGCCCCTTCTGTTTTTAACTGAGACAAGACAAGGGGCAGGGCAAACAACCCAATTTCAAGATGTGGGCCGATCATTGCAACCTTTTAAGGGGAGTCTGCGTGCCCTTATTTTAACGATATTTTTATTTTTAACTCATTTAGGCCATGTTTCCTTGGTCTCTGTAAACCTGTCAGATAAAAGAACACTATAGTCTTCCAAATGCCTTTACAGAATTCTTATGAGCCAAGTGAAGCAGAAGTGTTTCCAACCAGTAGAACAAGCTAACCTGTAAACTTTTCCTGCGTTCCCCGAATCCCCAAACATCCCATGATGACAGACCACCCCAGTCTTCACTGACCCCCATCTCTCCTCCATGATTTCTGTCTCTTCACCCAACTCTCCCTGGATCCTCAACTCTCCAACCTCTACCCCATCCCCACCCAATCTCTGGCTTCAATCTCTGGAACTTCCTCCAAACAGTTCAGCAACACTACCGCACCCCCCCAACACTCCCCCAGTCCCCTAACTTTGAGAGCTGCCCCTCCCCAGCTGCCCCTCCATCTCTGCCTATGAGCATCCCTGACCCTCTAAACCCCTCCATCACAATCTATACCTTTAACAGCGTTTAACTTACCTTCTCCTGACTTTAGCCTCTTCAGCACAACCTCTACCTGACTGTAAACCAAACCGGTAAATCAGGTTGGCTTCCAGTTGGTGAACCTGTTTAAGGGAAACACACACACTGTGGCGTTAAAACTCCATGAGGTTCAGGTAAACCTGGATTCCTGTGCTTCCTGACATTACTCCTTCCCATGTTTGGAAATCATGTCCCAGTAAATATCAGACTCAGAGGGCAAAACTTCTACTGACCTGGCCTGTTGGAGCTTATGAATCAGAAAGTTGGAGAACCTGTAGTTTGGGATTCCCCCTGACCCCCCCCCCAAACACTGTGAGGCTTTAACTCCACCATTTGTTAGTGACATCAATGATTGATTCTCCGCCTGGAGGCTAAACCTGATTGACAGCTCACCACCACCTTCTCAAGGGCAACCAGGGATGGGCAATAGGTGCTGGCCCAGCCAGCGAAGCCCACATCCTGTGAATGAATACAAAAAAGAGCTGGGCCTTCAGTCGGGTGGGGAGCCTGCCACCACCAGGGCCCAGCAGCAGTCAGTGCCAAGAACAAGAGGTGGACCAAAGGGGCGAGGTTTGACCAGAGCCAGGGGGCAGGGATGATTGGAGGTGCGGGAGAAATTAGAGAGGGATATTTGGAGGGATGTTGACTGGAGTTGCGGAGAGGGAGGTGGTGGGCTGCTGATCCTAGTTCCGGTAATCTTAAATTAAGCATCTTAATTCTGTGTCCAATAGTCATTGATCCTCTTGCCCGTGGATAAGGTTCTCCTTATTAACTTGACCCAAAAAGCATCATAATTCAAGTGGTCAGTTTCTGAGGAGGGGAAAGGTAGAAACCCTTGTTGGAGAGGCAATTGGAAGCTTTGGTGGGGGAGGGTTGGTTGGGGATTGGGACCCGCTGGTGGAGCAGGGGAATTGAGACCTATTAGGAGGGTAGGGGAGATAAGCATCTGGTGAGGGTGCGTGGAGGTCAGAGGCTTCAGGAGGAAGGATAAGGGGATGTAATAGAATTGTACCAACGCTGAGTGCCTTCAATTTTCTGGGGAGGCTAGAGAAAATGTGATTATTTTCCTTAGAGGAGAGAAGATGAATAAAATAAATTAATGGAGGTGCTCAAAATTATGAGATGTTTTGCTAGAATAAATAAGGAGAAACCTTATCCACTGGAGAATCAGTCGGGAAACAGATTTAAGATAATTGGCAAAAAAAAACAGAAATGAGGTGAGAATATTTTCCTTGCAGCAAGTTATGATCGGCAGTTGTACTGTCGTGGAAGCAGCTTCAATAGTAACTTTCAAAAGAGAATTGATTATAGATTTATAAAGGAAAAATTTAGCGAGCTATGTGGGAAGAGTGGGACTAATTGGATAGCTTGTTCAAAGAGAGCACAGGCACAATTAGCCAAATGAGTATCTTCTATGCTGTTTATAGGTGGAATCTTACCACCTTCAACCCTGCCACAATGGTGGCACCATTTTCAGGTTTGGAATCCGGCTTTCTTCACAGTCCGCCTGGTAATTGCTCTTTATCAGAGCAAGCAAATTTACATCTCACTTCTGGGCTCCCTGATCAGTTAGAGAGGGTTGGGGGATAACGCAGCCATTCTGTCAAAGGATAGATTAAAGGGGCGACCGTGTGGATCCAAAAGGCTCACCCATGCTTTGATTTTTGAGGCTGCAGCAGCCACAGGAATGGAGAGGAGACCTGGGGAAGCTGTCCAGCCCCAGCTGCACCCTTGATCTCTCAACTTGCACCTGGTGCTCCTGCTGCAGGGATCTAAGGGACTGCTGTGACGTGATCTCTCTAAAGGATGGGATGAAGACAACAATCTCTCCAGCCCAGCAAAGGTGGATGGGAGTGGATGAGGAAGTCAACAACAGGTGTGTTGTCCCTCCAGCCTGGAAACAGTCCACTGCTTTGATCCAGCAATCCTCTGTACAGCATACTGCATTCCTCTCCCTGTAGGCACTCACATCCCCACTAAACAACTAACACACATACTCACCCTCAACCTGTTGCCTTCTTTCACCCATACCTCACAGTCACCCAACAGAAATATTGTCCTTCCCTCCTCTCCACACAAGCTATTGTGAGCACTCATAGCTCTCTGCTTTCTTTCCTCGCAGGTGAGGTGAGTACACAACTTGGCAGGACACAGAGACCCAGGTGAAGAATTGGGGTGGGTGGTGGGGTTGCCCTTCAGTGACAGGTATCTTATTGGCCATTGACAATGCATGCGCACTTCATTCACTGGGAAGGAGGTCTTGTTCCAGGAGGCTGCAGATGTCAGCAGTAATCTGCCACAAGGGCCTGAGCTTCCTGATGCACTGGTGCTCAGGCATATTGAGAGAGCTGATCCTCTGGTTGTGTTGAGGGCTCACCTCCATCCCATATGCCACCTGGAGAAGCACGTGGCTGAGGAGAAGGCAACTGGAGAAGGTGTTGCTGCTGCTGTTTCTGGTGCAGTTGTCAATGATGTGGCCTCTGCTCTTCATCCTCAGCAGAGCTGGAAGATGGTGATGCTTAAGCTGCTCTCCTGCTGTTTTGAAAGCTGGCAGCAGGGAAGTGCACATAGAAGGTGAAATGACTTCCAAGCAGTTGACAATCACCTGTCAAGCAATAAAAACACTCTCAGAGGAAAAGTGCTTTGAGCAACTTCTCACCTGGCCATGGCTGAAGCTCTTCAGTGTAACTGATTAAAGCCTTCCCAATATATCAGTTTCATTAAAAAGTTCTTCCCTCTGTGCGCCAGCCTCAGTGACCCTGGTGAGTTGCTAAAGGTTGCATGATTGGAAAACCCAGGATTTAGGGCTAAAGCAGGTGATAATTGGTTTTTTAACAACCTCAACCAGTTCTTAATTACTTATACAACAGATTCAAGGGAATTTCCCACTTGCCTTCAATGTCAGCCTGGGGAAAGCTGGAAGAGGGTGGGATCACTTCAAAATCCTGACACAATGCCACTTTCCAGGACTTTCCCACCCTGCTCTCCCCCTAATCTTTACCAGTCTGGGAAAATACTGCCTTTTGATTCTATAGGGTGAGGGGTCATGGGGGTGAGGTAGAAATTTACTATGGAGGAGTATATGAGTTTAGATGTGGGGTTAAAGTCAAGCTTGAACATCGTCCATGTCTTACTGCACATGGGCAAGGGTGAGTTCATTATTTGAGACGTGAATGGGACTGAACACTGTGCAATCATCAGCGTTCATCCCTACTTCTGATTTTATGCTGGAGGAAAATCTGCTGAACCTTCATCAAAATTATGGTGAACATTGAGAGAATCCCTGCAGAAATGGAACCACTGGATTCCTACCAACTTCATTGGAATGAATATTGGAGGGTACAAGTGAGCTGAAAATAACTTTTTAATGTAGAAAACTCATTCATATGGAAATGTGGTGTCAAAATGGATTCACAGAAATTATAAGACAGCTTTAGCAAGAGGCCAGAAAAGCTAGCAACTGTACCAACAGTACTGATGTCCTTTAGAGAAGGAAATCTGCTGACCTTACCTGGTCCGGCCTATATGTGATTCCAGAACCACAGCATCGTGGTTGACTCTTATATTTGAACCAGGGCAATTAGGAACTGGCCTAGCCAATGACGCCCATATCCCATGAACAAATAATGAAAAAATAGAGAGGAGAGTGTAAAAAAGTTTCACATAAGTTACAAGAAGCAACTTTGATAGGAAGCGAAAAATAGCAGCTGCTTTAAGGGAAGAGTGGCTGCAACTAGTGCTCCTTTTCAATGGGCAGGATTCTCCCACATCCCCGTCGGCAGGTTTAATGGTGAGAAGCATCACAGAATCTTTACAGTGCAGATTTGGTGGAGAGGTCCAAAAATCGGTTTCATGCCGACATGAAATGACAACAGGATCATCTTCTACTGCCCACCATGGCAGGCCACAATTCCTGCCAGAAGCTGGCATGAAACCGATTTACATCCTGCTAATGGGACGCAAATGAAGGCCCAACCGGAATCGCCACCTCTTGTCTGATTGTATCCGACGCCGACAGGAACTCTGGACCAACCTGGCATTCAGAAGCTGGGACTTACTTTTAGATAGCCTTGGGCAGCTCATGGAGATCAAATAGAAGATGAAGGCCTCCAGCGACCGGACCGAGGAGCACCACGTGCAGCGCTGGGTGTGCAGAGCTACAACAACGTGGATATTCTCCGTGATGCATCAACTTCACCAAAGGATTGGACCTTCATCCAGTGACTTCGCCAAAGGATCGGATGGTCCAGCTGCGGATGGCAAGCAGGAAGTACTTTTGGGCGGTGAGGGTCTGTTGACTGGGGGCTTGGGTGTTGAAAGAAGGGTGGGAGGAATGAGGAGTCGGTGTCGGGGTTCAGACCTATTAGCCAGCAAGCTGACGGACTCCTCTGACTCGCATGCCACCCTGTTGAGGGTCTCCAACGTCTCTGCCTAATGCTCCTGCCCCTCTTGCTGACTCTCCAGCATCAGTTGGGAGACCGATTCCAGAAACCTGTCATCGGTCTCGGACCTCACAAATGTCTGTTCCCCGGCGCTCCACCAAGTGCCGGTGAGCTCAGCTGACCCTGCCTTCTCCTGCTGCGTGTCATGCGGTGATCACCAGAGTATGAGACCTTTCCTGCTCTAGAGCTAATACCCACCCAGGTGTGTGGCTCTGGGCTGGTAGAGGTTGCAGGTGTCTGTTGTGATGGCTGTACAATTGCACATGGCTCTTGTGCTATGTCCTTGCTTCTCTCCGGGCTTGGATTTGTGCTGAAACTGAACAGGGCTTCTTGTGTCTTGGCCCTTGTCCTCTTCCTGGTGGCACCTCTAAGTGACAGAGGAGAGAGCAAGTGACAGCGTGAGCTGCCTCCAACATGGATGCACTCTAGCCCTGAGGCTTCTATTACTTGCATGGGTCCTTACTGGTTGGAGGCCCAAATCCAGTCTCCCCATCTCCTTTTGCCCAGTCCCGCTCCACTCCTGCCAGCTGGACTACCCTTCTCCCTCTCTCGTTGGTTATGGCTTAACTGGTCCTGCTCAAAGAAAACAGAGAAGATGGGGATGAGAGGAATTGTTTCTGGCATCCATTTGTACATAGCAATTCACGTTTCTTTCTAAACTTTCAGTCTTAGAGATAGCCCACTGGATTGTTTGGCATTTCATTGATGTACTGCATGTTGCCAGAAGGGTTCTCGGCCAGCACCATCCAGAGCGCTGACCCCATCCATGAGAGAGGGAGCAAGCTGGTGGGAGGAAGCACTCCTCTACCTCCTGCTTCACAAGCAGCGCTATGAGGTACTTATCTTCTTCCTAAAGCTGCCTTAAACTTCACTTCACTTCAGCAGGCTGGGTTCTCCCGGCCTGCGAGTAAAACTGTAAAATCCGCAAAGCAGACTAAATCAGAGGCTGCCAGCCTCATTAACATATAGAAATTGCCACCCCAACTCCTTGCTGGCTACCCACCTCTTGCCGTGCTTCCGTAAACCCAGGAAGGTCTCAGAGAGGCATGTCCTTTGTGGTGCTTTCTGGTGCCCTCTGTGCCTGAGCCCCTTCCACCCTCACTGACCCCCACGCCTCGCCCTTCCAGGAAGCATTGTGAGCTCACTGTGTGGAGGAGTGAAGGGGGCACATTGGTCACTCCATCTGCAGAGTGGATGGACTGCAGTGAAACTATGAGATGTTGCTTTATGACATTACCACTGAGGCCCATGTCCCTGACATTCATTCATTGTGGTTACTGTGAGCAGCTGAGGCTTCACTTACCCGGGTGGTGCGGATGAGGTCATTCATTCTCTTTCAGCATTGGAGGGCTGACCTGCTCTGGAGGTCCTGAGCACTGACTGCGGTGGCTACCTGCTCCCATACAGGGTTGGTCTCCCCGCTTGGAGTTCTTCTCTCATCAGCTGGGTACAGGACATCCTTCCTGACCTCCACCTGGTTGAGGAGGACGCTTAGGGATGAGTCCCTGAATTTAGGTGCAGGAAGTCCCCGTCCCCTTCCTGCCATCTTTATGGGTCTTGTCAGTAAGTTGATATCCTGGTGCCTTTTAAATATGGCACCTGGATATGATGGTGGGGTGTGTGCCAACCAGCCCGCTCTGCCACACGTGATGTTGGGAAACCCCCAACTTCATATTAATGAGCCTGAGGTCGCGTGATACATAGGGAATTCCTGTTGGCCTCTGTGGCAGGAAACACTCCCCCCCACCCCCCCCCACCCCTGCAACGGGATTTAGACCCTGATGGGAGAATTCCGCCCAATGTGCTTTGTTTAGTAAGTTCAGTTTGGATTTTTAGGAGTTATGGGCAGAGATAAACTTGATTCAGAATGACCAAGAAGTCATATGTGACAGTCAGATTTTTTAAATGAGTCTCACCAGGTTGAATTTTAGCACACAAGAACAGATAGGTTGGGTT
The DNA here is from genome assembly GCF_017639515.1 of Carcharodon carcharias. NCBI lineage: Eukaryota > Metazoa > Chordata > Chondrichthyes > Lamniformes > Lamnidae > Carcharodon > Carcharodon carcharias. Next base: position 211,689,906 of record NC_054467.1, read on the forward strand.
CAGGCCGCATGTTAAAATTTTTCAAATCTGAACTCCGATCCCAGCTGGCTGCCAACCCACCATCTCCAGGATTTACAGTGGGCTGCCAACCAGGAGCTGGGGTGGCAATTTCTATATATTAATGAGGCTGGTAGCCTCTGATTTAGTCAGCTTTGCGGGTTTTACAGTGGACATCCATACTCACAGGCCTGGAGAACCCGGCGTGCTGAAATGAAGTGAAGTGAAGGTAATTTTAGGAAGAAGATAAGTACCTCACAGTGCTGCTTGTGAAGCAGGAAGTAGAGGAGTACTTCCACCAGCTTGTTCCCTCTATCATCAGACATTCTCCTCCCTATACAAGAACCCCCAGGTTGGGGATCATACAAGCCTCCCAAACCAAGGTTGGTGATTATACCCCACCTTGGATCAGAGCCGGTCCCCCCACCTTCGCACTGGGATTGGACACTCCCTGGGGCCAAGGAATGGGACTCCCTGGGCATGGAAATCCCCCTCCCCTGGAGTCAGGAATCAGGCCCAGGATCGAATCCCTAGGGCAGTGATTAGGGGATGGGGTGGGTCATAAATCCAACCAATTTGGTCCTGCTGCCTGCTCCAGAGTCCTCCCTTCGTGACTGGAAGCCAAGCCTGACAATCAGACTGACTTCCAGGCACAGAGTCTATCAATGATGGAAGATTTACACTGCGGAGTAAACAGCATGTAGGGAAATCCAAACCTCCCATAACCTTCCCTGTTAAAATTCAGGCCTTCATGATTGAATCATATAGCATCAATTCTGACAGCAGAACAAAAACGAGGCAAGAAATTTCCCTTTTCAATTTTGAAAATATAACTGAGGCAAATAGAAGGCTTAAGTGAATGAAAGTGGCAGTTGGGTAGTGGAAACAGGCAGCAAAGAATTTTTGACCGCTGTACCAGTTGCCTAGCTTTTATTGCCGATGAAATTTTATTGCCATCTGACTGGTTTCTCAAAAATATTCAGCATGAAGCAGATGTGAGATCATGTACAAAAGGTTTTATTGAGAGGAGGCATAATGGGATTGATTTTCACATTGGACTGTGCAATTGGGAAAGAATGCTAATTGGCAATGTTCATGGTCGGGTCTCATTAGCATGCTTTGGCGATATTTGGAGTAGAGACAGGCAGCTTGCTGATTGAGCAATGGTGGTAAATCCAGTGAATCCTTTTTTTGGTGCTATGCCAGTGAATGTCCATCGAGGCAGCGTGGGATGGGCGAGAATTTGGTGATGGAAGGGGAAGGGTGTGTGCAGAAACCAACATTAGACAGCTCATGCTTCTGCTAGCCTCACATAATATCATTTTCTTGCAATTGAATATTGAGAAGACTGAAGACATTACTTTTAACAGTTCTACATTATCCGGTTGCTTATCTGACAGCCAGTACTGGATGAGCAGAAATTTCCTCCAATTAGATGTTGAGAAAACTGAAGCCATTATTTTCAGTACCTGCTCTAAACTCCCCTTCCTTGCCAATGACTCCACCCTCTCCCTGGCAACTTTCTGAAACTAATCCAGATTGTTCATAATCTTGGTATCATATTTGGCTCTGAGGTGAGCTTCTAACCTCATATTTGCACTATCATTAAGACTGCCTATTTCCACCACCTTAAAATAGACCATCTTCCTCCTATCCTCAGCTCATCTGCTGCTGAAACCCTTATTCACGCCTTCATTACCCCTAGACTCGACTACTCCAATGCATTCCTGGCTGATCTCCCACATTCTTCCCTCTGTAAACCTGAGATAATCCAAAACTCAGCTGCCCATGTCTTAACTTGCACCAATTGATGCTCCCTTATCATCCCTCTGCTTGCTGGCCTACATTGACTTTCAGGCAAGCAACATTTTGATTTTAAAATTCCCAATTTTGGTTTCAAATCCCCTCCATGGTCTTGCCCTTTCTCATCTCTCTCCAAATCCCACCATCTCCACATCCCTCCATCTCCACAACCCTCTGTGTTCCTCTAACTCCTGCCTCTTCTCCACCTCCAATTTTAATTGCACCACTGTTAATGGCCACGCCTTCAGTTGCTGAGGCCTCAGTTTCGGAATACCCTATCTATGCCTCTGTGCATCTCGACCTCAGCCTCCTGTTTTAAGACACTCTAAAACCTACCTCTTTGAGCAAGCTTTTAGTCTTCTGAGCCAATATCTCCTTATGTGGCTCGGTGTCAAACTTTGTTTTATAATGCTTCCGTGAAGCGCCTTGGGACATTTCATTGCGCTAAAGGCATTTTTTAATATAACTGTTGATCTTGTTGTTGATTTCAAAGCAGCCTTCTAAAATCCTTGTTTGCTCCTCTGGGAAGCTGTCTATGCACAGTCCTTCAGTTTGAGGCTGCTGCAGAATGCCCTGCACCCAATGAAAGCCAAAAATTGCATTGGGGTCCTATGTATGTCTTAAGATTGCGATTTCATTTATTATGATCTGTTTTTGCAGAGCATCTCAGTTGCCTCAATGAAGTACCCCAAAAAGCTAAGTGTATTCCAGATATCAACAGGAAGGGGACAGCAAGTGCCTTTTCGGTGGAAAATTGCTACATTTCTGCTTGACTGAGGAGAGGAACGTTAGCCCGATTTAATGTAGGAGTTAGGACTGAAGGCAAGGCAAAGGTTTTAATGATTAATAAATTAAGAGATATGGGCAGTCTGATTGACGAATATTATAATATCATTCATATAGCAAAGACCTTGTCATTAGTACTAGGCTGATGAGTAAAGGAGAAGTGAACTCCTTTTGAAAATTAACACTGAAGTTACCAAGAACAATGATTTCAGCAGAAGGAAGACTAGTCCTGCTTGATGAAAATTGATATTTTCTAGAGTTTTTCATAATATATTTGGCTTTATACAGCACCATATGACCTTGAAGCATCCTAAAACATTTAATTAAGTAATGAATTACTTTTGAAGTGCTGTAGCTTTTATTTAGGTTAACAGTTCAGCTGCTGCCAGCTAATGCCCCTCTAACTTGTCAAGATTAGGAGAGCAATGGTAAAAGCAAATTAATGAGATGAGAGAGAGATACTTTCAGTCACAGGAGACTGAAGCTGAGTAAGCAGTAATTTGAGTGGCAAGACTTTCAGAATGAAAGTGAGGGAATGAAAGTAAGGGACGTACATTCAATTGGAAGGCGAAGCATAACCGGGAAAAGCAAGAAACAAATGATAAGATGTAATGGAAATGGATAGAATGAAAATTTGATGCCCTAAGTATTGCATGGGTGCAGATTAAAGCAAGAGAGGGAAGCAATTATCTAGTTACATGGATACAGCAGTAAAGCGATTATGTTACTGGGCTGGTAATCTAGAGGTTTTACCTATAAATCCAAAAAAACACGAGTGCAAATCTAAATATGAATTCAAGTTTAAAAATCTACGAGTAAAAATCTGGTATCAGTAAAAATGAGCATGAAGCAGGCGAACTGTAGAACCATAGAACCAAAGAACACTGCAGCACAGAAAACAGGACATTCGGCCCTTCTAGTCAGTGCCGAAATATTATTCCACTAGTCCCATTGACCTGCACCTAGTCCATAACCTTCCAGACCTCTCCCATCCATGTATCTATCTAATTTATTCTTAAAAATTAAGAGTGAGCCTGCATTTACCACATCAGATGGTAGCTCGTTCCACACTCTCACCACTCTGAGTGAAGAAGTTCCCCCTAATGATCCCCCTAAACCTTTCCCCTTTCACCCTAAAGCCATGTCCTCTCGTGTTTATTTCTCCTAATCTAAGTGGAAAGAGCCTACTCACATTTACTCTGTCTATACCCCTCATAATTTTGTAAACTTCTATCATATCTCCCCTCATTCTTCTACGCTCCAAGGAATAAAGTCCTAACCTGTTTAATATTTCCCTGTAACTCAATTCCTTAAGACCCGGCAACATCCTAGTAAATCTTCTCTGCACTCTCTCAATCTTACAGATATCCTTCCTGTAGTTAGGCGACCAGAACTGCACACAATACTCCAAAGTTGGCCTCAGGCAATGCCTTCTACAACCTCACCATAACATCCCAACTCCTATACTCAATACTTTGATTTATGAAGGCCAGTAGGCCAAAAGCTTTCTTTACAACCTTGTCTACCTGTGACGCCAATTTCAGGGAACTATGCGTCTGAACTCCCAGATCCCTTTGTTCCTCCGCACTCCCCAGTGCCCTGTGTATTACACATTTACTGTGTATGTCCTACCTTGGTTTGACCTTCCAAAATGTAACACCTCACACTTTTCGGCATTAAATTCCATCTGCCATTTTCTGGCCCATTTTTCCAGTTGGTCCAGATCTCTCTGCAAGCTTTGAAAGCCTTCCTCGCTGTCCACAACGCCTCCAATCTTAGTGTCATCAGCAAACTTGCTGATCCAATTCACCACATTATCATCCAAATCATTGATATAGACAACAAACAACAATGGTCCCAGCACATATCCCTGAGGCACACCACTAGTCACAGACCTCCAGTCTGAGAAGCAATCATCCACTACCACTCTCTGTCTTCTCCCACACAGCCAATTTCGAATCCAGTTTACAATCTCTCCATGGATACCAAGTGTCTGAACCTTCTGAGCTAACCTCCCATGTGGAACCATGTCAGAGGCCTTACTAAAGTCCATGTAGACAACATCCACAGCCTTTCCTTCATCTACTTTCTTGGTAACCTCCTCGAAAACTGTACAAGGTTCATTAAACACGACCTACCACACACAAAGCCATGCTGACTATCCTTAATCAGCCCTTGGCCGTCTAAATAATTGTATATCCGATCTCTCAGAACACCTTCCAATAATTTAATGACCTGGAAAAACTCAGCAGGTCTGGCAGCATCGGCGGAGAAGAAAAGAGTTGACATTTCGAGTCCTCATGACCCTTAAACAGAACTGAGTGAATATTAGGAGAGGGGTGAAATATAAGCTGGTTTGGGGGGGGTGGGTGGAGGGAGAGAAGTGGCGGGGTGTAGTTGTAGGGACAAGCGAGCAGTGATAGGAGCAGATAATCAAAAGATGTCACAGAAGAACAAAGAGGTGTTGAAGGTGGTGATATTATCTAAACGAATGTGCTAATTAAGAATGGATGGCAGGACACTCAAGGTACAGCTCTAGTGGGGGTGGGGTGGAAAGACTTTTGCTTTGATTCTGTAACCTTATTTGCCTTACAAAATTCTACTGATTGCAGTAGTGAAATTTTTAATCACTAATCTCAACAGCTTTTTTGAGGGGAAGAAAGATTCCAGTTGTCACTACCCTTTCTGACAGCAGCCCCAAATGACCTAATTCTAATGTTATGGTTATGTACCCTTGTTTTGGACTCTTTAATAAGAGGAAATAGTTTCCCCTTATTATACCTTATCAAATCCTTTACTCATTTTGATTGTTTCAATTAGGTCACCCCTTAATCATTGATACCCATGGGAACACAAGCCTGTCCTCATGATTTAACCCTTTTGGCTCCAGTATCATTCTGGCGAATCTGTGCTGCATGGCCCCCAAAGTCAACATATCCTTCCTGAGTTATGGTACCCATACTCAAATGCAATACATGAGAGCCCTGTACAACTGTAACATACTTCCACCTTGTTGTATTCCAAGCCACCCAAAATGTAGGTCAACAGTACATTAATTCTTTTTAAAACTTATTTTGGGGCCTGTCCATTTGAACCCCATCTGCCACAGCTTTGCCCACTCACTTAATCTATCAATGTCCCTTTACAATTTTCTGCTCCCACTCTATTATCACTATTTACTGTGCCACCTTATTGTCACCCGAAAACATAGAAATTAGGAGCGCCCATTCCGCCATTCAACATGATCATGGCTGATCCTCTATCACAACGCCATACTCCTGCGCTCTCTCCATACCCATTGACACTTTTAGAGTCCAGAAATCTATCTATTTCCTTCTTAAGTATATTCAGTAACTTGGCCTCCACAGCTTTCTGTGGCAGAGAATTCCACATGTTCACCACCCTCTGAGTAAAGAAGTTTCCCCTCATCTCAGGCCTAAATGGTCACCTTATATCCTGAGATCCTGACCTTTTGTTCTACACCCCATAGCCAGAGGAAACACCATCCCTGACAAAATTTTATACGTTTCAATGAGATCACCTTTTATTCTTCTAAACTCCTAATTGACCCAATCTCTCCTCATACGACAATCCTGCCATCCCAAGAATTAGTCTGGTGAACTTTCGCTGCACTCCCTCAATGGCAAGAATATTCTTTCTTAGGTAAAGAGGTCAAAACTACACACAATACGCCAGGTGTGATCTCACCAGGGCCCTGTACAGCTGCAGTATGACATCCTTGCTCCTGTACTCAAGTCCTCTTGCAATGTAGGCCATTTGCCTTCTTAACTCTTGCTGTACCTGCACACTTGCTTTCAGTGATTGGTGTACAAGGGCACCCAGGTTCCTTTGTACATCAACATTTTCAGAATGCCTGACTGAAGGACCCAGCATTGGGAAGTGGCTGGGAGGGCCGGGGGTGGGGGGATGGTGGTAAGCTGCCCAAAGCTACCCCTTGCCCTTGCCTCCGACCCCCCTGCCCCCCTCCCATGCCTTCCACCCAGTGACCCCCATCCTTCCTTCACTCAACTCTGCTCTTGGCCCCTTACTGATCCTGGGCCTCCGGTGGGTGCATTGCCAGCAGCTGCCACAGCTTCCTCTGATTGGCCGGCAGCTCCCAGCAGACCACACTTTTTCCACTGGGGTCCTGAATCCGGGGAAGGCCCAGCAGTGGCCCCGAAGGGCACTCAATGCCGTCAGACCTCCACCATGGAAGTAACGTGGGTTCCCTGCCGGTTCTCAAACCGGTGGGCGAGACTGGCGTTGGCCCGACTAAATCCAGCCCATTGTGTTAATTTTAGTACATACCCAGTATCCATACTCTTTCCCCTACCTCCTCACCAATTCCTTAGTGAAGCTACTGGGTTGCCTCCAATTCCATGCACTATCATTATCGTTAACCGTCTAATATGAATGCCTTCTGTAATTCCTTACAAATAACACCCATAGTCACTCCCTGTTTTAATTTCAGGTTTCCAACATTTGCTTTTGTATTAGGGAATCCAATGTGTTTAGAAGGAAAAAGGAGAGCACAACAAATGAATTGAAGGCAGGCCAGGCCGTATGAGGTGTTCTGTGTGCCCACTTACTGGTACATAGACACCCACTTCGGAAAGCAGAAATAAACAAAGCACATTTCGGCACAATGAGTGGGAAATTGAAGATTTTTAGGTTGGTCACAGGGTGTTTATTGGGATTATAACTTCCCAGGGATGGCCAGAAATTACTATCTCATTCCTGTTTTTGGTATAGTGAATATTGTCTCCGGGACTTTCATCAGGTGATAGGCATCGTAAGGATAGCAGCATGCACCTCTTTAAGGGAAGTGTGTCATGTGATCCAGCCTCCGTTTCACTTCAGCCTGCAACAAAACCCAGACACACAGCTCTGCTGCTCTGATGTCCTCAAGTTTTCTATCCACATATATATGTTCACATGTGCCTAGAATTAATAAATGAACCACAATGTGTTTGCAAAATCCCTTATGAGTGATTGGTGCCTTTATATCACTATAGGGGAGGTGGTGGCGGGGCGTGGTGGTATTGTCACTGGGCTAGTAATCCAGAGACCCAGGGTAATGGTATGCAGACCTGGGCTCGAATCCCACCACCCACCACGGCAGATGGTGGAGTTTAAATTCAATAAAAATCTGGAATTAAAAGTCTACAGATGACCATGAAACCATTGTCGATTCTTGTAAAAACCTGTCTGGTTCACTAATGTCCGTTAGGAAAGGAAATCTGCTGTCCTTACCTAGTCTGGCCTATATGTGACTCCAGATCCACAACAATAACTCTTAAATGACCTCTGAAATGGCCTGGCAAGCAACTCAGTTGTATCAAACCGCTAGAAAGTCAATAAGGAATGAAACTGGATGGACTATCCGCCATTGACCTAGGCACCGGAAACAACAATGACAAACACAGCCCAGTCAACCCTGCAAAATCCTCCTTACTAACATCTGGGGGCTAGTGCCAAAATTGGGAAAGCTGTCTCACAGATTAGTCAAGCAACAGCCTGACATAGTCATCCTCATGGCATCATACCTTACAGATAATGTCCTAGACACCACCATCACCATCCCTGGGTATGTCCTGTCCCAATAGCAGGACAGACCAGCAGAAGTGGTATACAGTCAGAAGTGGTATACAGTCAGGAAATAGCTGCCCAGGGAGTCCTGAAAATTGACTCTGGACCCCATGAAGTCTCAAGGCATCAGCTCAGACGTGGGCAAGGAAACCTCCTGCTGATTATAATGTATTACCCTTCCTCAGCTGATGAATCTGTGCTCCTCCATATTGAACACCACTTGGAGGAAGCACTGAGGGTGGCAAGGGTGCAGAATGTACTCTGAGTAGGAGATTTCAGTGTCCAGAACCAGGAGTAGCTCGGTAGCACCACTACTGACCAAGCTGGCTGAGTCCTAAATGACATAGCTGCTAGACTGAGTCTGCAGCAGGTGGTGAGGGAACCAACAAGAAGGAAATAGAAACTTGATCTCATCCTCACCAACCTGCCTGCCGCAGATGCATCTGTCCATGACAGGATCGGTAGGAGTGACCACCCTGCAGTCTTTGTAGAGACAATGTCCCACCTTCACATTGAGGACACCCTCCATCGTGTTGTGTGGCACTACCACCGTGTTAAATGGGAGAGATTTTGAACAGATCTAGCAATCAAATCTGGACAACCATGAGGCGCTGTGGACCATCAGCAGCAGCAGAACTGTACTCAACCACAATCTGTAACCTCATGGCCTGGCATGTCCCCCACTCTACCATTACTACCAAGCCCTGGGATCAACCCTGGTTTAATGAAGAGTGCAAGAGGGCATCCCAGGAGCAGCACCAGGCATGCCTAAAAGTGCGGTGTCAACCTGGGGAAGCTATAACACTGGACTATTTGTGTCCAGACAGCATAAGCAGCAAGTAATGGACAGAGCTAAGTGATCCCACAGCCAATGGATCAGATCTAAGTTCTGCAATCCTGCCACATCCAGTTGTGAATGGTGGTGGGCAATTAAACAATTCACTGGAGAAGGAAGCACCACACATATCCCCATCCTCAATGATGGAGGAGACCAGCACATTAGTGCAAAAGATAAGGCTGAAGCATTTGCTACAATCTTCAGCCAGGAGTGCCGAGTGGATGATCCATCTTGGCCTCTTCCAGAGCTCTCAGATGTCAGACTTCAGCCAATTCAATTCACTCCAACTCCAAGAAACGACTGAAGGCACTAGATACTGCAAAGGCTATTGTTCTGACAATCTCTGGAAATAGTTCTGAAGACTTGGGCCGGAATTCTACGCTCGGTGTGTGGGCACGCACTCGACATGCCCGAGCATAATTTGACGCACAGTGACATCGGGTGTGCGCCTTGACTTCATCGTGCACCCTTGCGGTATTTCGCTAGGCGGGCGCACGATGAAGATGGAGGCGCACCCGCCATTAATTAACGGGCCAGTTAAAGCCCTTGAGACACCAATTGCCTCAGAGTTTATGTAGCCCATGCGATTTTCAGGGCATTTCACGGGCACAATGGGCAGGCAGGCAGCCTACATTTTCAAAAACTTCATCCACGGGTGGGATAAGGGGGGGTGAATGGGCTCGCTAATGCAAGTTGTTTGTACTTTAGCTTATAACTTGCTGCCGCTTGCTTGTGTGAACAGGACATCTTCATTTTGTTTCAGAGCTTGCTTTGATAGAAATAAGAGGCTTCAGTTCAGGGCTCCGGAGGAGTCAGAACACTCGGGTCCTTCCACATATCAGCCAGCCTTCCCTTACCCTGAGAATGGGGATTGTGGTCTCAGCTGGAGGTACCTCCTCTGAGGAGGAAGGGCCAGAACGGGGAGGAGGACAGGTGGCCATATTCAGCCTCCAGGGGAGTGATCTGTGGGAGGACAGGCGCAGGCACAAGGGGCACAGGGCCAACAGGAAGTCCAAGACGGAAGGGGCCAAAGAAGACACCACTGTTCCACTGCCACGGTTTACAGGCGATAATGCAGCTACCTCAATATGTCTGAGGTGCAATGCCGAAGGAGGCTCTGCCTCTCAAGGGAGACAGTGACATCCATCTGTCAAATGATCGGCCCTGAGATCAGCTTTGACTGTGTGGGTGGACACCCCATTCCAGTGATATTGAAGGTCACAGTGGCCCTCAATTTATATGCCCCTGGCTCTTTCCAGGTGTCTGTGGGTGTTCTTTGTGGAGTCTCCCAATCAGCTGTCCATATTTGTGTCAAGCTGGTGACAGACGCTCTGTTCAGGTTGGCATTGACTTTCATTCACTACCACATGGATGAGGCCAGCCAGGCACAGCGAGCCAGAGGCTTTGCCTCAATTACTGGCTTCCCCTGCGTCCAGGGTGCAATAGACTACACACATGTGGCCATCAAGGCACCAACAGGTGAGCCCAGTGCTTTCGCCAACAGGAAGGGCTTCCACTCCATGAACGTGCAGATAGTGTGTGACCACAGGATGCAGATTCTGCAAGTCTGTGCAAGATATCCAGGCAGCTCCCATGACGCTTACATCCTGAGACACTCCTAGGTACTGAGGCTCTTCAGTGTTCCAGCCCAACTGGATGGATGGCTGCTGGGTGACAAGGGCTATTACCTCAAAAGGTGGCTCATGCCGCCTCTCCGCCATCCAAGAACAGCAGTACAATAGGAGCCATGTCTCCACAAGGGCAGTGGTGAAGAGAGCCATAGGTCTTCTCAAAATGCACTTCTGATGCCTGGACCGATCAGGGGGCACACTCCAATAGCCCCCAGATCATAGTAGTTGTATGCTGCACTCTCCACAATCTGGCACTGGAAAGGGGGGACGCAGTGGAGGAAGAAGATGTTGACGCAGTTGCTTTGGCAGCAGACATTGAGTCCAGTAGTGAGTCTGAGGACGAGCATGCTCAGGAGAATGCTGAGGGGATGGATGCTGACCTGGGCAACCTCCAGGGAGGCAGGGACACCCGGGAAACTTTGATCCAATGCTGCTTCAGCTAGCCTACCAAATAAGAATCACCACCATATGTCAGAGCTGCAGGCTCCATACTCGATACCTGACAGGAACATTTGCTTGGTGAACAACATGAACTATATGCCATTGTAATAAAGTTCAGTGACAAGCAAGTCACTCATAACATCAGGGGTTGCCCTGCACCTGCAGAGCAAATGAAGCACCCAGAAGTTTGTTGAACTGAAACACATTTAAGGATGTGGTGCCTAGCATACATAATACAAATTAAATTGAAAGGTGTTATCGATCACACCAATGAATGTTTAATGCAGAAGTGGGGGAATAAAATATCACCAGTGATAAGCCCGTGTTGTGCATAAGGTGCTTTAAGTTTTCGCTTGCGGGTGCTATGTCTAGGTTCTCCCTCCTTGCTGGCACTGGTATTGGAGACAACCTGCTCAGTATACTGTCCTTTTGGCCTTGATGACCTTGGCGGGCGTCCTCTGGCCCATGGAGCCTTTGCTGGCCCCACCTGGGAGGGATTGGCCAGTGGCACTGACATCTTCCCAGTCGCCGCAGCCTCTTTGGATGTCACAGTCACTGGTAGAGAGGAGGAGGAGCTGCCGCTATCATCTGGAGCATCCTGAGAGAAGCCCGCAGAAATGACAGGCAGCTCGTGTGCTAACGTGAGGTTGCTTTGGACCTCCCTGTTTACCAGTGATGGACAGGAACTTAGCTGGGATACTGGGTGCCCAAACCATCTCCCACACTGACAGTGACCACCTGAGGTCATTGGCAGTGTGAGGGTTTTCAGGACCAAGTGCATCCCCAGGAACACCTGATTCAACTCCCGGAAGACCCTCTCCATGAGAGTCACCACTCTCTGCATGGTGGAGGCAGTGTGTTCGACCATGAGGGTCATTGCATTGCTCATGCTCCACAAGGATTCCTCCACAGCAGAGACTATGACACGCATTCTCTCATGTATCTCCGCCAGATCCTCCCGCACACCCTGATGGACTTCCAGCATCTGCTGCCTCAGGGACGACTCCAGAAGCACATCATTAGCCACCAACTGAGCATGTTCCTAGTCGCCAGCAGCCCTCCAGCTGGCAGCACCCTGGGCACTCTCTGCCTCTGCCTGTACCTCAAGTGAGTATGAAGTGCCCTGATCAATGTGCACCAAGAAACTAGCTGCTGATGTAATGCCCACCTGGGTGCTGGTATCTGCGCTGGTGCCTGCTTGGCTGAGAGCGTGTGACGCAGGTGCATTTATATGGTTGCTGTCCTCTGGGGTGAGCGGTGGGCCTTCAGGCTCTTCACCTTGATGGAGCTCTGGTGAGCCTGAAAGGAAGAACAAGGACATGTCATTAGTTGAAGTTATTACACTGTTATTGTGCATGCCTGGCACCTGGATGAGGATGCCCTTGTCTTTCCATTATCAATGGGGATTCCATGTTCAAGGTTTACATCAATATAGAGACTACAGTGGAATGGTTCCAATTACAGACATTCTGACCTCAGTGCACTGCACTCTTATCTCCCTGTCATTCTCCAAACTCACCGTGGCCAGTTGACCTAGATGCATGACACTTCTCCAGCTCTAGTGCCTCCTGCTCATATTGAGTTAGGATGAGTAGGTGCGGTAGTCCACCGCCAGTTCGCAACCTCTCGGCATTGCTATGGGACGTCTTCTCCTGAAAGGACAGAGGAGCATTGATTAGTCCGCCCTGTACCTGCAACGCCATTGCAGCCTGGCCAACCTCACCTGAGGAACACCTCGCTGGGCTCAGCCGATTCGTGACCCTGGAGCCACAGGATACTCACTCCAAGCCGCCAGGGCTCACCCCCTTGCCCAGATGCTGCCTCATTGATATTTGCCACTCACTCTAAGACTTCTGAGATCTAAGCGGGGGGTGGACAGCTCCTAAATGCTGTGCTAACTGACCCATGCCAACATGGTACTCACCCTTCCCAATTGCAGGAGATCATTGAATGGCTTATGGCACTGCACCCATATGCGCCTCACCACATCATGGGAGCTCACCTTGGATGCCACCTTCTCCCAGGCAGTTTTGGTGAGGTGGTGGGGCCTCCTCCTCCTGTCCCTGGGGGCGGGGATCTCTGTCCTCCAGGAGGGCAGCGAGACACTCATCAGAAAAATGCGGGCCAACTGTCCCGCTGACCTACCCTCCCACCTGCTGTGTTTACCCACTACGATCTGCACGACGAGGTACAAGTGCTTCACTGGCAGCCTTCGAATGGCTGCCGCAGCCACTTTGGAATTGGCCGCCGGGTCGCCACTGGACCCGGAGGACATTGAGCTCCTGCCCCCGCCCGCCCCTTCTCGCTGTTGCCGCTGTCGCCTGCCCGTGTAAAATTGCGTCACAGAGCCAATTGCAGACGGCAGTCGGCTACCCGACCATCCCCGCCCGCTCCTGCTGAGCCCACTCCATGAGGGAAAGATTCTGGCCTTGTGCTCCAGAACTTGTCGCACCCCAAGCCAAGCTATTCCAGTACAGCTACAACAGTGGCATCTACCTAGCAATGTGGAAAATTGCCCAGCTACGTCCTGTACAGAAAAAGCAGCACAAATCCAACCCGGCAAATTACCGCCCCATCAGTCTACTCTCCATCATCAGTAAAGTGATGGAAGGGGTCATCAACAGTGCTATCAAGCGGCACTTGCTTAGCAATAACCTGCTCACTGATTCTCAGTTTGGGTTCTGCCAGGGCCCCTCAACTCCTGACCTCATTACAGCCTTGGTTCAAACATGGGCAAGAGAGCTGAACTCCCAAGGTGAGGTGGGAGACTGCCCTTGACATCAAGGCAGCATTTGGGGCGTCAAGGAGCCCCAGCAAAACTGTAGTCAAAAGGAATCAGGGGGAAACTCTCCACTGTTTGGAGTCATACCTAGCACAAAGAAAGATGGCTGTGGTTGTTGGAGGCCAATCTTCACAGTTTCAGGACATCACTGCAGGAGTTCCTCAGGGTAGTGTCCGAGACCCAAGAGCACAGCATATCCAGAAATCCAAATTTTGCCGGTTTCCCATCAGAAGCTCTAACCACCGCCCCCCCAAACCCCCCCAACCATCACCTTGACACCCCACAAGTCTTTGAAACAGGAGTTGAAGAGCTATTTATCAGTTTTCCTTTGCCCAAGGATCTCCCAGAGCTGATGGAACCACTTTCTCATTTCTACCTCTGTTAGATTTGGGAATGCATTTTGTTGCATAATTTTATTGATTTAGTTATGATTTTATTACATACCTTTCAAAATCTATTCACTGAAACCATTTCGTGTTTGAATGATGTTATGTTAAAGATGTGGTAGAGTGCGCAATCAGAACAGAACATGTGGAGAGAATTAAATTCACTTTTGTAAATACTGATCCTGGAAGGGTTGGGCTCGACAGATTAACTATAATTAAATATCTGTTTCTCTTTTTCAGATTTTAATTAATTTATGTCTATGTAATACCACTCAACAGAAACTTGCAGTTCAGCTACAGATTGTGCTGTGAAATGTCATGGAGAAGAAGATTATAGGATTTAGGTGCAAGATAGCCTGCAAGCAATTAGAATTCATTTGTTTGCAGTTTGAAGAAAAATTAATGTATCTCTCCTGCTCTTAGCTGGTTCACTCAAACAAATTAAGTCTCTCCCCCTACCAGCAATCACAGTTTTCACTGTTCCATTGTTGATACGTTAATGCCTTTAACACAACATGGATTGGTTTGGGCACCTTATCTGTTAAAGAACCTGCTTAAATCTATTGAACATTCTTCTTACAGTAGCAGGTATAGTACATAATTTAGGTTCACAATTCCTGAGTTCTGGGATGGCGCTTTGGTTGTGGCCATTCTATGTAGGAAGGATGTAGAAACTAGGTACAGCACATTTGTACGCTGCCTTTCCACCATATGTGAACTATATCAAAAATTGTCTCAGATGTGAGGAAAGAAGGAAGAGCCATCTGCCCAATAAGAAGTACAAGCATGCAAATGATGGATTACATAGGACCAACATTGTCCGCCCTATTTTTTGTGATTTCAGCCCAAAACTTACTTTGCACTCCAAAGCGGAACTAGCCGATTTCAGACCAGGTGATGGAGGAGTTAGCGGAGTTTTGAAAATAAAAACAACACACCAGCAATGAGGTAGTAATCTTGCCAGAAGCAGGTATATTAGCAGTGGCTACCTTCCCAGTAGTGGCGGGTAGGCAGTGATGATCAATGATGTATCTAATGGTTGTCAGTGGGGTTGGGGAGTGGAAGTTGCAGTGAGGACTCCACTGAGACCATGCCAGCGTCAAAGTGGATCCCCGCTGAGTGCAAAGCCCAGCAGCTGCAAGGAAGTGGGCTTCCCATGGCAGGCCAGAGGGCCAACAGAGCTGAAGGCTCCATATCACAATGATGGGGCCGTGGGGATCAAAGACCACATCCACACTTGAAACAAATCCTCCAGTGGGGTTTTCCCTCCACCCTGATGGCCTTACCAACTTTGGGCCTCTACATTTTTGGAATTCTTTTCACGCTTTTGAGGACACCTCCATTTTGAAAAGCCCTTATACTCACCTTTCTGCCTGAGAAGTATCACCTCTCCTGAAGGGTCTGCTAGCCTTCCAGAGCTGATACATTTCTGATTGACTGCAGAGGGCTGAGACCCAGAAATGGTCTCAATGCCTGAAAATATTGTATCGGCAGAATAGTCTGCCCTGTTTTCCTGGAAACTTGCTTTATCTCATATTTTAAGAATTTTAAAAATATTTTACCTGGAGTATTTAGCTTCAATTTCAATTTTCAAAGAAAATTGTCAGCTGATATGATTTGGCATATGATCTTGGAAGGTGGTAAAATGAGGCTTCCAACTAGGTTCCATTACTTTTAATATACAATAGGGGAAGGAGAGGAGCAAGTGACTGCATGGATAGTCTGACAAATAAGGCAGCGTCAATGAAAATCCAGACTTTTCACAGAAACCCTGTCAATAGAAGTTCACACCCTATTTCAGATGTTGCTTCTGGCGATACAGGAGTGTGCTGCAGCTTCCGTATGCTGTGCCTCAAACTGACGGGATATTGGTTTGAGCCTGCTGAGTTCCCAATCTCAGACATGCTGGAGGATAATGTGACTGAGCAGAGTGAAGGCTGGAAAATCAGAGTGAGAATTACCAGATCCAGTAAAATTAAGAAATGAACAGATTTTTCTTTAACCTCTAGAACCTGATTCAAATGCCACCAAGACTAACTGAATTGCACTTTCTCCCATATACTGACTGTTGAAATGAGAGCAGATCCAGAACACAAAACTGCTCACAGCCTGGCAGTAAATTAACAATTTTTCCTCGAAGTGGTTGTGAAAATTGCTGCTTAAATGGAGAAAATACTCTCTGGTGCAGTTGGAGTGTTCTTTTGAAATTGAAATTAAAGCACATAGGGGCAGTTTAGGAGGAGTATCTGGTCATTCCGCAATCCATCAGAGAACATTCAAGACTGACAAGATAAAAACAGAAGTGTTCCATTCCCTAACTTTCACATTCTCATTTTGATAACTCTGCAAAAAGACCAGCATCTGAATGATTCATGTGCTTGAAATAACTTGGTTATTTTTGTGGAAAGTAGCAATTAAGGGCCTCAGTCCACCTCCACTGCCATAAAATGGGGGCTGTGGCAGGGGAGGAGGCGAGGACATCTTTGAAAAGGTGGGAAGGAAGGGGGTCGGAGGGGGGGCATCCTGTGCACATAGGGGGCACCCCTCCTCCCAAGATGTCACACCCCACTTTGTTTCTCCCTACCAGCCCTCCAAAACCCAGCCCACCCCCACCTCCAAAGGCTCTGCGATCCATTACCGCCCTTAAACCCTGGGACTTCACCTCTTTCCCATGGCCATTGCTTTTCTTTCTGCAGCTCCTTGCAGTCTCAGCAGCTGAGCTCTGGTGCTGCTGGGATTACTAGAGCTGCTGACCAATCAGATTGGCCAGCAGCTCTCGCAGGTTGGACTTCCTGTCAACTGAGGGGTGGAAGTCAGTCCCTGAGCTTGTTTAGCCCAGCCCCCTGCATGTTATTGCTGCAGGCCAGGCTTTTTCAAAGTCCCTCTTTTTGGAACCAAGTTTTCTTCCGGGGTGCAAGCAGTCTGCTCCCCTAAAAAATGCAGCCCATGACTTCTGAATAAAGTTTTACATGGCTGAATATCATTTTGTGTGAAATGATGGTGATTCAACATTACACTTGATATTTTTTTTGATGAATTATATTGCTTCCAGGTGCAGTGCAATCTAGAGATATAAGGGGTGAAATTGGACTTGATTTTAGTTGCCAGGCAGAAAACAGTGTCCCATGTCTAAGGTGGCAACATTCTTGGGCTGAGCAACATTTGAAATTAGTTTGATACTCTGTTAGTTCAGGTACTGTAGAAGAGATCTTGGTGTCATCCTAAAATGGACATTCGGCCCCTTGAATATGCTAATAAGTGACCTAATACCCCTTCCTCAAATTGGCAAAAAAATTCAGCAGAGCTTGAGCCTCACAAGTTTCAACTATACCTTCCAATTCTACGGTGTCTTAATCAGCGGAACTTGGTGGCACTGCTGGAAGCCACCGAGGACCATAAGTTTCAGTTCCTAAAAATTGACCTTAATGTATGTGCAAGCAAGATGAGGACTCCTCTCACCTACAAATTAATGCGATGGGCTGCTAGCTTCTCATGTTTGGTTCTTTGGCCCAAGGAGGCAATGTGTAATGGTATTGTCGCTGGGTTAGTAATCTAGAGACCTAGGGTAATACTCTGGGGACCCAAGTTCAAATCCCACCATGGCAGATGATGGAAAAATCCATCTGGTTCACTAATGCCCTTTAGGGAAGGAAATCTGTCATGTTTACCTGGTATGGCTGACAGGTGACTAAATCCACATCAATGTGGTTGACTCTGAAATGGCCTAGCAAGCCACTTAGTTGTAACCATCCGTTATAAAGACACAAAAAAGGAATGAAACCGGACAGATTGACTTAGGTGCTGGAAACGATGGTGGCAATCTCAGCTCTGTCGACCCTGCAAAGTCCTCCTTATGAACATCTGGGGGCTAGTGCCAAAAGTGGGAGAGTTGCCTCACAAGGCTAGTCAAGCAACAGCCTGACATAGTCATTCTCACAGAATCATACTTGACAGAAAATGTCCCAGACACCACTGTCACCATCTCTGGGTGTGTCCTGGCTCACTGACAGGCCCAGCAGAGGTGGTGGCACAGTTGTACACAGTCAGGAGGGAGTTGCTCAGTGAGTTCCTTGACATTGACTCCAGACTCATGGTATCAGGCCCAATATGGGCAAGGATTGTGCCCTCCCTCAGCTGAATCAGTACTCATTCATATTGAACAGCACTGAGGGTGGCAAGGGCTCAGAATGTACTCCAGGTGGGAGACTTCAATGTCCAAGAATGGCTTGGTAGCACCACTACTGACCGAGCTGGCTGAGTCCTAAATGACATAGCTGCCTGACTGGTTCTGTGGCAGGTGGTGAGGGAAACAACAAAAGGGAAAATCATACACTCACCAATCTGCCTGCTGCAGATGCATCTGTCCATGACAGTATCAGTAGGAGTGACCACTGCAAAGTCATTTGGAGACAAAGTCCTGCCTTCACATTGAGGATACCATCCATTGTGTTGTGTGGCACTACCACCGTGCTAAATGGGATAGATTTTGAACAGATCTAGCAACTCAACTCGCATCCAGGAAGCGGTGGGCCATCAGCAACAGCAGAATTGTACTCAAACACAATCTGTAACCTAGTGACCCGGCATATCCCCCACTCTACCATTATTATCAAACCAGGGGCTCAAACCTGGCTCAGCGAAGAGTGCAGGAGGGATGCCAGGAGCAATACCAGCCCTATCTAAAAATGAGGTGTCAATCTGGTGAAGCTGTAACAAAAGACTAGTGCGCCAAACAGTCATAAGCAGCAAGTGACAGACAGAGCTAAACGATCCCGCAAACAACGGATCAGATCTAAGCTCTGCAGACCTGCCACGTCCAGTTGTGAATGGTGGTGGAAAATTAAACAACTCACTGAAGGAGGAGGCTGCACAAATATCTCCATCCTTAATGACGGAGGAGCCCAGCACATCAGTACAAAAGCATTTGCTGCAATCTTCAGCCAGAAGTGCCAAATGGATGATCCATCTCAGCCTCCTCCGAAGATCCACAACATCACAGATGCCAGTCTTCAGCCAATTCAATTCACGCCATGTGTATCAAGAAATATCCGAAGGCACTGGATACTGCAAAGGCTATGGGCCCTGACAACATTCCGGTAATAGTACTGAAGACAAAAACAAAAATACCTGGAAAAACTCAGCGGGTCTGACAGCATCTGCGGAGAGGAACACAGTTTATGTTTCGAGTCCGTATGACTCTTCAACAGAACTAAGGAAAAGTATCAGCAGCTACAATACCTCTTTGTCCTCTTGTCTATGATATCTTTTGGTTGTGTCCACCTATCACTGGCCCTTTATCCAGCTCCACCTGTCCCATCTCCCCTTTAAACCAGCTTATATTTCACCTTTCTATTTTTCCTTAGTTCTGTTGAATAGTCATACAGACTCAAAACGTTAACTGTGTTCCTCTCTGCAGATTCTGTCAGACCTGCTGAGTTTTTCCAGGTATTTTTGTTTTTGTTTTGGATTTCCAGCATCCGCAGTTTTTTGCTTTTATAATAGTACTGAAGATTTGTGCTTCAGAATTTGCCGTGCCCCTAGCCAAGTTGTTCCAGTACAGCTACAACATTGGCATCTACCTAGCTCTGTGGAAAATTGCCCAAGTATGTCCTGTACACAAAAAGCAGGACAAATCCAACCCGGCCAGTTACCGCCCCATCAGTTTAATCTCAATCATTAGTAAAGAAATGGAAGGGGTCATCAACAGTACTATCAAGTGGCACTTGCTTAACAATAACCTGCTCACTGATGCCCAGTTTGGGTTCTGCTAGGGCCACTCAGCTCCTGACCTCATTACAGTCTGGGTTCCAACATGGGCAAAAGAGCTGAATTCCTGAGATGAGGTGAGAGTGACTGCCCTTGACATCAAGGCAGAATTTGACCGAGTGTGGCGTCAAGGAGCCCGAGCAAAACTGGAGTCACTGGGAATCAGGGGGAAACTCTTCACTGTTTGGAGTCATAACTAGCACAAAGGAAGATAGTTGTGGTTGTTGGAGGTTAGTCATCTCAGCTCCAGGACATCACTGCAGGAGTTCCTCAGGGTGGTGTCCTAGGCCCAACCATCTTCAGCTGCTTCATCAATGATCTTCCTTCCATCATAGGGTCAGAAGTGGGGATGTTCGCTACTGATTGCACAATGTTCAGCACCTCAAATATTAAAGCAGTCCATGTCCAAATGCAGCAAGATCTGGACAACATCCAGGCTTATGCTGACAAGTGGCAAGTAACATTCGCAGCACACAAGTGCCAGGCAATGACCATCTCCAACAAGAGAGAATCCAACCAGTGCCCCTTGATGTTCAAAGGCATTACGATCACTGAATCCCCTGTTATCAACATCCTGGGGGTTTCCATTGACCAGAAACTGAACTGGACTAGCCATATAAATATTATGGCTACAAGAGCAGGTCAGAGGCTAGGAATCGTGCAACAAGTAACTCACCTCCTGACTCCCCAAATCCTGTTCACTATCTATAAGGCACAAGGCAGGAGTGTGATGGAATACTCCCCATTTGCCTGGATGAGTGCAGCTCCCACAACGCTCAAGAACCTTGATACCGTGCAGGACAAAGCAGCCCACTTGATTGGCACCACATCTATAAACATTCATTCCCTCCACCGCTGATACACTGTAACAGCAGTATGTACCATCTACAAGATGTATTGCAGGAATTCACCAAGGCTCCTTCGACAGCATCTTCCAAATCCACGACATCTACCATCTAGAAGGACAAGTGCAGCAGATAGATGGGAACGCCACCACCTGGACATTCCCCTCCCAGTCACTCACCAACCTGATTTGGAAATATATTGCTGTTCCTTCACAGTCGCTGGGTCAAAATCCTGGAACTCCCTTCCTAACAGCACTGTGGGTGTACCTACACCACATGGACTGCAGTGGTTCAAGAAGGCAGCTTACCACCACCTTCTCAAGGGCAACTAGGGATGGGCAATAAATGCTGGCCCAGCCAGCGAAGCCCCCATCCCATGGATGCATTAAAAAAAAATCCACTTGTCCCGACCAACCTGAAGGCTGTTCCCAGTGTACAGCTTGCTGAAATGGACCTCTGCTTTACTAGAGAGGACATGTCATTGGACTTGTCCAAATTAAGTCCAGTATTTTTTAGGTTCATTGTTTTTTTTTTAAGATAGAGACGTTTTCCCATTGGTTCCACAAGGATAGCTTGGATTTGCTCTGCCCTACGATCCCCCATTCCCCTGATGCCTATTTATAATCTTTGTCAATGCTCATCCTTCCTTATCTCGCTGGATTTCAATTTACCACAGTGACTCCATGTTAAATTCTGGTGCACCCTCCTGGTCCACTATGACTTTCCACTCCCATCCACCAGTGTTGGTCATTCCCTCTCGCCTTCAATTTGAGTCATTGTTGGGGCATGCAAAGCAAGCTCAGGAGTTAAAACTATAGGGTGTTAAGCTCTAGAGAGCTAGAAGGATCATCACTTACTTCAACCTCCCACATCCCCAATTCTTATCCTGGTCTTTTGGGTTTGTTTGTATATTTACATTTTAATGAGGTCTTGCAACCCCTGAAGTTAAAGAGATGATTTTAAAGGGGTTGAAAATTCAGCGTTTTTAGAAAACAACAAAGTAGAAAAGCTTTACTGTTGCCTAGCAACAGTGATCCAGATACAGAAAAGATGGGAGTTGAGAGAGGCGGTGTTCGGTGTATGTGTCTGAGAGAGAGAAGACAGGGATTTTAAGCTTCCTGAGAAGTAAAACTGCAAGACTAGTGAGACAGTAGTTAACTGAATAATCAGTTATAGGGCTCAGTAAAATGATCAGTTTAGCAGAGGTACTACTAGAAGACTGTGTTTAAGGAACTCATTTTTTTGCTCTGCAGTTGAAGAAACAGTGAGTTTAGAGTGCAGTTTTTAGGTGTCACAGGGAGAGTTACAAATTGGGTGAGAAGCATCAAATGAATACTCAGGAATTCGCCAGAAGAAAACCGTTTATATCTGTGCCAGTCCGAAGCTAGAAGCCCTTGTGCCAAGCTAGTGGTAACTCTTCACTAGTTTATGTGTCTGTAAAGATATTGCTGGGGTAAAGGAATAGTGTGAATTTGAATTGTCTTCTTCTATTTGCATTGAAATCTTTCCAACCCCTTTGCCAGGTGTAATATAGTTCATTTTTCTTGTTTTAATAAATATTTTACTCTTTGTATTCAAAGTTCATCAGCAGGCTGCTGTGAATCTGTTCAGTAACTTTCCTCCGCAGTCTCTAGAAAAAATGTTAGGATCAATAAAGCCAGGTTTAAGTCTGAAATCTAACTTGTTCAATGTTAACAGCAGCTGGGATCATAACACAAAAGTGTGTCTGTAATGTCTGACTAAGGCCTTGCCACTCCATTTCACCATGTTTAGTACCTCGGATGGCTAAAAGGCTGGCTAGTGCACTAAGAAAGTCCAGCCTGTAATGTGTGGACCAGGTTACACTTTAACCCCAGGAAGGAAATTTCAACACTGGTTTAATTCACTGGGCAGTATAGCCAATGCTGATATTACCATGAATATGTTCCCTTTTCTTGGTTCATGCCTCCAATTATCTTCTCAATGCTTATGCCTCGAAACTCACTTCCCTCCCTTTCTCCATCTTTCTTATTTTTGGTATGCTGCTGGTACATCTTGTCCCTGATGCTGCTTCGTGCTGCTGCATATGCATCTGAGTCCAATCTGAGTACACAGTGCGTTGTCCAGCTTCCTCTCTCATCCTCTAGCTCTCCAATGTGCTTCCAATTTCCACCTGTCTTGCTGCTCAGTGTGTTTCTAGGATCCTCTGTGGCCATCAGACATGCCTTCACATTCTCATCACATCTCCTGTTTATTTTCCTGCTCTTCCTTTTACAGGAAGATCTCATCCAGTTTTCAGTCCTTTAAAACTGATCTGTTTCCTTTAACGAGAACCTACTTGTTTCTATACAAAATGACACTCAGATTAATGATCCTCATCTCCTCCCAGTAGCTGCAGTAACTATATGTGAAGGCAGGATGGAGTACCAATATTTAACATGGAGTCACAGTGATAGATTAGGACTGTCAGAACGCTAAACTGCTTTTCTAGTCCAAGGATGTTCCTCAGTACATGGGTTTTCATTTGGCAAAATTTTAAAATGACAGGCACCTAAATTCAGCAGTACTGCTCATGTGTGTGTGTAGCAATCTAAAGCTTAGTGCTGCAACTTCTAATGATTAAATATATATTGCCACCCTCTTGTTTGCCCATTTGTCTCACTAAAGCACACAAATACATAAATGCAGACTTTCCACACAATTTTGTTACAAAGAACGGCTATTGTGACTGAATTGTAAATTATATCATAGCATGCATGTTGCATATCTTGAGGTAAGCAATGCAAAGGACAATATCTGAATCAAATTGTTGTCAAACCGATTAAAATGCCATGTTTGGATGAGAAAACCTAGGAGATACTTTCAAAAGAATACTGAGTATAATTTTCTGTTCTTGAAACGAAATGGAGCGGTGGGCAGCTTCCATAGTGGGTTTCCTGCTGGTCACAATGGTGGGACATCACACCTGATTCAGCACTTGGAAGCTCATTAATTATGCATAGGCGAGTATCTCTCCAAATCAGCTGGTGGTCAGGAGCTTATTCGTCCACCTGCCGTTACCTGACAGGATTGAAGACCTGGGCGCCATACTTAAACACCAGCCAAGCATTCACATCTCACTCTCTCCAGCCCAGATGTCTCCAGGTCACCCACAGAGATATCTGGCAACCAGACGAGGAAAGCTTCAAGCCAGAGGAAAAAGGCTGCACCCCGCTTCTGCCCCGAAGCCCTCAAGGTCTTGATCTGAGGAGTGCAGCAGCATAGGAATGTGCTGTACCCGAGGGATGGTTCCAGAAAGAACACCAGGTTCACCTCTCCAGCCTGGGAAGCCGTACAGAGGAGGTCAGCACAGCTGGTCACCGCACCCACAATGCCATCCGGTGCAGGAAGCAGCCGAATGATCTCATCATCTCCGCCAGGGTAGGTCAACCTTCAACTCCCTTCAATATCAAACTCTCATCAAGGCATCATGTACACAAAGGGCTATTCTCTTCAGGGATCTCATTAGCGGGGGCACATATCACCACTGATTGTCTCACGGAAACTTTCACATCACCACCGTCTCATCCATCATGCTGTTAATATTCAGCCCCTTTTGGGGAGAGCTCACCACACACAGGGGACATGCATCGCACCCAACCTCTACTCCATCCCTTCTCAGCACACTCCTTTCTTTTGCCTTCATCAAGGGCAAGCTGGTCCCCAATGGCTGTGAAAGGCCCCAGAAATAAAAACAGAAAATGCTAGAAAAACTCAGCAGGTCTGGCAGCATCTATGGAGAGAGAAACAGAGTTAACGTTTCGAGCCTATATGACTCATCTTCAGTGTTTAGGAGAAGTAGAAATGTGAAGGATTTTATACTGTTTAAGAGGGAGTGGAACACATACATCTCAGAAAATGAAAGATCCCAGACCGGGGGATGGACAGCTGACATCGTAACCCTCGCCCAGTTCGAGGAGGATGCTGCCCAGCTGGCTGGGGAGGAGAAGGATTGCTCCTGTGGGGAAGGGGAGATCGACTTGTCCCAGTTTACTAGTACGGATGACACATCCATGAGATCATCTTATCCAGACATTCACAGTGAGTGACATGCAATCTTCTATGCTGCCTGCTCATGAGCTAAAACTCTGTGCTCTAATAGGTATTAGCAGATCTGGGGAGACATGGATGGCCAACATAAGCCCCAGAGCCCAAGACATCTCAGATGAGGAAGCTACCGAGGAAGAACCATCACTGCGCTCACTCTCACTCTCCACCAGTGCAGAGACACACACCTCGGTGGGGCATAGCTCTAGATTGGGCTCTGGGTCACCTACTGGAGAACATCCCACTGACACGCCCCTGCAGCACTCGGAGGCAGGGACAGCCCAGGTGTCCAGCACTTGGAGGGCTGCTGGAGACTAGCACTGCTGAGTCTGAGTCAGATGATGTGCCTCTGCGAGCAGCCGCCAGCACAATGCTGAAGATGTAAAGATTGACGGCAGAACAGCAGGCAGAGATGCCGTAGTCACTCAGCAGGCTGGAGAAAAGGATGGACGAGTCGGTCCACATTCTTTCTGATGTCGTGGCTCCGATAGACGCGCGCCTTGAGATCACCATGGGAAGGTTGGAAACCTGCATGGAGACCTTATTCCAGCAGATTTTATCAGATTTGCACTCGGTTCTGGACTCCATTGCCACACACACAGGTGGGCATTATCAGTGTCTAGGCAAGAAGGGACCTCCCTCCAGGTGTCCCTTCTTCTCAAGGAATCAGAAAGAGGCCATTGGCACCCACAGGGAGGATGATTGTCAGCCAGACACTCCAGGGGCCTCTACTCAGGACACTCGCAAGGGTGTCCAGCAGCTCCAAAACTGCTGTGCCTGAGACCCCCATCCACTCCAGTTGCTAAGGCCGAAGGGGGTGCACCTTATCAGGCCAGGTCCCTCCAGGCCTCGGGCCACCAGAGGACGCCTGCCAAGGTCATCACAGATATCAGGTCATAGCAGTCAGCAGGCTGCCTCCGCCTCTGCTGTGGATGTCGGGGCTGCACCCAGGCATAGTGATAGGGTTAGGAAAATTAAGAAATAATGAAATCAATTTTGGGTCATGGGTGTGCTACCACTGTAAAAAATATTGCACTTTTATTAATACATTTGATATTTATGTGAATGGCTTGGCCAGCTGAAGGCGTGGTGATTATGTATGTTAGATGGCTTTAGCCATCCTCCCACTCGGTGATAGTCTCCCTTTGTGAGATTCACATTCATGTGATGTCAATCTGACTGAAGATAGTTTCTGCTTGTGTGATATCATAGGGACGTGTTAAAATCTTTATTGGAAGTCTGGACTTAATGCGTTTGTACCGCATTTTTCTCACAACACACCATTGTGTGAGGGTAGCTCAGCAGCCTTGAGGGATTAGCAGCAGTTGTGTCTCCTCAGTGGTTCTACCAAAGACAAGAGCTGAACGGGTGGATGATATCCCCAGCCATATCCTTATCTCACTGGCCACTGTAGTTTCTCATTAATGTGGTGACATCTGCATCAAGTAAGTTGTCGCAGCTGTTGGGTTGGCTTTCACTTCCCAGCCCAGTGTATACAGGGTGCACTGCTGACCTTCTTCATCTTGGCCTAGTGAATCATGAGGCTGAAACAGGAAGGTGCAAGTCTGAATGCTGAACTTGCTTTTGATGTGACTGGTTGGACATCCCTTTCAATTAAAAGGAATGGCATTAAATTACAGCAAATATACGGCCATTTCCCTTGCCTTCACATTACTCCTCCTGGAATCTGGTCGCAATTAAAATGGCACAGGCACTTCTTCCGTGTCGTGTTTCCTCGACGACATCATCCCATGGAAGCTGACCCACATCACCCTCTTCAGGTTCCTGGCCCTCCTGCTCTTCATCCTCCGAGGAGCTCTCATCCTCCTCCATTTCACTCTCTGGCAAGGGATCACCCCTTTGCAGTGCCAGGTTGTAAAGGGTGCAACACAGCATTGATGTGGAATACCCTATCTGGGGTGTATTCAGTGCCCCGTTGAATGGTCCAAATATTGGAAGCACATCTTCAGAATGCCAGTGCTCAATTAGGAGACTGTGTGGAGCTGTGAACTGCATTGTACCTCTCCTCTGAAGCACTCTGAGGCTGATGCACAGGTGTAATGAGCTAGTGTTTCACTGGGTACCCCTTATCCCCAAGCAGCCAGTCATGTAGACACTCATGCCCTTCGAATATCTGAGGCATCTGGGAGTGACTCAAAATGTATGAGTCATGGGAAGTCCCAGGGAAACTGGTACAAACATACATTATGTGCTTCTGATGATCACACAACAGTTGAACATTGATGGAATGAAAGCCTTTACGGTTGACAAACACTAGGGGCTGCTACGAAGGAGCCCTTAAAGCCAAATGGGTACAGTTGATTGCAGTCTGCACGCTTGGGAATCCTGAGATAGCTGAAAACCTATTGAATCTCACAGCCTGGCTAGCTTCACCTCACATATTGATGTAGAGGGCATCTGTGACCTCCTTGATGGATCTATGTGTGGCAAGCTGCAAGTGCTACACAAGTCCCCTTGGATCCCGGGGATGATCCACAGGCAAAGAAATTGAGCGCAATTGACCTCCAAGGCCACCGGCAGGGGATAGCCTCTGATTCCACAGGACTTTGGTACCTCGCGAAGAATGTGGCACATGTGATCCACCAGAGCTGCAGTGAGTAACTCACCTCCTGATTCCCCAAAGCCTGTCCACCATTTACAAGGCACAAATCAGGAGTATGATGAAATACTCTCTACTTGTCTAGATGAGTGCAGCACCAACAACACTCAAAAAGCTTTATACCATCCAGGGCAAAGCAGCCCGCTTGACTTCTGTTTTATTCATTTATAGGATGTGGGTGTCGCTGGCTAGGCTAGCATTATTGCCCATCCCTAATTGCCCTTGAGAAGGCGGTGGGCTGCCTTCCTGAACCACTGCAATACCTGTGCTGTAGGTACACCCATAGTGCAGTTAAGGAGAGAGTTCCAGGATTTTGACCCAGCTACAGTGAAGGAATGACAATATATTTCCAAGTCAGGATGGGGAGTGGTTTGGAGGGGAACTTCCAGGTGGTGTTGTTCCCATGTGTTACCTACCCTTGTCCTTCTAGATGGTAGTGGTTGTGGGTTTGGAAGGTGCTGTCTAAGGAGCCTGGGAGAGTCTCCGCAAAGCATCTTGTAGATAGTACACACTGCTGCCACTCTTTGTCATTGGTGGAGGGAATGAATATTTGTGGATGGGGTGCCAATTAAGTGGGCTGCTTTGTCCTGGATGGTCTCAAACTTCTTGAGTGTTGTTGGAGCCACACTCACCCAGGCAAGTGGAGAGTCTTCCATCACAATCCTGACCTGTGCCTTGTAGATGGTGGACAGGCTTTGCAGAGTCAGGGGGTAAGCTACTAGCCACAGAATTCTTAGCCTCTGACCTGCTCTTGTAGCCACAGTATTTATATGGCTAGTCCAGTTCAGTTTCTGGTCAATGGTAACCCCCAGGATGTTGACAGTGGGGGATTCAGCGTTGGTAATGCCATTGAATGTCAAGGGGTGATGGTTGGATTCTTTCTTGTTGGATATAATCATTGCCTGGCACTTGTGTGGCATGAATGTTACTTGCCACTTTTCAGCCCGAGACTGGATATTGCCCAGGTCTTGTTGCATTTGGACATGAACTGCTTCAGTATTTGAGGAGTCGCTAATTATGCTGAACATTGTGCAATCATCAGCGAACATCCCCACTTCTGACCTTGCGATAGAAGGAAGGTCATTGATGAAGCAGCTGAAAATAGTTGGGTCTAGGACACTACCCTGAGGGACTCCTGCAGTGATGTCCTGGAACTGAGATGATTGACCTCCAAAAACCATAACCATCTTCCTTTGTGCTAGGTGTGACTCCAGTCAGTGGAGAGTTTTCCACCGGATTCCCATTGACTCCAGTTTTGCAAGGGTTCCTTGATGGCACACTCGGTCAAATGCTGACTTAATGTTTAAATGCAGCGACTGTGATGTTAAGCCAGTGACTCCTACATTTCCCTGTTACGGCATGGCAAAGGGCATGGGTTCCAATGGCTAGCTTCTCATGGAGGCCTTCCTCTTTTCTTTCAGGCCTGACTCCATTTTAATCATGTGGCACCAACAAGTTAGAGAGCGCTTCCAGAAAGGGACCCTTAATCCTGCAGTGCGCTCCTCCCAGACTGCATCAGTCCACTCCCATGCAGATTTGCTTCTACTTTCAATTTATAACTCTGCCATTTGGTTCTGCACAATTACTTTGAGACCCAGCTTCAACCCTCGTCCCACTCTCCATGTCCCAGAAATTTACTTGCAACCTCATGATGTGAAGGTAGAGCTCTTTCCTGTTATTCTCCAGCCTCCCCCAGTAATACTGGATCCCGTTGTTGTTGTGGTTGACATTCCTACTCTACCCACTGAACCCATCACTGTTGACGTGCCCATGCCCCATGTGGACCTCATCCCTCGCTATCTAGAGGCTGTGTGCACAGTCACCTGCAGAGAAGACCTCCAAAGAAAGCTTCTCAGACCCACCCCCCTTTTATTATGTTTTCCCCAAATACAAGCTGCAGATGCCTTCCATAACCATTACCATCCCACCTACAACCCTGTAGAGAGTTAGACAAGCCAATGGACACAGACTATGACAACGCCCTACCCACCAAGATGTGCACTATCCTAATTAAATACACAGCCCTTGCTCCTCCCTGGAGCAGGAGTACAATGTGCTTGCCATGCATAGCCCTGTAACATGGCCCACTGGACCCCAGAGCTGCCTCTACTCTCTCACTCCCGAATGTGAGCCCAAGGAGCGTTTCTCCTCTCTGACTCTGACTTGCTGGCCCCAGACAAAGGACTTTGACTTTCAATGAGTTCCCCATTGCCCTCATGACACTATACTGCCACCCTTCCCACCACAACCCCCCGCCCCCACCCCCCACCACCCCCTCGCCACTTCATGAGTCTCCATGCGACCCATCGCTCTTGTGCCACACTAACCACTCCCTGCTGTTCTTATTCCAGCATCTGCATGCATCCCCTCCCATTCATACATGTGGTAATGTTTGTCAGCATTTCAGTTTCCCTTGTTGGGCCCCAGCTTCCCAACCCTCGGTCTCCCCTCGGCCTAACATCATTCTCCCACCTCCTCTACCCCTTCCTGCCCCTTTGCCCCCGCTGAGTGTTGCCCCTTCCCGCCACCTCCATTTAATGCCTCCCTACCCCTCTGTCCCCCATGTGCTCCCCCTCTCCCCCAACCCCTTGCAATGCATTTCTGCCCCTTTGGCCTCGGTGCGTCCATTATCCTACCCCCCCCTACACACCCAATCAAATTGCTGGACTCTGTCTGAATGTTCAACTCTGCCTGAGTACTGCTGCACAGTGGTGTCCTTCTGGATTACGGAGGCACTCAGCAGTAGCAGACCCACACTAAGCCCCCAGCTGTGTGGGGTCCTTCTGGCATTGCAATAAGACCAGCGCAGCACTGTGGCATTGCACTCACCTCGAAGTCACGAGCAAAGTCAGGTCTGATCGGTGCATGCCACTCGTTTTCAAATGTGATTTGGCCCAGCGTCATTTCCTGCTTTCTGTTTGGAAGGTGGCATGTGATTCCGACCCGCCGCATATTTAATGAGGACTCATGACCCGGTAATGAATGCAAATGGCGCTTACGCCACTACGCAGCTGGATATTCAACCCACCATTTACCTGCCGTCGAGAAAGTTCCTAACTGTTTTTATGCCAGTAGGATTCGGAGTTTTTGACTTCTGCTAGATTCTCTGCTCCCACCCGCCATGAAACCCACTGCGGGCAGGAAGGGAAAATTCTGCCCCCTGTCAAAGCACCTGAATTGTGATTGCGGACCTTCTGATTTAACAAAAAGCTGCAGAACCTACCTGCCTGATACTAATCAGTTTGATTAAACTGGCTTTCAGCAAAGTAATTTGCATTCTCTACTACCAGTTAAAAGGAATCATTCTTTCTCCTTTTGCCATCTGGTGGCTGAATCAGTCCAAAGCTTAGACTGTTTGCTTCCCTGGTAGATGCAATAATGAAACAGAAATTGGGAATATTGAGAGTAGAGAAGCATTGCAAAATGAAGAGTTTGAAGTTATAAATAAATTGCAGCCTTTTATCAATCCATAATATGTTAACATTCTTGAATTTTTCTTTCACGCATATTTCCTATTGGCACAATTTCTGAATACTTTTTCTGATTTGCTATTTCAATCAGTAAAACTGCAATGCTTGTTATTCATTCCTCTGATCAATGGTGGCACTTGTGCCCACCTCAAACCACCATTTTCTTTTTCCATTATTGATTTAACTTTGGTGAAAGGGAAATATCTTTTAAATTTACAAGTGTGTGCTGACTTACTTTGGATCTCAACAACTATTTTGCTGCTGTGTCTAGAGGCCTCCAACACCCATTCCTCTGTAATAAAAAGAGAAAACACTGGAAAAGCTCAGGGGGCTCGGCAGCACCTGTGGCGAGGGAAACAGAGTTAATGTCTTGAGATAAAAACAAAAAAACTGCGGATGCTGGAAATCCAAAACAAAAACAGAATTATCTGGAAAAACTCAGCAGATCTGGCAGCTCTGTCAAAGGATCATGAGGACTCGAAACGTCAACTCTTTTCTTCTCCGCCGATGCTGCCATACCTGCTGAGTCTTTCCAGGTAATTCTGTTTTTGTTAATGTCTTGAGTCCTTATGACTTCTTCAGAACTCTTCTCCAGCTCTGAAGAAGCCATACAGTCTCGAAATGTTAACTTTCTCTGTCCATCAATGCTGTCAGGCCTGCTGAGTTTTTTCAGCATTTTCTGTTTTTATTTCAGGTTTTCAGCATCAACAGTATTTTGCTTTTACCCATTTCTCTGCCTTGTGGCTCATAATCTCTCAAGTGTCCTGGAAGCATACCACTTGTCAGATTTGACAGATTCTCACTAATCCCTTCACTTTATCCCTATCTCTGTAATCTCCTCCAGCCCCACAACCATCTGATATCTCTGCTGTACTTTAATTCTGGTCTCTTCCGCATCCCAAATTTTAATTGCTCCACCATTGGTGGCTGTGCCTTTGGTTGCCCAGACTTCAAGTTCCGGAATACCTCCCTACACTTAACCATCTCCCCACCTCGCTTTCCTCTTTGCAGGCTCTCCTTAAAACCTATCCCTTTATCCAAGCTTTTAGTCAGCTGACTTAATATCTCCTCATTTGGCTCAATGTCATATTTTGTTTTGTAATATTCCTGTGAAATGTCTTGAGATGTTTCATTATGTTAAATGCACCATATAAATATAAGCAGTTGCAATTGTTACTCTTAGCCCTGTACTGATCCTGTTCCTCTCTATTCAACAGCCACCAATCTACTCGCCTCTCTGTCACTTGCGGTCTCTTGCTGATCCTTCAGTGTACTCCCATTTGTCTTCCTACCTCACTACTGTTCTTGGCCTCTCGTGGACAAATGGGACATAAAGCATGTGCCTTTAAAAGCCCAAATGTCCTTACACCAAATTTCCACCTTTACACTTCTGAAACTTTAGTAATGTCCTTGCGTTCTACAGGTTACTTCACCACTTTAACAATGATTTAAAATAATAAAACCAAAGGAAATGAAACCTAGCCATTCAATTATCAACAGAAAAAACCTAAAACTATTAATAGAAAACAAAGAGGGTGGGGGGAAGGCACATCTTCCTATAGGGTAAAATGTAAGTAACGTTTTTAAAAATTACATAAATCGTATATAAATGGAAAAATATTACAAAAAACAAAGAACCTTCTCCATTCAAACAGTATCCCAGTGAAAACAAGCAATAGTGGCCTGAACCCTCAAAAGTTTTTTTTAAGTGTGCACACTTGTCAGCTCACTTACAAGGATACAGCCCTACTGTTCAGCCACCTGCCCAGATATTTTAATGGGGAACCTATAAGATTAGTGCTGCAGATTTCTGGTATGCTCAACCTAGCACTTAAACTAAAGCTATTGCCATTCAAATATTCCTTGGAAAGAGGATAGGATACTCTTGTAACCCTGTGATCCCTACTCAAATAAAACATAAGATCATAAGACGTAGGAAAAGGAGTGGGCCTTACAGCCCCTCGAGCCTGCTCTGCCATGCAGATCATGACTGATTTGAGCCTGGCCTCAACTCCACTTTCCTACCTATTCCCCATAACCCTTGGCTCCGCTATAGTTCAAAGATCTGTATATCTCAACTTTGAATATATTCAGTGACCTGGCTTCCACAGACACAGACTCTGTAGGGCAGAGAATTTTAAAGATTCACAACTCTCTGAGAAGAAATTATTTCTCATCTCTGCCTTAAATGGCAACCCCTTATTCTGAAACTATGCCCCCAGTTCAAGATTCTCCCCACACGCATTCCACCCCATCCTCACTCTGAGGAGAAAACCCCATACTGAAAGACCATTAGCTCAGATTAAATGCTACTAATTCATTGTTCATTAGGAACAACTATGTCCTAATGGTGCTTTGCACAGGGGTGAAGTAATTGTATAACACCACATAGACTGCAGCGGTTCAAGAAAGCAGTTCACCACCACCTTCTCAAGGGCAATTAGGGATGGGCAATAAATGCTGGCCCAGCCAGCGATGCCCACATCCCATGAATGAACAAAAAAAAACTGACAATCAATTTACAGCAGATTTTTTTGGGGTGTGAAGCTTCATGGTGGTAAAATGTATGATGCACAGATGACAAACAGCGGCAATTGTTGGAGAAAGTGGTATTGTGAAGTTTGTAGATGAGAGAACCTGAAATCAGTCTGTATTCACAGTGAACTCTCTCAAACAGCAATGTGATATTAACAAGATAATCTGTTTTCATGATGTTGATTGTGATCTGTTCGGTTGCCGCTACCCATGATGTGTACTGAATGGACACCATGAGCAGTCTTGTTGGAGTTATAAAGAAGTCTTTGTTAACAGTGCTAAACTATGTAATTATTTACAGTAGAGGGTAAAGATATGGAGATGACCCCATATTAGGTCCTTACATGTTCCTTCCTCTTACCATCTCTGGGCTGCCTTAGTTCTAGGCCATAATCCTTCTTACATCACCATGTGGGCGATACTGTACTC
Source organism: Carcharodon carcharias (assembly GCF_017639515.1). Lineage (NCBI taxonomy): Eukaryota > Metazoa > Chordata > Chondrichthyes > Lamniformes > Lamnidae > Carcharodon > Carcharodon carcharias. Next base: position 211,723,889 of record NC_054467.1, read on the forward strand.
AGTCCCATGTTAACCTTTTAGATACCAGATCCTTCCACTACAGTTTGAGGGATAAATATTGGCCAGGTTACCAATACCTTCCTTGAAATAATGCATCAACTCTGAGAGAAGAAGGTTTAACACCTCATCTGACAGAGTAGCACTCCCTCAGTACTACACTGGAGTGTCAGCCTAGATTTTTAAGCTTAAGTCTTATAGGACAGATGATTAAAAGCTGGGCTATAGAGATAAGCTTTAAAGAGCTTGTTAAAGGAGGAGAGAGAGGTGGAGATACTTAGTGAGTGTATTTCAGAGGGAGTGTAAATGGCTGAAGGCAAGTCTGCTATGTTGAAGCAAAGGAGTTGCACAAGAGAGTGGAGCTAACTGTTCTGAGAAATTAATTGGTCTGGACTGCTCATCATTGCAATAAATAACTGGAGGATTCAGTTTACAAATGTACAAAAATGCTAAGGAACTATTGATTTATATGTATAATCTTGTATTCTGTTCTGTTTACAGGCTATGTAGATGTGGGCCTGATTCCTGAAGGAGCACGAGATATCCGAGTGGAAGAAATAGCTGAAGCAGGGAATTTCTTGGCTTTACGAAGTGAAGACCCAGAGAAATATTTCCTCAATGGAGGGTTTATTATCCAGTGGAATGGAGACTACAAAGCAGCAGGAACAACATTTAAGTATGAAAGAAATGGAAACCTGGAAAACCTGACAGCTCCAGGACCTACAAAAGAACCTGTCTGGATTCAGGTAATTCATGCTTCAGAAACCTAGAAAATGTTCAATTTTTGTTATTATTTTTGATGGGAGAATATGAGCGCTTTTAAAGGTCTTTGCGAGATTCCCAGGACAATCCAAGGAAATGCAATGTATCCAAATACGGACAAACTCTAGATTTCAGGTAGACCAGATACAATGGTGAGTTGATCAATACCAGTTGTCTTCACTATTTTTAAAGCAAGAGCCACTGTAGCAAAAACCTGCAGTGTGAGAGCCACATCGACTGCTAAATTATCATTGCTTACTACTCCAGTAAAAACACACCAAAAAAATACACATTGCCAATAGCTGAATACTCTGCTAGTTTTATGGTGGTTGCTGTGGTAACATAACTGTTACTGTACAACGCACATACTTAGACATACTTATTGGTGCACATTGCACCATGTGGTCAATGTGACTTGTAAAGAAGGCTGACTTTTGATAGGCTGGGTACACATTTTTTAATGGTAAAAATAAAATAAATAGGAATATAATGCTGGGTTGGGCTCCGACTCACCGTGACTCTCTGAGGATAAAGCATCACTGAAAGTGGATGGATGGAGTTGGGGAGCCACACTTAGTGTCATTGGGAGCTGTCACTGGCTTGAGGGCTTGCAATGAAGAACACTGGTCCACACTATTCCGACTGTACCTCATCAACAGGAGACCAACAATAACTAGTTATTTCCTTTTCATTGTGTATTTAGCCTGCAAAATATATATTTTTACGATGGTTAGCAAATGGGTTTTAATCCTTTAAAGGAAAGTGCAGTAAGGGACCATTTAAGTTGTACATTGAAGCACATGATCTACAATCAATGTTTCTACATCTGTGGATGCAAAATGTGGACTAACAATAGCTTTCAAAGTCACATCCACATCTGCAAAAGATTTTTGTAGTGAATTATGTAGAAAAAAAAGTTGTGTTTATGTAGTATCTTTCAAATCCATCTGCCATCTGCTGTGGATCAGACAGTGCGGTGTGCTCACCAGATTGTGATCCCAGGGCAGCTCTAAAGTTTGGCACCACTGAGCTGTGTTTCTCTGCGCTGGTGGAGGGTGTGGGTGAGCGCTGTGACTGGACTTCAGGGAGGGTGCATTCAGATTCCTCTCCAGAGATTTGTTTGGCGTTTGATTAGAGGCCCTGGGTCATGGATTCTGTCGGCTGTTTGGTGGATGTGCCTGCGAAAGCAAGGGGAGATAATTAGTGCATGGCAGAGGCTTATGAAACGTCAGTCATGACATGGTTGCCTGATGGCTGTTGCACTGCTGGATCCTCACTTGGTAGAGCACGCCGACCTCACCGTCATCATAGGAATGGTCCAGATCCTCGCTGGCCAGCTGGATGGCTGTTTTCAAAGTCCGTGAGGACCTTGATTTTGGGCATTCTGCCACTGGTCATTGACCTCTCTCTCATTTTGTGCCAGCTTGTCCTGCATGGATAGAGATGGAGAAAGAGTAAGTAAAACACCTGCCAGGCCAGATGATAAGTATGCCTGGCCTGTGTAGGTGGTGAATGGTCCCATGGACAGGATGAGGACAATGACAGTGTCTGTGAGACAGTGAATGCCAGCGAGTGAGGGCCCTGTGGATGTGTAATGACTGATGAATGTGTGAGTTGAGAGTGATGACAAGAGTGACTTACCTTGCCGGAACGGAGGAGATCATTCATCCTCTTGTGGCCCTGGGTGGTTGTCCTCTTCTGAAGAACGTTGGTGCTGACCACCGCTGCTGCTGCCTCCCAAGCTGGATTGGTCATGTTACTGCCCATCCTGCAGCCAGAACGAGAGTACAGGACATCCCAGTGGGCCTCCACAGCATCCAGCAGTCACTCAAGGGACCCGTCACTGAAGTTGCGGGCTGCGATCTTTTTTCCTTTGCTGGCCATGGCTTCCATGGTGGTGGACTGGAAGAAATGACCACAGTGCTTGCGGCTGGACTTTAAACATGGCACCTGGCGTCATTAGGCAGCGGGTGATGGCCAACGGGCAAATAAGAGCCCACCCGCCATGGAAACAGCTTCTTTCCCAGGACTGCATAAATAATTAGGCAGGTTTGGGATGATACGGAAAACCCACTGTCATGGGTGGCGGGTAAAACATCTTTTTACACGCCCGCTACTGCACTTAGTGCAAATCTTGGAAAATTCCACCCAATAGCAGTAAACAGAAATTCCAAGCCACTACCCATTAAAATACGCTAGGACGAATATTGACCAGCCTTTCCTGCCCAATAAATTTCCTGTGTTCATGTGATATATATATAATTGAAAAAATAAGAATGCATTTACGTTCACCATTATATTTTAAGATTTACCGTAACTCATGTATTATGAAGCCCTCAGCTGAATCCTGCAAAAGTGGATTTGCCTCTGGAAATGTCATCACATTTAAATAAGAAAATATTTTTGTCCAGTGTACTTCTTGTATTTTGTGAATTTTAATGTTGTTACGTACCGATAAGGGTGTTGGAAAGATGTCAGAATGACTGGGAACATTTTAATCTAGAACTAGTCCTAAAGATTCAGAACAAATGCATTTTTCTTTTACATATTTTGAATCTTCTCTACATTCACTGGAGGTTTGTTCTTGAAAATTAACATGACTGGAAATGGTTAACTTGCTCTCTTGCTTCTGATAGGACTGGATTTTGGAGTTGGCAATGAAACAAGGGCACTCACTGCTGACTGTGAAGTAAGTCTTGCTGAGGCATTTAGCGAGCTTTCTGGTGAGGATCTCACCTCTGTCAGTGTGCAGTGGTCCACAATTGATGGCAGCTTTCTGCACTGGGCATTCACAATGTAGAGCAGCAGTGATGTCATGAGGCTGTCCAAGCACGTTAAAAGATTTCACAGATTACCAAACAGGAAACAAAATGCAGTGAAATAAAATCCCCATTAAAATAAAACACACAGAAAGAATTACAGATTGGGACATACAGATGGGGAGAATGTAGAAGGTAAAATATTTTGAAATAAATATTTTTTAAAACACAATAATGATGTAAGAGAATGAGCTTTTAAAAATATACTAATTAATCATTGAGCAGGACTCCACAAACATAAAATTATTTTTTCAGGGCAAGCTCTGTTGCACAGAAAATTTTATTATTATCACTGTTAAAAACCCAGTTACACCTGATTGAACAAGGTGTAACTTTTAAAGGGATTTCAACTGATAATATGGGAGCAGGAAAGTTGAAATTCTGACTGACATGATGATTGCTGCTTTAGGGATGTCCATAGTGCATCCAAGCAACATAGAAACATAGAAACTAGGAGCAGGAGTAGGCCATTTTGCCCTTCGAGCCTGCTCCGCCATTCATTATGATCATGGCTGATCATCCAACTCAATCGCCTGCTCCCACTTTCACCCCATATCCCTTGATCCCTTTCATCCCAAGAGCTATATCTAACTCATTCTTGAAGACATACAATGTTTTGGCCTCAACTACTTTCTGTGGTAGCGAATTCCACAGGCTCACCACTCTCTGGGTGAAGAAATTTCTCCTCATCTCAGTCCTAAATGGTCTATCCCATATCCTCAGACTGTGACTCCTGGTTCTGGACTCCTCCTCCATCGGGAACATCCTTCCTGCATCTACCCTGTCTAGCCCTGTTAGAATTTTATAGGTCTCTATGAGATCCCCCCCTCAATCTTCTGAACTCCAGTGAATATAATCCTAATCGACTCAATCTCTCCTCATATGTCAGTCCCACCATCCCAGGAATCAGTTGGGCAAACCTTCGCTGCACTCTCTCTATAGCAAATACATCCTTCCTCAGATAAGGAGACCAAAACTGCAGACAATATTCCAGGCGTGGTCTTACCAAGGCCCTGTACAATTGCAGCATGACATCCCTGTTCCTGTACTCGAATCCTCTGGCTATGAAGGCCAACATACCATTTGCCTTCTTTACCGCCTGCTGCACCTGCATGCTTACCTTCAATGACTGGTGTACAAGGACACTCGGGTCTCGTAGCACATTCCCCTCTCTCAACTTATAGCCATTCAGATAATAATCTGCCTTCCTGTTTTTGCTACCAAAATGGATAGCCTCACATTTATCCACATTATACTGCATCTGCCCACTCACTCAGCTTATCCAAATCACACTGAAGCATCTCTGCATCCTCCTCACAGCTCACCCTCCCACCCAGCTTTGTGTCATCTGCAAATTTGGAGATATTACATTTAGTTCCCTCATCTAAATCATTAATATATATTGTGAATAGCTGAGGTCCCACCACCGATCCCTGCGGTACCCCACTAGTCACTGCCTGCCATTCGGAAAAAAGACCCTTTTATTCCTATCTGCCAACCAGTTTTCTATCCATCTCAATACACTACCCCCAATCCCATGTGCTTTAATTTTACATGCTAATCTCTTTAATGGGACTCTCAAAAGCATTCTGAAAGTCCAAATAAACCAAATCCACTGGTTCCCCTTCTTTAACTCTACTAGTTACATCCTCAAAAAATTCCAGTAGATTTGAAAGCATTATTTCCCTTTCATAAATCCATGCTGGCTTTGTCCGATTCTGCCACTGTTTTCCAAGTGCTCAGCTATTAAATCTTTTAAAATGGACTCTAGAATTTTCCCCACTACCGATGTCAGGCTGACTGGTCTATAATTCCCTGTTTTCTCTCTACCTCCCTTTTTAAATAGTGGGGTTACATTAACTACCCTCCAATCTGTAGGAACTGTTCCAGAGTCTATAGAATCTCAGAAGATGACCACCAATGCATCCACTAGTTCTAGGGCCACCTCCTTAAGTACTCTGGGATGTAGATTATCAGGCCCTGGGGATTTATCGGCCTTCAATCCCATCAATTTCCTCAACACCATTTCCCTACTAATACTGATTTCTTTCAGTTCCTCCCTCTCACTAAACCCTGTGTTCCCCAACATTTCTGGTATGTAATTTGTGTCCTCCTTTGTGAAGACAGAACCAAAGTATGTATTCAGTTGGTCAGCTATTTCTTTGTTCCCCATTATAAATTCCTCTGTTTCTGACTGTAAGGGACCTACACTTGTCTTCAGCAATCTTTTTCTATTCACATACCAACAGAAACTTTTACTATCAGTTTTTATTTTTCTAGCAAGCTTACTCTCATTCTCTATTTTCCTCCTCTTAATCAATCCCTTGGTTCTCCTTTGCTGAATTCTAAACTGCTCCCAATCCTCAGGTCTGTTGTTTTTTCTGGCCAATTTACATGCATCTTCCTTGGATCTAATACTATCTCTAATTTCCCTTGTAAGCCATGGTTTGGCCACCTTTCCTGTTTTACTTTTGCACCAGACAGGAATAAACAATTGTTGCAGTTCACCCTTGCGCTCTTTGAATGTTTGCCATTGCCTATCCACCATCACCCCTTTAAGTAACATTTCCCAATCCATCATAGCCAACTCGCGCCTCATACCATCGTAGTTTCCTTTATTAAGATTCAAGACCCTAATCTCAGAATCAACTCCATCGCTCTCCATCTTGATGAAGAATTCTATCATATTATGGTTGCTCATCCCCAAGGGGCCTCGCACAACTAGATTGCCAATTATTCCTTTCACATTACACAATACCCAGTCTAAGGTGGCCTGTTCTCAGATTGGTTCCTCAACGTATTGATCCAGAAAACCATCCCTATACACTCCAGGAATTCCTCCTCTACGGTATTGTTACTAATTTGATTTGCCCAATCAATATGCAGATTAAAGTCACCCATAATTACAGATGTTCCTTTACTGCACGTGTCTCTAAGTTCCTGTTTAATGCCATTCCCAACATTACCACTACAGTTTGGGGGTCTATATACAACCCCCACTAATGTTTTTTGCCCTTAGTGTTTCTCAGCTCTACACATGCAGATTCCACATTGTCGGAGTTAATATCTTCCCTCACTATTGCGTTAATTTCCTCTTTAACCAGCAATGCTACTCCAATGCCTTTTCCTTTTTGTCTGGCCTTCCTAAATACTGAATACCCCTGGATGTTCAGTTCCCATCCCTGGTCACCCTGCACCCATGTCTCCGTAATCACGACAATGTCATACCTGTTTACATTAATTTGTGCGGTTAATTCATCCACTTTATTGCGAATGCTCCTCGTGTTAAGGCACAAAGTCTTAAGGCTTGTCTTTTTAACATTACTTGTCCTGTTCCCATTATTTTTCACTGAGGCCCTGTTTGATTCTTGCCCTTCATTTCTCTGCCTACCACTTTTCTTATTCCCCTTTCTGTCTTTTGTTCTTGTTCTTGATTCCTCCTCCTCTGACTCCTTACATAGGTTCCCATCTCCCTGCCATTTTAGTTTAAACCCTCCCCAACCACTCTAGCAAATATTCTGCCTAGGACATCAGTCCCGGTCTTGCCCAGGTGTAACCGGTCCAGTTTGTACTGGTCCCACCTCACCCAGAACCAGTCCCAATGTCCCAGGAATCTGAAACCCTCCCCCTCACACCATCTCTTCAGCCATGTATTCATTGGATATATCCTGTTATTTCTACTCTGACTAGCACGTGGCACTGGTAATCCTGAGATCGCTATCTTTGAGGTCCTATTTTTCAACTTACTTCCTAACTCCCTATATGCTGCTTTTAGGACCTCATCCCTTTTTTTAGCCTATGTCGTTTGTACCAATGTGTACCACAACCACTGGCTGTTCACTCTCCCCCTTCAGAATGTCCTGTAACCGCTCTGAGGTGTCCTAGGGAGGCAACATACCATCCTGGAATCTCGTTTGTGGCCACAGAAACGCCTATCTATTCCCCTTACAATTGAATCCCCTATCACTATTGCATCCCCACACTTTTTACTCCTCCCCTGTGCAGCAGAGCCAATCATGGTGCAATGAATTTGGCTGTTGCTGCTTTTCCCTGAGCGGCCATTCCCCCCAACAGTATCCTAAGCGGTATATCTGTTTTGCAGGGAAATAGCCACAAGGGATTCCTGCACTGCCTGCCTAGTCCTCTTGTTCTGCCTGGTGGTCACCCATTCCCTTCCTGCCTGTGGACGCTTAGCCTGCTGTGTGACCACCTCTCTATATGTGCTATCCATGATACTCTCCACCTCACAGATGCTCCACAGTGTCCCCAGCCGCCACTCCAGCTCTGAAACCTGGGCTTCCAGGAGCTGCAGCTGGATGCACTTCCTGCACGCATGCTGGCCCTGGGCACTGAAAATGTTCCCGGCTTCCCACATTCAGCAGGAGAAGCACACCACGGCTTTGAGCTCTCCTGCCATGACTTACCCCTTTAAATTAAATTAAACCTTTTAGAAGATATTTAATATCAAATAATATCAATTACTCTAGGGCCCTTCTTCCCTGCTCCTCATTATTACAGAATATAACCCTTACAAATGATGAACTACAAAATAAGACCTTAAAAACTATAAGCGATAAAAGTAGTCCTTATCCAACTGTGCTCACAGTACTCAAATGGTCACCTTATTCCCTCTTCAATGAACTCCCTCAGTCACTAAACTTCAATTTAAGCACTCTACTGCAGCCCAAAGCAGCACTCCAGTGCAAACAAAGTCAGCACTGTAAGATGGCCTGTTTTTATACTCTCTGAATATCGCCTCTGAAAACCTGGTTAAGTTAGTTATCTAATTAATTAGTTGTAGCTGCAAGCAGAGCCTATATAAACCCTGTTTTAAGGCTGGCCTAAAAGTCACCTTCTTTCAACCCAAACATCAACTTTTAGTTAAATACTAAGTTACAGAAAGACTAGACTTTAGATAGAATTTAACCATTAAATTCCCTCAGTCACCAAACTCCAACTTAAGCACTCCACAGCAGCCCAAAGCAGCACTGTCAAAATCCTGTCATGGAAATCTCAGTGATAAAGCACAACTTCAGGACTGGTATGCTTATACATACAAACATACGAATTAGGAACAGGAGTAGGTCACTCAGCCCCTCAAACCTGCTCTGCCATTCAAAAAGATCACGGCTGATCTGATTTTAACCTTATATTCCTGCCTGCCCCAATAACAATTTACCCCCTTGCTTATCAAGAATCTATCTACCTCTGCCTTAAAGATATCCAAAGACTCTGCTTCAACCACCTTTTGAGGACGAGAGTTCCAAAGTCTCATAACCTCTGAGAGAAAGAAGGCTCGACTAACATCCCTAAAGTTCAAGAGAGTCGGGGGGCAGAGGTGAGTATGGTGGCCATTACCAAGGAGAAGGTGCTAGGAAAACTGAAAGGTCTGAAGGTGGATAAGTCACCTGGACCAGATGGATTACACCCCACAATTTTGAAGGAGATAGCTGAAGAGATAGTGGAGGCGTTAGTGGTGATCTTTCAGGAATCACTGGAGTCAGGGAGGGTCCCAGAGGAGTGGAAAATCGCTAATGGTCATTGGTAAGATTTTAGAGTCCATTATTAAGGATGAGATTTCAGAATACTTGGAAGTGCATGGTAAAATCGAGCAAAGTCAGCATGGTTTCATCAAGGGGAGGTCATGCCTGACAAATCTGTTAGAATTCTTTGAGGAGGTAATGAGTAGGTTAGACAAAGGAGAGCCCATGGATGTAATCTACTCGGACTTCCAGAAGGCCTTTGAAAGGTGCCGCACAGGAGGCTGCTCAGTAAGATAAGAGCCCATGGTGTTAGAGGCAAGCTACTAGCATGGATAGAAGATTGACTGTCTGGCAGGAGGCAGAGAGTGGGGATAATGGGGTCCTTCTCAGGATGGTGGCTGGTGACTAGTGGAGTTCCACAGGTGTCAGTGTTGGGACCACAACTTTTCACTTTATACATAATGATCTAGATAAAGGAACTGAGGGCATCCTGGCTAAGTTTGCAGATGATACAAAGATCGGTGGAGGGACAGGTAGTATTGAGGAGGTGGGGAGGCTGCAGAAGGATTTGGACAGGTTAGGAGAATGGGCAAAGAAGTGGCAGATGGAATACAATGTGGGGATGTGTGAGGTCATGCACTTTGGTGGGAAGAATACAGGCATAGACTGTTTTCTCAATGGGGAGAGAATTCAGAAATCTGGAGTGCAAAGGGACTTGGGAGTCCTAGTCCAGGATTCTCTTAAGGGTAACTTGCAGGTTGAGTCGGTAGTTAGGAAGGCAAATGCAATGTTGGCATTTATTTTGAGAGGACTAGAATATAAGAGCAGGGATGTGCTGCTGAGGCTTTATAAGGCTCTGGTCAGACCACATTTAGAATACTGTGAGCAATTTTGAGCCCCGTATCTCAGGAAGGATGTGCTGGCCCTGGAGAGGGTCCAGAGGAACGATTCACGAGAACGATCCCAGGAGTGAAAGGCTTAACATATGTGGAATGTTTGAGGACTCTGGGTCTATACTCGATGGGGTTTAGAAGGATGAGGGGGGGATCTAATTGAAATTTACAGAATACTGAAAGGCCTGGATAGAGTGGACGTGGGGAAGATATTTCCATTAGTAGGAGAGACTAGGACCCGAGTGCACAGCCTCAGAGTAAAGGGAAGACCTTTTAGAACAGAGATGAGGAGAAAGTTCTTTAGCCAGAGAGTGGTGAATCTATGGAATTCATTGCCACAGAAGGCTGTGGAGGCCAGGTCATTGAGTGTATTTAAGACCGAGATAGATAGGTTCTTGATTGGTAAGAGGATCAAAGGTTACAGGGAGAAGGCGGGAGAATGGGGTTGAGAAACTTATCTGCCATGATTGAATGGCGGAGCAGACTTGATGGGCTGAATGGCCTAATTTCTGCTCCTGTGCCTTATGGTCTTATGGATTGAATGTTTGTGGATGTAGTTCCAATCAAGTAGGATGCTTTGTCCTGGATGGTGTCAAGCTTAACGAGTGTTGTTGGAGCTGCACTCATCCAGGCATGTGGAGAGTATTCCATCTCACTCCTCATTTGTTCCTTGTAGATGGTGGACAGGCTTTGGGGAGTCAGGAGGTTAGTTACCTATCGCAAGATTCCTAGCCTCTGACCTGCTGTCATAGCCACAGTATTCATATGGCTAGTCCAGTTCGGTTTCTGGTCAATGGTACCCCCCAGGATGTTGATAGTGGGGGATTCAGTGATGTTAACGCCATTGAACGTCAAGGGGTGATGGTTAGATTCTCTCTTTTTGGAGATGGTCACTGCATGGCACTTGTGTGGCATGAATGTTACTCGCCACTTATCAGCCCAAGCCCGGATATTGTCCATGTCTTGCTGCATTTGGACATGGACTGCTTCAGTATCTGAGGAGTTGCAAATGGTGCTGAACATTGTGCAATCATCAGCGAACATCCCCACTTCTGCCCTTATGATGGAAGGTAATTGATGAAGCAGCTGAAGATGGTTGGGATAAGGACACTACCCTGAGGAACTCCTGCAGTGATGTCCCGGAGCTGAGTCGACTGACCTCCAGTAACCACAACCATCTTCCTTTGGGCTAGGTATGACTCCAACCATGGAGAGTTTTCGCCTGATTCCCATTGACTCCAGATTTGCTAGGGCTCTCTGATGTGAAACTTGGTCAACTGCTGCCTTGATGTCAAGGGCAATCACTCTCACCTCACCTTTGGAGTTCAACTCTTTTGTCCATGTTTGAACCAAGGCTGTAAAGAGGTCAGGAGCCGAGTGGCCCTGGCGGTACCCAAACTGAGCGTCAATGAGCAGGTTATTGCTAAGCAAGTGCCACTTGATAGCATTGTTAATGTCCACTTCCATTACTTTACTGATGATCGAGAGTAGGCTGATGGGGTATTAAGTGGCCAGCTTGGATTTGCCCTGCTTTTCATGTAGAGGGCATTCTTGGACAATTTTCCATTTCGTTGGGTAGATGCTAGTGTTGTCGCTGTACTAGAACTGCTTGACTAGTGGCGCAGCAAGATCTGGAGCACAAGTCTTCAGTACAATTGACAGAATATTGTGAGGGCCCATGGCCTTTGCAGTATCCTATGCCTTCAGCCATTTCTTTATATCACATGGAATGAACTGAATGGGCTGAAGACTGGCATCTGTGATGCTGGGGACCTCCAGGGGAGGCCGAGATGGATCATGCACTCAGCACATCTGGCTGAAGATTGTAGCAAATGCTTCAGCTTTATCTTTTGCACTGATGTGCTGGGCTCCCCTATCATTGAAGGTGGGGATATTTGTGGAGCCCCCTCCTCTAGTGAGTTGTTTCATCGTCCACCACCATTCACAACTGGATGTGGCACAACTATCAGTTGTGGGATCGCTTAGCTCGGTCTATCACTTGCTGCTTATGCTGTTTGGCACGCAAATAGTCCTGTGCGATAGTTTCAGCAGGTCGACACCTCATTTTTAGGTATGCTTGGTGCTGCTCCTGGCATGTCCTCCTGCACTCTTTATTGAACCAGGGTTGATCCTCTGGCTTGATGGTAATGGTAGAGTGGGGGATATGCCAGGCCATAAGGTTACAGATTATGTTTGAGTACAATTCTGCTGCTGCTGATGGCCCACAGCGCCTCAAGAATGCCCAATCTTGAGTTGCTAGATCTGTTTGAAATCTATCCCATTTAGCACGGTGGTAGTGCCACTCAACACAATGGAGGGTATGCTCAATGTGAAGGCGGGCCTTGTCACCACAACAACTGTGCAGTAGTCACTCCTACCAATACTGTATTGGACAGATCCATCTGTGGCATGCAGGTTGGTGAGGATGAAGTCAAGTGTGTTTTTCCCTCCTGTTGGTTCCCTCACCACCTGCTGCAGACCCAGTCTAGCGGTTATGTCCTTTACGACTTGGCCAGTTCAGTCAGTAGTTGTGTTACCAAGCCGCTCTTGGTGATGGACATTGAAGTCCCCCACCCAGAGTACATTCTGTGCCCTTGCCACCCTCAGTAGTTCCTCCAAGTGTTGTTGAACATGGAGAAACACTGATGCATCAGCTGAGGGAGGGCGGTACGTGGTAATCAGCAACAGGTTTCCTTACCCATGTTTGACCTCGTGCCATCAGACTTCATGGAGTCCTGAATTGATGTTGAGGACTCTCAGGACAACTCCTTCCCAACTTTACATCACTGTGCCACCACCTCTGCTGGATCTGTCTTGCTGGTGGGACAGGACATACTCAAGGATGGTGATGGTGGTGACTGGCATATTATCTGTAAGATATGAATCGTGAGGCTATGTCAGGCGGTTGCTTGACTAGCCTGTGAGACAGCTGTCCCAATTTTGGCACTAGCCCCCAGATGTTAGTAAGGAGGACTTTGCAGGGTTGACAGGGCTGAGATTGCCATTGTCATTTCCGGTGCCTAGTTCCATGCCGGGTGATCCGTCCAGTTTCATTCCTTTTTTGTAGCAATTTGGTATAACTGAGTAGCTGGCTAGGCCATTTAAGAGTCAACCACATTGCAGTGGGTTTGGAGTCATATGTAAGCCAAATCAGGTAAGAATGACAGATTTCCTTCCCTAAAGGGCATTAGTGAACCAGATGGGTTTTTACAACAATCAACAATCATCATTAAACTTTTAATTCCAGATTTCTATTGAATTCAAATTCCAACATCTGCCGTGACAGGATTTAAACCTGGGTCCCCAGAGCATTACCCTGGGCCTGTTGATTACTAGTCCAGCTACAATACCACTACGCCATCGCCTACCCCGCCATTCCTCTCACGTTCTTTTCCCGACTACCTCTCCACTCGGGCTGTTTTCAATCTCCCGATTGCCTCTCCACTCGCGCTGTTTTCAGTTTCCTGATTGCTTCTCCTCTCACTCTGTTTTCAATCTCTTGAAAGCCTCTCCACTCGCGCTGTTTTCAATCTTTTGACTGCCTCTCCTCTCACGTTGTTTTACTCCCCCGACTGCCTCTCCAATAGTGCCTTTTTCAATCTCTTGACTGCCTCTCCTCTCACGCTGTTTTCAATCTCCCGACTGCCTTCTGACTCACAGTGTTTTCAGACTCCCAACTGTCTGTCCACTGGTGCTGTTTTCTGTGCATGCATGACATCCTGAAGTTGCAGTCAGTTCCAGAGAGGTTATGCCAGCAGACACCGAGGCCCAGATTTCTGTCCTTGGTTTGCATTTGCCAAGTTGGGAAATTTCCAGGCTTGGTGAACCTGACCTTTAAAAATAGCTGCCTGGAGCTCAGATTTTCATTCATGGTTGCTGGGGGTGGATGGGAGGGCAGGGGTGTGGGCAAGTTGTGAAATGGAATGGGCAGATGACACCAGGACGAATGCGCCAGCTGTCGGGTGTAGATGCGGGCTGGGTGCAAGACCTGCCTCTAGGCTCTTGCACTGTGTTTAAATAAATAAACAGTAATAATAAAACAAAAACATCGCTCACTTCCCCCCACACCACTCCCCATGCCCCATCCATGCCAACCTATGCCATCCCATACCACCAACCAACCCTCACACCCCAATGTAACTTAGTGCCCCTCTACAAAAACAGAATTACCTGGAAAAACTCAGCAGGTCTGGCAGCATCGGCGGAGAAGAAAAGAGTTGACGTTTCGAGTCCTCATGACCCTTCGACTGAACTCGAAGGGTCATGAGGACTCGAAATGTCAACTCTTCTCCGCCGATGCTGCCAGACCTGCTGAGTTTTTCCAGGTAATTCTGTTTTTGTTTTGGATTTCCAGCATCCGCAGTTTTTTGTTTTTATCTTAGTGCCCCTCTACTCATCCTCATTGCCCCCATACCCCCTATACCAACTTAGTGCCAAATGATGCCAACCTATGTCACCCACCCTTTGCCTTTTCCCCCTCTATGCCAACTCATGCCGTATCCTTGGACAGTTCCTTGAACATGAGACAATTTACTGATCTTGGATCCCTTTTAAATATCTAGCCTGAGCAATTTTTTGAACTTACTTAACACTTTGTTAACATTATCGGTATAACAGTACTGTATTGATAGCTCCCATTCTGCAACTTCCCTGGGATAACATGGCTGAGGTTAGAAACTCACTCTCCAAAGAGTAATGAGTGTGAATGAATGTCTTACCAAAACATCTAGGAACTTAATTATACTCCACGACCTTTGCTTTCGTTTGTTTATGAACAGATGGCAATGTTTTTTTTCCTCTGAATTAATGAACTACTTATTTCTTGGCAAGAATTTATATTTTTGGGGGGTCTGTGCACCTTGTAAAGTGAAGCTTCACTTCAGACTAAAATAATATACAGGGCTGAATTTATCACTCTCCTGGAGGTAGGAGGGCAAGTAAATTCTAGCGGGTGCCATGCTCGCTGCTACCTGACCACCCACCCCTGCCCCGCCACAACTTTACCAGCATTGGCCAGCCTACCCACCTGTGGGCCAATTGATGCCCTAAGTGGCCAATTAATACCCATTTATCCTGCTACCAATGAGATTTATTAGTGGCAGGAGATGCCTAAGCCAAGTAACCAGCCCGGCAGCTTTCCCCAAGCGAGCTGGTAGTGGGCTATGGGGATGGAAGGGTTCCCTTCTTACCAGGCCCACTAGGACCTTTGGAGGCTCCCTCCAAGGTGTTTCCCATCACCCTTCCAGGTTACCCACCCCTCCACAGACTTTTCTACCCCTGTGAGACCCCCCAGACTTGCCTCCAGTCGTGCCTTCCTCTCAGCCTCTCTGCAGTACCAGCAGTGTTCAACGCTCCCGGTGGTACTGCAAGTACTGGAAAGCTGTCAACCTTCGATGGTTGGGCAGCCCTCTGAGGCATGACATCTTATTGCTGAGGGGCAGATTCCCACCTTAAACAAATTAACAGCCAATTCTGGCTCCGGAGCAGCCATCTGCAACATGGGGTGGGGTCCCTCCCAGCCCGGGGAGGGGTGTGGGAGCCACAGGTAGAGTCGTCCACTGCCTGTCTATTCTTGTTAACATTAGACCCGAGCCATTTAGAATCCTGGGCCTCGTTCCCGTTCAGCCACTGAGTTCCTGGGCTGGGAGAGAGTCAGGTTAAAGTATGTAATACTTTAATCAAGTCACCCCTCGCTCTTCTAAACTCCAGTGGAAACAAGTCCAGGCTGTCTAACCTTTCCTCATAAGACAGCTAGCTCATTCAAGGTATCAGTCTAGTAAACCTTCTCTGAACCACCTCCAAAACATTTACATCTTTCTGCACACAATATTCAAGATGTGGCCTCCCCAATGTCCTGCATAACTGAAGGATAACATGTTTACCTTTATTTTCAATTCCTCTCATAATAAAGGATAGTATTCCATTAGTCTTAATTACTTGCTGTACCTGCATTCTAACTTGTTGTGACTCATGCAGTAGAAAATCTAGATCCCTCTGCACCTCAGATTTCTGTAGCCGTTCTCCATTTAAGTAATACTCTGCTTTTTTATTCTTCCTGCCAACGTGAACAACTTCACCTTTTCCTACATTATATTCCATCTGGAAGATTTTTTCCCAGTCACTCAACCCATCTATATCCGTCTGCAACCTCCTTTCATACATACTTTCCTACCTATCTTTGTGTCATCTGCAAATTTAGCTACCTTGCCTTTACTCCCCTCATCCTAGTCATTGAAATAAATTGTAAAAATTTAAGGCCACAGCTCAAACCCCTGAGAGACTCCACTCACCACATCCTGCCATTCAGAATAATACCCATTTATGCATACTCTCTGTTTTCTGCCAGCCAGCCAATGTTCTGTCCATGCTAATATGTTACCCCCTACACCATGAACATTTATTTTCTGCAAAAATCTTTGATGTGGCAACTTATCAAATGCCTTCTAGAAATCCAAGAATAATACATCTAGAGGCTCCCCTTTATCCACAGCACACGTTACTTCTTCAAAGAACTCCAATAAATTAGTTAAATATGAATTCGCTTTCACAAAACCATGCTTACTTTTTCTGATTATCTTGAGTTTCTTTAATTGCCCAACTATAACCTCCTTAATGAACGATTCTAACACCTTCCCCACAAAGGACATCAAGCTAGCTGGCCTACAGTTCCCTGTTCTCTTCTTCCCTCCCTTCTTGAATAGAGGGGCTATATTTGCTACCTTCCAGTCTGATGGAACCATTCCAGAATGTAGCGAATTTTGGAAAATTAACACTAACACTTCTACTACCTCATTAGCCACCTCTGTTAAAACCCTAGGATGAAGTCCCTCAGGACCCAGAGACTTGTTAGTCCACAGCTCCATCAATTTGCTCTGTACCACTTCCCTACTGATTGTAATTTCACCAAGTTCCTCTCTCCCTTCTGCCTCCTGATTTACAGCTGTTACTGAAATGTTTTTTTGTATCCTACATAGTAAAGACAGAAGCAAAATAGCAAAATATTTGTTCATTTAATACGCCATTTCCTCATTATCTACTATTGACTCCCCATTATCACTCTCTGGAGGACCAACGCTCACTTTGCTTAGTCTTTTCCTTTTTAAGTACCTGTAGAAACTCTTGCTATCCATTTTTACATTTCCAGCTAGCTTCCTTTCATACGCTTAATTTCTTTTTTCTGATTAACCTTTTAGTCATTCTCTGCTGTTCTTTATATTCTTACCAATTATCTAACCTGCCACTTATCTTTGTGCAGTTATGTGCTTTTTCCTTAAGTTTGATGCTTTCCTTAATTTCTTTAGTTAACCACAGATGGTGGGTCCGCTCCTTAGAATTTTTCTTTATATTAGTAATACTTTTTCGGAGTATTCTGAAATATCCCCTTAAATGTCTGCCAATGCTTCTCCATTGATCTACCCCCTAGCCTAGTGTCCCGGTTCACTTCAGCTAGTTCAGCTTCCATGCTCACATAGTTGCCCTTATTTTGGGTCATGAGCCTTTGGAACTCTGCCTGAAAAGGTGGTGGAAGTAGAGTCTTTGAATATATTTAAGGCAGAGATGGATAGATTCTTAGTAAGCAAGAGGGTAATAGGTTATCTGAGGTAGTAGGATGCAGATTTGAGGTTACTATCGGATCAGCCATGATCTTATTAAATGGCAGAGCAGGCTCAAGGGGCCAATTGGCCTACTCCTGCTCCTTGTTCATACGCTTGTATGTCTTAGACCATTGTTCTCCCTTTCAAACTGTATGTAAAATTCAATCATATTGTGGTCGCTGCTACCTAGGAGTGCCTTCACTCTAAGGTCATTAATTAATCCTGTCCCATTACACAATAGCAAGTCTAATATAACCTGCTCTCTGGTTGGTTTCAGAATGTGTTGTTCTCAAAAACTCTCTTGAAAGCATTCTATGAACATCCAGGCTACTACTGCCAATCTGATTTTTCCAGTTTACATGTAGATTATAGTCACCCATGATTTTTGCTGTCCCTTTTTCACAAGCATCCAATATTTCTTCTTGTATAGTGTGTCTTACATTGTGGTTACTGTTAGGGGGCCTTTAGACCACTCTCATTAGAGCTGGTGCAGGCATGATGGGCCAAATGGCCTCCTTCGACACCATAACAATTCTGTGATTCTCTGACCCCTTTCCCCTAATATTCCTTATCTCCATCCAAACCAATCCTACATCCTGATCTCCTGGACCAAGGCCATTTCTATCTATTATCCCAATGCCCTCCTTGATTAGCAGTGCTACCCCTCCACATTTACCTGGTTTCCTATTCTTCTTGAATATCAAATGCCCCTCAATATTCAGGACCTAATCCTTATCATCCCGCAGCCATGTCTCCATAATGGTTATCAGATCATATTAACTTACTTCAATGTGCCCTATCAATTCATTTACTTTGTTATGAATCCTACGCGCATTCGGATAGACAGGCTTTAGTTTTGTCTTTTTGTTATCTTTGTAACATCTAGTCTTGACTTTTGGTGTATTCTTAGGTTTTATCTCCCAGTCCCTTCCTGCTATTCTATGACCCTCATTGTCCACATTACTATTATGGTCTCCTGATTTGAATCTACCCCTTGATTTGCCACATCTACCTAAGCTTGAACCCTCACCGCCTCCTGTTTAGTTTAAAGCCCTCTCGACTTCCTTGGTTATGCGATTCATAAGAACACATGTCCCAGCATAGTTCAGGTGTAGGCTGTTCTAACGTTCCAGCCCACACGTTCCCCAGTACTGGTGCCAGTGCCTCACGAACCAGAACCCACTTGTCCCACACCAGTCTCTGAGCCACCCATTCATCCCTCTAATCTTATTTGCCCGATGCCAGTTTCCAAGTGGCTCAGGTAATAATCCAGAGGTTATTACTTTTAAGATACTGCTTCCTAATTTGGTACCGAGCTCCTGATACTGACTATGCAGAACCTCCTTCCTTGTCCTGCCTATGTCATGCCTACATGGACCATGACGACTGGATCTACCCCCTCCCACTGTAAGTTCCTCTCCCAAACCCTGGCACCAGACAGGCAGCACAGCCTTCTGGACTCTCATTCTTTGCTGCAGAGAACATTGTCAATCCCCCTCATTATACTGTCCCCTACTTCTGCTGCACTCCTATTTGCTCACTGCCTTCAGATGAGAAAAAGCACATGATGGAAATAGTGCAGAAATTAGAGGGGAGAAAAAAACAGAATCAGAATTTAGCGTTGAATTTGCATTATGTTTGGTTGAAATGTGAATCCAAAGAAGCAGTCAATCTTAATTTTCTAATTCAGATGAACTTGGATAGACTTGAGTCCAATCCAGTTCAGAAATGATTCTGGAGCATATTCATGTACCAGCATACTAGGTATTGCAAAGGGGGTGATTGCTTTCTTTCTGAAATGTTTAGTTTACAATCCTTTTAACAGTAAAACTGTAACTTACAGCTATTGTTCCAAGAAACAAACCCTGGAGTACGGTACGAGTACACTATCAAGAAAGACACAGAGAAAGAGAACACTATAGGACAGCCAGAGTTCTTCTGGAAATTCGGAGCTTGGACTGATTGTAGTGCTCCATGTGGAACAGGTAAAATAACTACAAATGGTTCCCTGATAGGAACAAAACCTGCTCTCCAATTTGTAGCATAACTGAGCACCCTTCAACACATTCTTTCTCTTAAAGGTATATTTTCCTATTGAAGCTTGTTGTAACAATTATACTTCTCCCACACCATCTTTTTTTTATTTATTCATTTATGCATCATGGGCGTCACTGGCTACGGGACATTGCCCATTCCTAATTGCCCTTTGAGAAGATGTTGGTGAGCTGCCCTTTTAATTGCTGCAGTCCATGTGGTGTAGGTACACCCAGAGAGCTATTAGGATTTTGACCCAGCAATAGTGAAGGAACGGTGATATAGTTCCAAGTCAGTATGGTGTTGTGGCTTGGAGGGGAACTCATTCAGACGCTGGTGAATCCTTGGAATTCTGTGCCACGGGGGACTGTGAAGGCTCAGCCATTGAGTATATTCAAGGCAGAGATTGATAGATTTCTAGATATCAAAGTATAAGTGGATAGTGCAGGAAAATAGTATTGAGGTAAAAGATCAGCTGTGATCCACTTAAATGGCAGAGCATGTTTATGTTCCTTAAATTTGACTCCGAAATGGCCCAGCTCCACTTTTAAAATGACACCCTCTTGTTCTCTGTTGCCTACCAGAGAAAACAATTTATTTGTATCTATCCTATGAAATCACTTGATAAGGTTAAACAATTTAATTAGATCATCCTTTACCTTTTGAACTCAAAGGAGTACAAAACAAGATTCTGTAACCTGAATTCTCATAATTTAATCCATTAAGTCCTATTATAATTCTGGTGGATTCACATTGTAACCCTTTCCATGCCAGTATATATTTTCTAAGTTTCAGTGCACAATATTTAACATTGTCTTCCAGCTAGACTCTGAGCAAGGCTTTGAAAAATTGAAACGTCACTTTCCTTACTTTTGAATTCCACCACCCCCTCTCCCCCTAGAAATGAAGGCCATCGTTTCATTAGACTTTTAGGCCTAACTCGAATAGTCGGGAGAATTCTCGGCTCCACAAACCTGACTGAAGAGAAAGTGCTCCGGATGTTTGGTTTTTCTTTCAGGAGTGGGGCGGTGTGGGGGGGCTGGTGTGTGCGGATTTATGGGTGCCATGCCTACTGCCCCCAGAAACATTTCAGAGGTGGCATTGGGGCTGCCAGCTGCAGAGGCAGGCTGGAAAAAAGGCCAGCCTCGGTGATCAAGCACTTTCTTCCAGCTGCAAAAAAAACACAATAAAACAAAAAAAAGCCCTCTGCCTCTCACCACCTCATTCTTCACACACTTCTCATGCCCCATCCATGCCACCTCATGCCCCCATCCATACCCCATGCCCCCCATACCTCCAAGCTAACCTGTGCCCCAAGCCAAGTCCCCATGCCCCTCTACCTTCCTTGCCAACCTGTGCCTCTCTGCCCATGCCTCATGTTCCCGCTAATGCCAATCTATGCCCCTGTACCAATATCCATGGCCCTTATAACCCCTATGCCAACCTACACCACTCTACCAACTCTCCATAGCCCGCCCTTTATAGCTCCTAAGCCAATTTATTTCCAATTTATGGCAATCCAACCCACCCCGCCCCCCACCCAGTACCCTTTACCCTTACACCCTCTATGCCAACTGACCCAGTATCTACCTTGGGCAGATGTCAGGGCTCAAACTGAGAGGAAAGAAAGGAAAGCTCTAAGTATCTTGATGAATTCACTACTTCAAAAAACACTCTCCTTGCTTAAAAAAAAACGACATTTAAATTCCTTCAGCCACTTAACTCCTGATAACAAAAAGCATTTGTATTCACAGCCCACATCAAAACTTTATGAGCACTTGGAGCTGCCAGTCAAACTGTGAACTGATAGGCACCCCACTGTTATAATGTTAGGTTGTGAAATCAGTCACGTGGCACAAATCCTATAATCTTCAGGCTGATATATCCTTCAGTCTTATGTCAACAAATCACTTTTTTTAAGCTGGTTATTTAATGAACAGGAGATTTAAATCCCTTGACAGCTGATATATCTAATGGGCTTTACAGTTCCAAAGGGTTTATCCATGCTTTATGCACATTATGTCTACTTTTAACAATCCCATAGGGATTTATCTCTCCCAAATGGTGTTTTACTTCTTCCAAAGGGCATCTTGCCTTTCCCAAAATGCACCTGACCTCTCCCAAAGGAGCCCTGGGACTATATCCAAAAGGATATCTTACATCTCAAAATAACTCTGGTAGGTTTAGACCTTCTCCTGCCAGGTCTAATGTGCACAAGTTGCCTTTCCTGCTCCTTTATAGCGACAATCCTATCAGAGTGAAGGCAGTTGCACTTTTAACATGTGCAAAGTTTGGTCTGCCCTTGTTCCCCCTCCTGCGAAAATGGTGGAGGTGGGGGGGAGGAGGCGGCAGGGCAATGTTCACATTCGGGGGTGGGACTTCAGGATTCAGGCCTCCGGTGGCATTTTCACAAAGACAGAGCTCCTTCTGTCTGCGGGAAAATTCAGGCCTTAATTACTTTTTGTCCTGTCACTTATAATGATTTGTGCACATGGTCTCCTATAGCCCTTTCCACCTCAACAGTACCTAGTCCTACACTGTTAGAAAAGTATTCTGACTTTCTCAGTTTCAAAGGTGATGACCTCACACTTCCCATTTGGAACTCCTTCTACCATAGTTTTGCCCAGAGTGATAGGGTATATGTTAGTTAGGGGAACAGATAGGCTTGTCTGTGGCCGTAGACAGGACTCCAGGATGGCATGTTCCTTCCCTGGTGCCAGGGTCAAGGATGTCACAGAGCGGCTGCAGGACATTTTTCGGGGGGAGGGTGATCAGCCAAATGTCGTGGTCCATGTTGGTACCAATGACTTGGGTAGGAAGGGGGATGAATTTCTGAAAGCAGATTTCAGGGAGTTAGGAAGGAGATTGAAAAGCAGGACCTCTAAGGCAGTAATCTCAGGATTACTTCCAGTCCCATGTGCAAATGAGTATAGGAATAGGAAAATTAAGCTGGAAACTTGGTGTAGGAGAGAGGCCATCAGCTTTCTGAGGCATTGGGATCGGTTCTGGGGAAGGTGGGAGGTGTATAAGCCACACAGTCTACACCTGAATAGGACTGGGATGAACATCCTCACAGGGAGATTTGCCAGTGCTGTGTGGGTGTTAAACTAGATTGGCAGAGGGATGGGAACCTGAGGGCAAAATCAGAGCAGGGAACAGGAGGTGGAGAATTAATGAGTGACTCTGAAAGACAGAGAAGCACAGGTTAAAAATTGTATAGGAATTTGGCAGTATTAAATGCAACGACTATAGCAAATGAAGCAGATGAGCTGAGGGCACAAATAGATATGTGGCAGCATGATATCGTCGCTATAACAGAAACTTGGCTTAAAGAGGGGCAAAATGGCAGCTCAGCATCCCTGGATATAGAGTTTTCAGGCAAGATAGAGAAGGGGATAATAAAGGTTGGGTGTAGCATTATTGGTTAAAGAATCAATTACAGCTGTAAGGAGGGATGATATACTAAACGAAGCATCAAATGTGGCTATATGGGTTGAGCTCAGAAATAAAAAAGGGGCAGCCACATTGCTAAGAGTGTACTACAGGCCCCCAAATAGTGGAAGGGAGCTAGAAGAGCAAATATGGAGACAGGTTTCTACATTCAAAAACAATAGGGCAATAATAGTTGGGGACTTCATTTAGCCTAATATCAACTGGGATACGAACAGGACACAGAGGGCACAAAATTCTTGAACTGCATTCAAGAGAACTTTTTCAGCACATAACAAGCCCAACAAAAGGGGGCACAACTCTAGATTTAGCCTTAGGAAATGAAGCTGGGCAAGTGGAGGAAGTAGCAGTGGGGGACCATTTTGAAGATAGTTACCGTAATACAGTTACATTTAGCATCATTATGAAAAAGGAGAAAGATAGAACAGGAGTAAAAGTTCTACATTGGGGAAGGCAAATTTTACAAAGTTGAAAGGCGAACTGGCAAAAGTCAACTGGATACAGCTACTAGAAGGGAAAGCAGTGTCAAATTAGTGGGAGGCATTCAAAAGTGAGATTCTACTGGAATTGTGTAGACATGTCCCCACAAAGAAAAAGTGGTACTTCCAAATCCAGAGCCCCCTGGTTATCCAGAAGCATACAGGCCAAGGTAAAGCAGAAAAAGAAAGCTTATGACAGTTGCTAAAAGTTTAATACTGAAGAAAACCTAGAGGAATGATAAAAGTACAGGGATAAAGTAAAAAAAAACAAATTAGGAAAGCAAAGAGTAAATACAAAAAAAATTGGCAGGTAAAATCAAAGAAAATCTCAAAGATGTTTTACCAGCACATTAAGCACAAGAGAATAACTAAGAAAAGGATATAGCCTATTAGAGATATACAAGGTAACTTGTGCTTGATGCTGAAGATGTAGGAAGAGTTCTCAATGAGTACTTTGTCTCTGTCTTCACTAAGGAGAGGGATGATGCAGAAATTCTAGTTAAAGAGGAGGAGTGTGAAATATTAGATAAAATAAGCATAACGAGAGAGGATGTTCTGGAAGGACTGACATCCTTGAAGGCGGTTAAATCACCACGGTCGGATAGATTGCATCCCAGGCTGTTGAAGGAAGCCAGGGAGGAAATAGCTGATGCTCTGAGGATCATTTTCCAATCCTCACGAGGTACAGTTGAGGTACCAGAGGACTGGAAATGTTGGACTATTATTTAAAAAGTGTCCGAGGGTGGGCCAGAAAATTATAGGCCTGTTTAGTCTGACTTCGGTGGTGGACAAATTATTGGAATCAATTCTGAACGACACAACAAACTGTCACTTAAAAAGGCACAGTTTGATCAGGAATAGTCAGCATGGTTTTGTTACGGGAAATTGTGTCTTACTAAATTTTTGGAGAAAATAACAAAGAGGATTGATGAAGGTAGTGTAGTAGATGTTATCTATATGGATTTTCGTAAGGCATTTTTTGAGGTCTCACAGGACAGACTGGTCAGAAAAGTGAGATCCCATAGGATACAGAGGAAGGTGGTGAGTTGGAACCAAAATTGACACAGCGTCAGGAAAGAAAGGATAATGGTCGATGGATGATTTTGCAAATGGAAAACGGTTTCCAGTGGTGTTCCACACGGCTCATTGTTTGGATCCGTACTGTCTGTCGTATATATTAATGATTTGGACTTAAATGTGGGGGGCATAATTGGGAAATTTGCAGATGTCACAACAATTGGCCATGTAGTCGATAGTGAAGAGGATAGCTGTTGTCTCCAGGGTGTTATCAATGGTTGAGTGGATGGAAAAGTGGCAAATGGAATTCAATCCAGGAAAGTGTGAGGTAATGCATTTTGGAGGACAAACAAAGCAAGGGAATACTCAGTAAATGGGAGGATATTGAGAGGGGTTGAGGAAGTGAGGAACGTTGATATGCATGTCCACAGGTTCCTGAAGGTTGTAGGACAGGTGGATAAGGCAGAAAAGGAAGCATCACAGAATCATAGTGCAGAATAGGCCCTTTGGCCCATCAGGTCTGCACCGACACGTGAGAAACACCTGACCCACCTACCTACCTAATCCCATTTACCAGCACTTGGCCCATAGTCTTGAATGTTATGACATGCCAAGTGCTCATCCAGGTACTTTTTAAAGGATGTGAGGCAACCCTCCTTCACCACCCTCCCAGGCAGTGCATTCCAGACCGTCACCACCCTCTGGGTAAAAAATTTTCCCTCACATCCCCCCTACACCTCCTGCCCCTCACCTTGAACTTATGCCCCCTTGTGACTGACCCTTCAACTGAGGGGAACAGCTGCTCCCTGTCCACCCTGTCCATGCCCCTCATAATTTTGTACACCTCGATCAGGTCGCCCCCTCAGTCTTCTCTGCTCCAGTGAAAACAACCCAAGTCTATCCTTTCTTCATAACTCAAATGTTTCATCCCAGCCAACATCCTGGTGAATCTCCTCTGCACCCCCTCCAGTGCAATCACATCCTTCCTATAATGTGGTGACCAGAACTGCACACAGTACTCCAGCTGTGGCCTCACCAATGTTCTATACAACTCCAGCATGACCTCCCTACTTTTGTAATCTATGCCTTGATTGATAAAGGCAAGTGTCCCTTATGCGTTTTTCACCACCCCACTAACATGCCCCTCCACCTTCAGAGATCTATGGACACACACGCCAAGGTCCCTTTGTTCCTCAGAACTTACTAGTGCCGTGCCATTCATTGAATACTTCCTTGTCAAATTACTCCTTCCAAAGTGTATCACCTCACACTTTTCAGGGTTAAATTCCGTCTGCCACTTATCTGCCCATTTGACCATCCCGTCGATATCTTCCTGTAGCCCAAGACACTCAACCTCACTGTTAACCACCCGGCCAATCTTTGTGTCGTCCGCAAACTTACTAATCCTGCTCCCCATATAGTCATCTATGTCGTTTATATAAATGACAAATAATAGGGGACCGAGCACAGATCCCTGTGGTGCGCCACTGGACACTGGCTTCCAGTCACTAAAGCATTCTTCTGTCATCACCCTCTACCTCCTACAGCTAAGCAAATTTTGAATTCACCTTATCAAATTACCCTGTATCCCATGTGCATTTGCCTTCTTTATAAGTCTCCCATGTGGGACCTGGTCAAAGGCTTTGCTGAAATCCAGATAAACTACATCAACTACACTACCCTCATCTACACACCTGGTCACCTCCTCAAAAAACTCAATCAAATTTGTTAGGCATGACCTCTCTCTGACAAAGCCATGCTGACTATCCCTGATCAAACCTTGCCTCTCCAAATGGAGATAGATACTCTCCTTCAGAAATTTCTCCAATAGTTTCCCTAACACTGATGTGAGACTCACTGGCCAGTAGTTCCCTGGTTTATCTGTACAACCTTTCTTAAATAGCGGAACCACATTAGCTGTTCTTCAGTCCTCTGGCACCTCCCCCCGTGACCAGAGAGGAATTAAAAATTTGGGTCAGAGCCCCTGCGTTCTCCTCCCTTGCCTCCCTCATCAGTCTGGGACAAATCATCCAGACCTGGAGATTTGTCCACTTTTAAGCCTGCCAACACCCGCAATACCTTATCACTCCCTATATCGATTTGCTTAAGAACCTTGCAGTCTCTCCCTGAGTTCGATACCTTCATCCTCATTCTCTTGGGTGAAGACGGACGTGAAGTATTCATTCAACACTCTAGCAATGTCCTCTGGCTCCAACCATTGATTGCCCCCTTGGCCCCTTATGGGCCCTCCTCTTTCCCTGGTTATCCTCTTCCCATTGATATACTTATAGAATATCTTGGGATTTTCCCTTCTTTTACCAGTCAGAGCTTTCTCATATCCCCTCTTTGCTCTCCTAATTGCTTTCTTAAGCTCCACCCTGCACTGTCTGTACTCCACTAATTTGCTTCCCTTGTACCTGCTAAAAGCCTCTCTTTTCTTTCTCATCGTAACCTGAATATCTCTGGTCATCCATGGTTCTCTGGGCTTTTTACTCCTTCCTATCACCCTCGAGGGAACATGTTGAACCTATACCCTCCCCATTTCCTTTTTGAACATCCCCCCCACTCCACTATTCCTTTGTAGATTTCCCCACAAGTAACTACTCCCAGTCTACCCCGGCCAGATCATGCCTTATTTTACTAAAATCCACTCTCCCCCAATCCAAAGCATTTTTTTGCAACTCGTCGATTTCTTTGTCCATAACAAACTTAAACTGTACCATGTTGTGGTTGCTATCACTAAAATGCTCGCCCACCACCACCTCAGCCACCCGTCCGGCTTCATTCCCCAGAATTAGGTCCAGCAATGCATCGTCCCTTGTTGGACCTTCTACATATTGACCTAAAAGGTTCTCCTGTACACATTTCAAGAAATCCACTCCATCCAAGCCCTTAACGCTATGTCTATCCCAATTAATGTTAGGAAAGTTGAAATCATCTAATATAATTACCCTATTGTTATTGTTTTTACACACCTCCACATTTGTGCACATATTTGCTCCTCAATTTCCCTCTGACTATCTGGGGGCCTATAAAAACACCTAATAATGTGGTTGCCCCTTTTTTATCCCTAAGCTCTACCCACAAAGCTTCATTCGATGCCCCCTCCAAGTTATCATTTCTCCTTACTGCAGTAATGACTCATTAACTAATAATGCAATTATTTTACCCCCTCCCCTGTCTCGCCTGAAGATTCTATATCCCGAAATGATGAGCTGCCAATCCTGCCCTTCCCTCAACCACAGCTTTCCTTTATTGGGTGAGGTGGCTGAATGCAAAAGCAGAGGTGTAATGATGCAACTGTATAAAATGTTGGTTCGGCCACAGCTGGAATTTTGTGTACAGTTCTGGTCATCATGTTACAGGAAGAACATAATTGCTCTGGAGAGAGTTCAGAGGAGATTTCCAAAAATGTTGCCAGGGCTTGAAAACTGCAGCTATGAAGAAAGATTGGATAGGCTAGGGTTGTTTTCCTCAGAACAGAGGGGCTGAGGGCTGACCTAATTGAGGTGTACAAAATTATGAGGAGCCTAGATAGAGTAGACAGGAAAGACCTGTTTCCCCTAGCTGAGGGGTCAATTACTAAGGGACATAGATTTAAGGTGATTGGTGGAAGGATTAGAGGGGACATGAGGAAAAGCTTTTACACCCAGAGGGTAATGGGCATCTGGAATACTGCCTAAGTTGGTGGTTGAGGCTGAAATGTTCAACTCATTTAAAAAGCACCTGGATCTGCACCTGAAGTGCTATAACCTACAAAGCTACAGACCAGGTGCTGGAAAGTGGCTGGCGCAGACACGATCGGCCGAATGGTCTCTTTCTGTGCCATAACTTTTCTATGGTTCTATAGTTCAATCTGCCTATCACTGCCTGTACCCTGGCATTGATTTCCCTTCCCATTCCCCAATAGAACTACTGCCAGCTGACTTTTGCCCCTGTCTTTTAAATGCTAACAGAAGGCAAGGCATATCCTCTCTCACCATTTACTTCCAATCCTGTCCCTCCTACTGCTTTTCTCAAGGACTGCCTGCTGGAAGCTGGTTCTAGGTCTAGCGGAACAGCAGTTAAAGCTTTCATGTCCACAGCGGGGTCAGTGGATCTAGCAATAGACCTCATTTCCTTCTATCAATCCCCCTTGTATTTTTCTTTGTAGGCCTTGGTCTGTTAAAGTCCACAAAGCTGTATTTTTTAAAAACTTTCTAGTCGTTTTAAAACATTGGTCCAATTTTGACTCAGCAGCAATCACTGCTGACATCGACTAAATCTCTGTACGAACGTACCATGATCACCTTGGTAAAAATTGTGTCTGCCTTGAGGGAGGATTCTCAGTGCAGGCTGTGGCAAAACCCAGTAGTGCAGGCTAATATAAGCGAAAAAGACAGGCATTTATGGGCATGGTTTACCATCGCTGCACCATGAAAACTATATAAAGCAGGCTGCTACAATAAAAAAGCATTGAAAAATCTGACTTAGTAGACATAATAGTAGACACTTTTCAAAATAAAGAAAATTTAAGCATTTTTAAGGAGTACATAATTTTGATCAGATTAATTATTTTATAAAGTGAGATTTAAAATTTCTAAAATCATGCTAAATTGTCATAGATTTTACTTTTTAACAAGATTTATCAGACTTAGAAAAGGTTTCATGTTAAAAAAAATCAATTAATTTTAACTTTGGAAATAAATGTTTACGATTTGAGAGGAGACCCCTTATGTTGCAGGGAGCCAGGTGGCAAAGTAAGAACTGGAGCCAATCTTTACACATGTTTATAAGCATTTATTTTCATAGATAGTCATTGCAAATATGCACCTCCTCACCCCACCACCACAGTTTCAGTCTGTTCTTTTTTATGGGGTCATTAGGGACAATATACAAGTGACACCTTATGCTGGAAATACAGGTGTAAAACTTTAAATTGTAACTAATTAGGATTAACGGACACTTAACCCAAATTTGCGCTGGTTCCATACTTGCCTTTTGAAGTAATGAACCCTCGGGGTAATGTTGTTGGTCTTCTGCAACTTTCAGATTAGCGCATTATGGTGCGGTTGTGCACTCTGCAGGTTGCAGGATCTTGCTAACATCCAGTAGCAGTGAAGAGTGAATGTATCACTATTAGTGATACCACAAAATTTGGTCCATTATTTTACACATTTGAAATTTCTGGTAGTAAAAAAAAAGGTGATTGAAAAAAAGTTTGACAAAGCATTTTGAGAAATTTATGATAATATTCTCTTACTACGTAGTAACAGTTAATATGTGTGTCAGAAAGTGTGACCCCTTTAACATTGGAAATATTTATCACAGCACTGCCTGAAGAAGGAACAATTATTATTGGTATGTCAAAAGAGTTTTCAATGAAACACACATCCCTCTCCTGAACTTAATATATAAATAAACAATCTTCCACAGTGCTGAGTGCTGACCACCAGGCCTCCCCTTCTGCTCGCCATGTAAACCAGTATTGTTAATGGTTCTCTCTCTTCATGTGTTCAAGTGTAGTCCTGCTCTCCTTTAAATCTTCTGCAATCACCCCTTCCTGAAGACAAAACAACTGTTGACCCTTGCGAACAATAGTTCCTCTCCAAAGCCCTTGAACATGTTATCACCTCCCAAATCTGTGCCCCTCTTGTCCGAAATTCCATATTTGAATCCCTCCAATCAAGTTTCTGCCCTCTCCACAGTACTGATACTGTGTCATTGGGCAGAATTTTGCTGTTGTCGTGCGAGAGGCGGGCCCGACACTCCGACGGGTAAAATGATGCGCGATGTCAGCCGTGCGTCCGCGTCTATTAAGGCCATTAAAAAAGCAATTAAAGTTGTCAGCAGCGTTGCCCATCCAACTTTAAGGTTGGCGGTCGGGCGAAGGGCCCAAGTGGCCTTTGAGTTTTTTCCACGGGCAGCATGAGGTTTGCTGAAGATTTTATGAAATAATTAATTAAATTTTGCAAAATTCACAGACATGTCCCACTTCATGTGACACTGTCACATGATGGGATATGTTTAAATAACTTATTACTTAATTGGTCCGCCTGCACAAAATGGCTGCGTGCAGCCCATCACGGGCGGCAATCGGCTCCACGCCCACCCCCTCCTGCTCCCGCCCAGCCTGCCTGACCTAGTTAAGATTCTACCCATAAATAACATCCTATGTGACTGTGACAAAGGTAAATTATTCTTTCTTATTCTCCTCAGCTTGTCTGTAGACTTTGACATTGTTGATCTCACCAACCTTCTCCAACACCT